>NC_051269.1:23923852-24237943 GCF_015220745.1 Sebastes umbrosus | reverse complement strand
GTGAGCGTCCGCTTAGGGCGGGTGGGTCAAGTGTTACATTTCTTTATTTGTAATATTGCACGTCAAATTCGTAACACTTGACATACACAAAAAAAACAGTAAAGCAAACATAAACTTGAGAAAATTACAATATTGTATAAAGTAGAGCATATAGAACAATTACAGTATATAAAAAATAATAAAATAGTAAAAAAATTAAAATAATTCAGTCATTGTTTTTGACACATGAAATTGTATACAAGTCTTTCTGTTTGTCAATATTGCACAGGATATGTGGATGACCTGATGGACCTGGTCTTTGACAAAGTCTTTGTGGACCCGGCACCATACGCGGAGGAGGTATTGAAGATCCCCATCCCAGAGGACCTGCGTGCACAGTATGAGCGGCCGGACAAAAAGGCAGTCATCAACACCTTTGTGTCCCGGTTCAATTCAGCGACGTTCTGAATCCCTCATAGCTGCCTAGGGCGTCAGGAAACTCCCTGCGGATCTGAAGCACCATAAAGGCTGAAATGACAACTCGGATCCTGTGTCCAAGGATGCCCCAGCACCAGCTCACAAAGCTCCTGTATGCTAGATACCTGTAACGGCTGTACGATTGGACAATATACATGTATTTAGTCAACAGCTTGTCAGGAGAACACCAATCTATGGTGTGTCCTAAATGTCTTTTTTATTAATGGGTTCAGTGAATCCTTTGTTTTTCTATTCGTATTTTATGGTAATGTTGGTCTATTTATTGAACATAACAATAAAGGCTTTATAGTATTTGTAAAACGTGTCATGTGAATGTGTGTCATGTGTCATGCTGGAATGCATGATCTGATTGTTTTTTTTAACAAAACACTTCAAAGACACGGTTTGGAGGTATCTGAGACCTATATTAACTTGTTTAAATGGAGTATAATATGAGACCTTTAATGTCAACTTTGCGTTTGTTGATGGACAATATTAGGAGATGGTTACTGAGGTGTCTGCAAATTTAACTTCCTCCCTTTGTGTTTATGGAGGAACTGGAGGATTGGGTTTCTGTAGTTTGACAAATACAGTACTTCTGCATGTTCATTGATACTGTATCAGCAGGCTCCCTACCTAGTACTACCCATTTCATCCCTTCCATATTTTCCTCTCTCAACGGGTGCTATGCAATTACACTAAAATGTCATTAAAATTCCATTACAATTTAAACAGAGATTAACTGCCGCACAGCTGCAAAATGCATTTAATTAAAAACTGCAAAACTCACTAATTAAAATATTGACATATGTATATGTGCATAAGGTACATTCGCAAACACTCTTACACTGTCTTTCATGAAGGTAATTGTTGTGAAACTCAGTAATTGACAGCTGAAAGTTAGACAAATATTACATTAATGACACTGCTTCTCATATAAAAATACAGTACACTTTGAATGGAGTTACTTTCTGTTTTTGTCACCCTATACTAATGCTGAAGTCTCATAAAAATGGATGATTGTGGGATGAAGGTATAATTGGGAAGCAGTGCTGATATTTGAATATTAAACAGTTGTAAATTATGCAATGGGATGTGGGTATTTCTAATAGCAGTTAGGTGGTTCGGTTGTATTTTCTATTTCTCTTATATGGAGTCTTTAAGACCCACAACAGACTCATTTTTTTTTTTTTTTCGGGGGGTAAAGAGGGTCTTTAGGGGGAGATAGCAGGTCAACAGTAGATGTCACATAGAAGTGGTGTACATCATCTGAAAGCTGAATATTAATTTGAGATGCTGCTCAGCAATATGTGAAGTTGTCTAGTCAAAAATCATAATTAATCAATTAATTAATTAATTAAAATAAATTGTTAAAGTGTGTAAGGGCTTAGAACATTATGATAGAAGTATAGAATGGCCATCCCCATGCTCACTTATGTCTCATAAGTTGTTGCAGCAATTGTTGGGTTAATACAATTTGTTACACAGATTTGGTGCTAAATTTAACAATTGTTTACCACAAGAATAGAAATGATTAATAATCCCTCCAAAATACCACATTAAGACACCAAGACCTTGAGGAATACCATAGAAAAAGCCATTCTGTGATTTGGTATCAAAAACTTTTGACATTTGGAGATTTCTGCAAGAATTGCATGTTTCTGATTGGATGGCGAGCACTTCTGTTCTGGAAACTGCTCAGAAACCCTTTTAATGTCAATCTACATAAGGAAGCTGTCCATCCTCTGAAAGCCCTAGGTCTCTAGTTTTTGGCTATAAAGTTTCATGAGGCTGTGATTATTTGAAAATGGCCATGCCAGTTTTTCCTTGCCAAAATTTAACCTAACTTTGTAGCGTTTTTTAGCCTCCTTCGCAACAAACTACCATGACATGATACCAATGGATTCCTTACATTTTCTTGTGGCATATGATATCTATAGCTTCACTCTAGCTCTAAAACCTGCTAAAGCCTCTTAAAGACAGTAAAGTCAGTCGGGATCGAGTCTCAGAGGGTTAAGGAATGCAAAAAATTGCAAAACAAAATCCCACTGTGGCCTAATTGAGTTGTTCTGCACCCTTGAATACTTCTGTTAAACTCATTATTTTATCGTTTTAGAAAGTTGTTACTTGTTGTAATTCTTCCATTTGACTATCTCTGAAGCTTCTTACCAGACATTTTGTTCACTTTTCTGAAGCTTTGTACATCATCATCATCATCATCATCATCATCATGTTATGAACACAAATAAGACCCAATAACAGGACACAGACAGGTTGGAGGTGTAAAAGGAGTCTTTTATTGCCACAAAGGATGAGGATATGGAACTGATGATATAGAATGGAAATCCAGGGTCCACGTGGGAGGAATGGAGATGGCAGAGCTGAAGCTGGCGTGGGCAGATAATGAGGGGAAGTGTGGAAAGCAGGCGTAGCTAGCAGGCAGGCGAATGGTGCTCCACTAAGATGACAATCTGGTGAAGAGTGATTGAAGGGCAGGGGCAGGTATACTATATGTTGGTGAGCTGATGAGAAGCAGGTGAGGTTGATGAGCTGATTGCGGACAGGTGAGTGTGATGAGCAGAGCAGGGAGCCAGAGGAACGGAGGCCACGCCCACGTCAGCACACACAGACAAAACATAACCATATAGAGAGAGAGAGACTGGGAACACAGGGAAGGGCAAACACAAGGGAATATTCACAGGTTACGGCACGGCTCTAACACATCATCAATAATGTTGTTTGTTGTTCATGTTTCGTGTTTGTGATCATGAAAAAGGAAAAGCCTCATGGGTTTATTACTTTGTCTGTTTTAAAAGTTCCTATTTCCCCTGACCATATTTTTTCTTTGTGATACATAAGGCATTTTTACCCAAATATGGCATTATTTAAAAGCACTTTAGAAAGTGCCATATTTATTTTAAGTGTCTAAAAAAACTTAAAAAGCTCAGATAAAATAAAATTACAGATGGCAATGAGATTTAAAAAATCCTATAATCTGTGCTAAGATCTTCAAGAGACATTATACGCCCACATGCCTTTACAGTCATCAGATGACTTCCATATACCTACTGTCACCCATAAAGTTTCTCCTTTGCAAACTGCATATCCATTCTATCCATAACTATTCACATACCAACAAACCATAACTATGTTTGTATGAAACAAGAAAACATACTGTAATCACTTAAATTACATGCATTCAGTTATAGTTTCTGACATCAGCTGATTACACATATCAATCAATTGATATTGTAAGAAAAAAAACGTTATAATAGTACAAATTGTGATAGCATGTGGAGCTGATGCACCAAATTATAATTGTGCTCACTTGGAACGAAATGAGGACATCCCTTCCCAGCCTGTATTTGGTTATCGAGCTGCTCCCTGGTGTGATACTGTTGCTGTGTCCTGTGGTGTCCTTGACCAATGCACACAGAGGATGAATGAGCTCTTCTCTTTATTGACTTTTTTTCCCCTCCAAGTCTCAGATTTCCCAGGAGATAATGTCCTGTTTGTTCTTACACTCATATACACACATACTCACACTCCCAGGTTCACACATATGGTTACAGATAAGTAAGTATAAAGGTATGTTCACATAATAGAGATGTTCCGATACGGATCCAGGCACATTTAATTGATTGTTATCGACTACAATAAACCAGATGAAATGTTGATCCTTTCTTTATTCTTTTACTGTTACACTTGTTACTTTAACTCTTAACTGTGTTTTATCCACCTCAGCCTGCTAGTGTTGCAGCACTGTTCTCCTTTAAGGCTGGCCCACGCTAAAATATTTGAGAGACCCCACACATAACGACATATGTTAAATTTAACAGTTTTGTTCCTATAATGAGTGGTGAGCTACAATTCGGCCAAAATAGCACAGCACACACTAAAGGATTCATTCATGAACAAGAGTCCCGATTAAAAAATTATATATATCAAACGTGATTTTAGTGTAAACAAACATAGACGATGGGAAGGAAGAATTAGCGATGTTAGTTTTTACATTACTTTGTACTGGAAATTCACGAAGGATGGATGGAGTCATGAAGACATGTTAAATAAACACTTGGGTTGTCGCCACAAGTCAAGAAGTTGGTCCTCCATTTCTGAGGTCCATCTTACTACTACTTTATGCTTTGCATTTTGTAATAGCTCATGCATTAGCCGCGTCCACCATGACGATGGTTGTTGTCCTTCCGCTTCAATCAGCTTGGTTCTCAATTGACTATTGTTTGTTCTTTCCCACATGACTCAGTCGTCGGCTGTCCTCGGGGTTGATTGATACATTGATATCCCATCGTAAATATTGAACATAATTTGAAATCTGTGCGGGGATTTCCGAGGATGCAAGGATGGACTTCCGAGCCGATGGAGGGATGTAAAAAAAACAGGACTTTCGCCCAGGAAACCGGTGTTCGTGTCCCATGTGAAACCACAAGTCAAAGTTGATTTATTAGTCACGTAACTTCCGTATTTAAGTTACAGCACTTCCGTAGTTATTTTAACCCAAACTGCAATCTTTTTCTAAAGCTAACTAAGTTGTTTGTTGCCTAAGCCTAACCAAGTCGTTATTTTCCTAAACCTAGCTAAGTAGTTTTGTTGCTTAAGCATAACTAAGTCAATATTTTCTTAAACCTCACTAAGTAATTTTAGACTGGGGCATAAATTGGCATGTGCGTCATGTGTTGCTGGACATTCACAGGAAAAAGCACAAAAAAATATGTTGTTAAAAGTTGCGCCGACCATCACGAAAAAAAAAGGAAAATTCATGTCAATATACACAAATCAAATAGATTAAATTTCATGACTATTTCACAAACTGCCGTAAGACTGTGTTGTCAGTCAACCAAAAGTGAACAAAAAAACACTCCTTTTGAAGAAAATTGACTTAAGCGCTTCCAATCTGGATGCCTTAACACACACACACACTCTGACAAATCCTCAGCTGGCAGAAAAGGGTCTTAAGCTGCTCGATTCTAAACAGCATTCCTAACGCAGCAGGGGCCATTTGTTCACTGAAACGCCTCCATCCTTTGAACCTTTAGTAACATATAGACATCCATAAACACTCACTCACCCACACACACAGACTGCTTTAACAGTAATCTTAACCACATACCCAAGTGTAACCTCAAAGTGTTTCTCTGCCCTTGTGAAAAGAAAGCGTCCAACTAGCCTCTTCAGAAACTATTTCAAACATGACATCCTCAGCGGTGAGAATTTCTCTCGCTGTGATTCTGTAAACTGAAATACATGGTTTATGCATGTGTTACAAAGTATAGTCCACCACTCCAAGGGCACGAAAGCCCATTCAAAGTATGTTCTTATCATAAAATATGTTTGGTGCGAGTATCGGCAGGAAAATCAAAGACCTTCCCGAACTGACTTTGTATTTGTTTTTCCCTGTTTGCATTTGCGAGGTTTTGCACCCGCAGCAGCCCAGATCCTGTTGTTGTACGTGGTGTGTTTTTGTTCAGATGACAGATATGACAAATATCTTCACGGTAAAGCACAGCAGGGGGAGGCTGCTGTTTGAGAGCATCTGCTTCGGATGCATGTTAAATCCTCTTCTCCCTTCTATGCTATTTGTCTCCTTTCTTTGTCTCTTTTCTTAATCTCTCCTCTTTTCTTTAACATATTGTTTGTATGCTTTTCTACTGTTGTGTCGCCACATGTTTGTCTTCCTCTCCTCCTTTGTGTTTGTCTCCTTTCACCACCTCCTCTCCTTTTAAAAAAAAAATAACATTATTCCTTATTTGTTTCCCTAATAGCCCCCTCCTACATTCCTTCTCTTCTCAGTCATCCTCTTTTTTGGCTTAATACATCCTCGCCTCCTCTTCATCTCTTTTGTGCTCCCACCTCTATTTCGTCAGCCCGTTCGCACGAAGAGGTATATAAATGCCATGATAATGCGCAAGGCGTTTCCTTTCTTGATTTCCGTGCGTCTTTTGTACGCCATGTATGCTGTACTGACTGCAATGTAAACACATCCACGTATAAATGCTAAGGTAAGAGTTAGTAACGTAGTATAACAAGCAAGAAAGGCCACTTATGTTGGGCAGGTGGCCCTAACAAACACCTAACTTTAACCAGGAGACCTGCGTTCGAGACTGTTGTTGATCAGTGTTTTGTTAGTTACATTTGTGACATTTGTCGCATAATTTTCATTGACGTTTGTGAGGTGTTTTCCGTAGTTGTGTTGCGTTGTTTCCATACGTTTATGCATATTTACTTAGTTTACGTACTTATTTTAAGCCCAACCATGACATTTTCCCTTACCCTAACTAAGTAGTTTCCTTGCCTGAACCTAACTGCAGACATTTGCGTGACATGCGAAAAGGCTGAAATGCATACTCATGAATGCAGAATGACCCAGAATGTCCGTGTAATGTCGTGGTATTTATGCGCCTTCCTGTGAGTCTGGGTTGGTTTCGTTGTATTGTCCTTCTTCTCTGACTCCTCCAACAAACACTGGACTTTTAACCAGGAGACCCGTGTTAGAGACCGCTGTTGTGTTTTGTGAGTTACATTCCGTTTTTTATTGATGTTTATTATGTGGTTTCAGTAGTTGTGTTATGTTGTTTCCGTACGTGTTTTACTTAGTTCATGTACTTACTTTAAGCCCAACCATGATGTTGTCCCTTACCCTAACTAAAGCTTACTCCTACTCCTACTGTACAAGTAGAGCGTTTGTGATTTAAAGCCAACGCTCACGATTTATGTGTTCACACTGTACAATCCGATCATCAGCCGCGACCTGAGTGCTCACACTATATGTGTAAAATAGAAAAAAAAAGACGGCCCGTCACTCGCTGTGGACCACATTGGCTGTTGACAGTTGTCAATAAAGATGTTTTTGAAAGCTCCGAGGCAGGTAAAGTGGAGGATTAACAGGTCCTCGGTCCCCCCTGTACACTGCATGGCAAACGACGCCTTACGAAGCTGAAATTCGGTCTGACTCTAAAATGAGTCTTGCGGCTCAAGATTCGGGCCAGAAACGGGCTTAAATTGTACAGTGTATGCTCAGCTTAAGTGGTTATCTTGCCAGAACCTAACTGCGGACGTTTGCTTGGCGTACAAATGACGCGAAAAGCGGACACCGGACTTTTAACCAGGCGACCCGTGTTCAAGATCATTGTTGACCGGTGTTTTGTTTTGTAAGTTACGGTAGTGACATTTGTCACGTTTTTTATTGACGTTTGTGACGTCTTTTCTGTAGGTGTGTTATGTTAGTGTTTTTTTTTGCCTGAAGCTAACTGCAGACATTTGCGTGGCGTTCAAATGACACGCGAAAACGCTAAAATGCATACTATGGGTTGGTTTTGTTGTATCTTTCGTCTTCTCTGATTCCTAATTCTATTTAAGTCATTTTATATTTCATCTAATTTTCTTCTTGTCACCCTTTCTCTGTTTTGTTTTGCCTTTATAATCTATTTTCGCCTCTTTTCTCCCTATTTTCTCTATCCTCTTCCCCCTTGTCAACTTTTTCCCCCCTCCTCTTATCTGTCCTCCTCTTCATCCCTTTCTCTTATCTCACCATCTGTCCATTCCTCTTGTTCATCACCTTCTCCTCTCCGCTTCTCCTCAGCTCCCCTGCTCTCCATCCCCTTGTTTGCCGGCTTTCGTCTTGTCGTCACGCTCCTCTTCCCTTTCATTCTTTGCCTTCTCCTCCCACCCATCTGTCTCCTCTCCTTTCTTTTCTTTCCTCTTCACATCCTTTCATTTGTCTTCCTGCTCCCTGTTTCCACCTGTCCCTTGTCTCCCTCTGTCCTCTTCCTCAGTCCTTTTTCCTTCAACACTCCTGTCCTCTCTAACTTTGCCCTCTTCATCCTTTCATCTCCTCTTCTCCACCTTGTCACCAATCTATCTATTCTCCTCTGATTCTCTTGCTCTTCTACTCTTCCCTTCCCCACATTTTTTTCCTTGCTGAAATATCTCTGTGATGTTGAGGCATGTCTTGTTTGTTTGGCATTCCTTCAGCATTTCGCATACTGACAGTTTAGGAAGTCAGGTCTCAGATTAAAGGGACAAGCTGGTACGAAACAGCCAGGAGAGGTTGTCTGTTTATCTCTGTCTGCCTGTGCACGTGTGTGTGTGTGTGTGTGTGTGTGTGTGTGTGTGAGTGACGACTGTAGGATGTTGTCTGTTGTGTAAAAAGAGAGCAAGAGAAGGAACTATAGTGTACAGAGTGAGTCATCTATAGCACTGTGCTATACCCTCTGGCATTCTTTTGTGAGCTTTAGGCCAACAGCCAATGACTTATCCATCTCTTCGTGTGCTTGTGTGTGCGTGTGCTTGTGTGTGTGTGTTTAGGATTATCTGCTCTGTATACACTGGTAAAAAAAAAAGCAAGTTGTCAATAGAACTTTGGTTCAAGGACAAAGGTCTTACAAAACACACTCACTCACACTGCTTTCTTCCACCTACTCAAATGGCTTTAGTGAGTCTGGAGGGTGTAAAATCCTGTCAGGCTCTTAGGACTCTGCATTAGCATAAAACATATACAAATGTCCATATGAACAGAGCAGATTCATGTAAAATGTTCTGTTTGAGTGAAACAAAGCATAGGGCGGAGGACAGGGTGGATCGGTGGGTCAAAAACACAGGACTTTCACCCAGGAGACCGTTGTTCGTGTCCTGTGTGAAATCAGAAGTCAAAATTGATTTATTTGTCCCATAACCTCTTTTAGCCCAAACCGTGATCTTTTCCTAAACCTAGCTAAGTAGTTTTGTTGCCTAAGCCTAACCAAGTTGATGTATTCCTAAACCTAACTAAGTAGTTTTGTTGCCTAAGCCTAACCAACTCGATCTATTCCTAAACCTAAGTAGTTTTGTTGCCTTAGCTTAACCAAGTTTATCTTTTCAAGTAGTTTTATTTTGAAAAGACTAGAGTGTAAATTAACATGTGCATCACGTGTTGCTGGACATTTGTAGGAAAATGCACAACGTTGTTGAAAGTTGTGCTGAGCGTCACGAAAACAAGGACAATTTGTCTATGAACACAAATCAAATAGATTCAGTTTTGCTGCCGTGAGATTATGTTGTGTTAATGCTCTGGATATTGAATTTAGCACCCTTGAAATCACCTTTAATTCACCAAAAATACAAATATTGTTATTGTAATTTTTATTGTTATTTATTTATTATCACAATTTTTTTATTTAAGTATTTTAACACAGGTTTATATACAGTATGTCTTGTCTGCTTGTGTTACCACGCCACATCCAGTGTTACATTGTTATCTCTTTTCCATTTCAGCTTTATTCTATATCTGAATTACCAATTTCAGTACCTCTGTGATATTAGCATTTCCAAGATGTCTTTCATTCAAACATCAAATATTAAAATTAAGCAAGTGAGATGTAAACAAATGTGGTCCATCGCCCCTGAAGGTTTGCTCAGAGGCCCGGCGGATTACATTATTAAAGAACCGACTCCGGAATATTCTTCCTGTGTTTCAAGCTAGAAACGGCAGTCTGCCTTAATATCCCTCGACTAATGATCACCAGCAGCAATGCAAATCTTCGTAATTAGGTACTTTTGTTGATTTGCTATTTCTTGTTTGTTTGTTTAGTCTCCAGGGCTTGCTATTATTCTGTTTATTATACCGCTGGTTTACAGGGCAGGAGACGAGGAGAGTGAGAGCAGGGCAAAGAGGGGAGGGCGGGAAGGGGAGAAATTGTGGACATGATGTTTAATTAGTTTTAATATACAGGGATTTCAATATCTCTATTGTGTGTTAGCCTCTCAGCCATGTGTTTTCCCCGACACACATAATTAAGAAAAGTTGACATTTACTTTTGACTTACTTTGCCTGTCTCTTTGTCTGAAACACACAAAGAGGAGTTTGAGGTTTCTGACTTTAATGGAAGCAAATAAGAGCTGTAATGATCAGAGTCTAGGGTGCCGTTTTAATCGAACTCCGGTGCTGTTCGTTTGGGCAGCTGTGAACGCAGTAACAGATAGAAAATATAAATATAAATATAATAAAAACTGCCAGAACTAGAAAATTAAAGCTGAAGTAGGCGAGATTGGAGCAAACCCGATCCCGGATAAGCGGTTGAAGATGGATGGATAGGCGAGATTGGAGCAAATATGATTAAAAAAAGTAATTTTTATTAAAGGGTCGCGATATTGTGACAGTAGAAACAGGTAACCTGAAAAAAATCATGTGCCTTTGTGTCTTCCGGTGATCCTAACGGCATCTGCAAGGTTTCACATACCAACCAGTAAGAGCTGATCTGAGGTCCGCCGTCCAACTGCCGTCTCTGAGCAGCTGTCAATCACTCGTGAACTCTGACCAAACGTTCAAACTAGGCAGCGCTCATCAAATATGAATCAATATTCTGTTCCTGTAATGCCTATTTCTTGCCTCAAATGTTTTCAGAAACATCTTATAGTGTACGGTTTAGCTATAAAATGAGAAAGTTTGGTCCGGCTGGTAGGCGATGCTTGATATTTTCTCAACTGATTTCCACATGTCTGCCGGGTCACAAACTTTCTCATTAGGCATTACAGTAACAGAATATTAATTAATATTTGATCAGCGCTCCCTAGTTTGACCGTTTAATTGGAGTTTGCCAGTGATTGACAGCTGCCTCCGTTGAATGAACAGCCAATAGGAACGCTCTCTCTCTGAGATGACCTGTGATTGTCAAAAGGTTTTTAGATTTTTTAAAGCCTGAAAACAGAGCCATGAGGAGGTGCAGTAGTCTAGTTTTCTCTCAGAACACTTGAATTACAATATGCTGAAAGGTTATTATTGATTTTTTGCCCAATGATGCCAAAAACTTTCTGCCTACTGCCGCTTTAAGTTAGGGAGAGGATAAAGTTCAGGAAAGGCCTCCAGTAGTTATGATTATATTCAGAAAGTAACAAAAGACATTAAATTTTCCTGTAAAACAGCCATGCAAACATGTGCTATTTGGTGTGTGTGTGGTGTATGCATCTACTGCATCTGTCTCCACGTTTAAGGGGTAGATGTAAAAACACCTGCACCGTATAGACAGATTAGGAAATCAGAGGTAAACAGAGTTTGATTGCAGAGGCTCATCTGTGTTCTGTCCTCAAGAATCACACCTCATTATGTAAAAACAGCTTCCCCGTAGGCTCATTTCAAAGCATCAAAAACACATCAGTAACACATTGCTAAGTAGTATCTGTCCCTTTGTTCATTTCTTACTTTCTTTTTCTTTCGTTTCGTGTAATTCATCATCTCTCTTTGTCTCTGCCTCCTCCTCTGCTCCTCTGCCTCTGCGGTGTTTGAAGTCTACCTGTGGTGGATTCCCAGCGGGCTTGGCCAGGTCTTTATGAATCATTAGTGCTGCATTGGGGTTGTCTCTTCGGCTGCCTGCTACACACCCACGTACTCCCCCGAGGAGGTCCACACACACACACACACACACACACACACACGCACTCTCACTCACACACACACACGCTTTCCTGTGGCCTACCACAGAGACCGGGAAGGTTACTTTGAAAATTTGAACTTCAGTGGCATATTAATGATGTGAAGTGCAAAGTGAAATGTAATGTGTTACCTTGAAAGATATGAACGACCTCATGTAAGAAAACACTGATTAGCTATCTATTTTATCTGTGCTTTTGTTTTGTTGTATTTATGTTGATACAAAAACACACATCTTTCCCTGATGCCCTTTACTTTAACAAAGGAAGAAATCCCTCAGCTCTCCCTCCCCAAAAAATACAATACAATACAAAAGAAATATGGTAACACTTCATTTTAAAGGTCCGCAAATTTCATGGTGATTAGGTGATAATTAGCAAGTAACCTATTTTAAATTCCATTGGAATTAATGCCAAATTACCCCAATATTTACCTCAAAATGTATTGAAAATTGCATTGTTATAAACATTATTTAATAATTATATGCTAAAATAGCATATAATGGTAAAAAATAGGGCCCTTAGGCTTGATAAGTGGCTGTGTGCTGCTCTTCGTCGGAGGTGGAAAACCAAAACTAATAGAACACACTTCTGATCAGACACAAATTTCACCATCGTGTGACTTATTGTCGACACAAATGTAACCAGGTAGCTAATGTCATGATTCAGGGAGTTTTTTAAGAAATTTCCAAGAAGTCATTTGCTTATTATTATCTATTTTTTTGGCATACATGGAAATAAAGCATATCAGTTAACTTGGTATTATTTTCTTGGGAATGTATTAAAAAAAATTACCAGCTATTGGGAAATAGAGGAATATAATTATTAAATAATGTTTATAATAAAGTAATTTTCGATAAATTTTGAGGTAAATATTGGGGTAATGTGGCAGTAATTCCAAAGAAATTTCAAACAGGTTACTTGCTAATTATCACCTAATTACCATGAAATTTGCGGACCTGTAAAATGAAGTGTTTCCGAAAATATTAATAATGATAATCACGGTGGGAAGTGACTCAAAATTGCATCCTTTTAACAATAAGCGTAAAAAAAAAAAAAAAAAAAAGAGAGCCACTACCAAATCTATCCATTCATATAAATGATGACAAGTATCTGAGCTACTGCGCCTGCTCCATGGGCTCAATGGATGCTGAAGATCGCCGGAAGATCCGGGTACTATATCACTCGGCAGTCGAGCCATTTTGGCTTCATGCGCCACTGAGCAACTTTCATAGGAATGAACGGGAACCCACCTCCAACACTGTATCCTGTGCTCTTTATATACTTCTATGAGATGAACATGGAAAACATCACACCTGTTAAACATCGGCTTTGTCATTGTGAGCATGTTAGCATTCTGATGTTCCAGACTATCCAGCCTAAGCATGTTTACTCTGTTGCCTCTTTTGTGACTTTGGTATCCTGGTATAAAGCACCTCCACCAAGATGGGCAAACATATACCAACATATACTGACATCAACGTCTCCATGAATGTGTGTGTTCAGTTTTATTCTGTGTATAAAATAAAAAGGGGATCAAAGATTATAGCAAGACTAAACCCTCTGGGATCTGAGATTTTCTGTGGCGTGCTGAGAATGCTTAGGCTAGTTTTGCGCTGCATCAGACCAAGGAGAGAAAAAATAAATGAAACAGAGGGAAGAGGCAGCAGCAAAGCAGAGACAAGAAAAGAGAGGCTGACAGATAATTAGAGGGACACAGCTGGGGAGACGTACAGACATACAGACAGGCAGCCGGGATAAACGTACAGAGAAGATGAATGTATTCCAAAGCTTGTTTATGTCTTGAGGGAGCTGTGCATCTCCTCATCCAGCTGTTCCATATTGTCTATGCTCCATTGCAGTGGGTGGACATCCGTTGTGAACCTGCTGAACAGCCTCACAAGTGTTCCTCCTCACCTAAAGCGACATCTGGGTTTGGAGAGAGGGTGACTTGTGGGAGGGAACGAGGGTGGCACTAAACCCTGGTGATACTTCACAGCTTTAATGTGATCATCAGTTCAGCCGGAGATTTGAGTGTTTTGCTCAGGGACTGTTGCAGTTAAGAGCTGTGTGGATCTAACCTCTGACCCTTTTAAGGCCCTGTTCAGACCTGGCATTAACATACGTCCTGGGTGATCCGATCACAAGTGGACAGCTCCAAGTACAGGTGTGAATGCACCCATGATGCATTGAGATCCGATCGCTCAGACCACATTCGGAGGTGGTCTGGGCCATATATGGCAACATTCTTTTAGCAGTGTGTACAATAATGTATCTTGGGCCACATTAAGGACCGCCTAATCAGCTGACATCCTGCTTGGATCCGCTGGGTCTCACTGCTGTATTAGCCATGTGTTTTACTACGTGTTTATTTGCATATAGAGCAGAGAAGTGGGATCTGATCACAAGTGGTCACTGGAGACACATGTGGAGACGCATTCTAGTGCCAGGTGTGAACAGACGTACTCAGAGCTGTCCATTTTGTGATCAGATCACCCAAGATGTGGGTATGTTGTTGCATGTTAATGCCAGATCTGAAAAGGGCCCAAGATGAGAAGATGAGAGCTGCTGCATATTATTCACCTGCAAAGGGGGTAAACATCCCATCCAAAAAGACAGTATGTCGGAAGTTTACTTAGGACTTTCACACCTGTACTTCAGAAAATTTGGTCTGGATCAAGGAAAAACAAGGTCCATTGTAGCCTTTTAGCTCTGGTCCGTTTCATGTTCACTCTGACTTATTACAAACAAGCCAAGAGCTGTAAACATGGATTCAAATGGACTGACCGGTAACTCATTATTTGGACAGCTTTGATGCCCGAGAGTTTCATTGACAGCTTTCATTCCACCGTAAACAAACTAACACATACATAAAAACGCACAAAATCCTGTCTATTAAAAAAAAACAAAAAAAGAAATGTGTCAGGAGAGGTGAAGAAGCCACCGGCTTATACAAAGGACCTCCCCCCAACCACAGGAGAAAAAAACAATAACGAAAAATTAAGAAAGAACTAAACATAATTTTAAGAAAATACAACAAAAGTTAAACAACAACAAGAAGAACACAACATGTGTAGAAAAACTAACCAAACAGTGGAAAGCAATCCAATAAAAACATGAAATACATTTAAAAAACAGTACAGAAAAACAAAATATATTTATGTCTTAACATATCAAAAGATAATTAGACATCATGAATTACATGTGATGACAATTTCGTTTTCAAATGTGTTTAAGGATAATGACATCTTGATAAAATGTAATTTGGTGTTCCATATTTGTATACCACGATATCTGAGGGAGTACTGGCCATGTTTTGTTTAGTAAAAAGGCGAAGGTGAAGGTGAAGATGATTAACCAAACAATATTTTGTTAATGAAATTGAGAAGTAGATTTAAAGAAGGCAACAACATATAATTATATATAAACAGACATATCTGATGAATATTTATGTCATAAACTGAAAGAATGTTCAGTTTCCTGAATAGTGGAACAGAGGCCTCCTTAGAGTTTGACAAAGTTTGACAAAGATAAAACGTTTTGTTACGTTATTTAGCGTTCTTCCCGACAAGCTATCATGACATGGTTGGTACCAATGGATTCATCCTCTTAATGTCTAAAAGCAGAATAGTGGCCGGGCCTGCCGGCATAAACTTCACTGTTCTTCAGATCCCAGGTAGTTCCTTAGCTAAAGATCATTGTCCTCTGACATATAGATGCACCCTTTCAAAATGTAAAGATATACTGTGCCTGTTTGATGTGGCTCACGTATGCAAATACATATCCAACTAAAGTCCAACACTCATCACAGTGTATTCTCACTGCTAAATGACCTGGCGAGAAATAAAATAACATAAAAGGCAAACTGACATACAAACCCATATCCATTTAAAACACAACCATAAAGAGTTGAATGCAGAGAGAGAGAGACATCAAGAACTGGAATAGAAAAGGACAGCTTTGAGGTACAAGCGGTGAAGAAACAGACAGCTGCATGCTGGGAGAGAGAGAGAAAGTTACACACTGAGTGATTGAGAGAGACAGCAAAAGGCAGCGCTGAAAGGTTCTAGGTTATTATATGTAAGGTCTCCCCCCATGGAGAGGAAAAAATGCTCTTCAGCACCTAACATCCATCTTACAGGTTCGGCTGCACGGGGAGTACACACACACACACACACACGCACAGACACACACACACAGGTGCAAATGCAGGCACGTACACACAAAACAAGTAATGTGGGACCATAGACATACATCCAAGTACACACACAAGCAGATGCACACAGAGCTAATGCACACCCATACACTCACCAGAAATAGACTTCAACACCTTAGGTGGTGAGAGGGGAGATATTAAAACTGGGTGTATCCCTGCAGACTGGATGGAGGAAGGACGAAGGAATAAATGCTCTCTCATTCATAGACTGTATATCAGAAGTGGACATAGTCACGGTGATGTCACCCATTGGTTTGTGGACTGCCGTTTTGAAGCCTCAAGTATGGCATTTTGGCCGTCGCCATCTTGTGTTTTTGCAACTAGAAGTGACACGAGAGGGTGGAGCTAAGCACAACTCTAAATGGGACCATAATTTACTAAATGAACATCATGCTGTTTTGAAAAAAGACTTGAAACTAGCGATTGAGACCATAAACTCCATGCCGTTCTCACTCCCAACTCGTCAAATACCGCCATTTGTTAAGTGCCCCTCGGCATTGAAAACTGACGCACTAAGGCCGCCTTTAGCAACATTATAAGACGAACTGCGCTTTTAACTAACTCCAATGTAAACCCACCCGTGTCGTTATTCAACGGTCGGAGTCAAGTGACATAGTACTAATAGCATGAGAATCTGCTAAGGGCGGGCAGGAGAGGTGGTGGATGGGGCAAACAAACACAAGACTTTCAACCAGGAGACTGCTGTTCGTTGACTTATTTTGTCACATCAGTCACGTGACTCTTCAGTGTCGTCAATCCCGTGAGTCATGTGAGTCGCTAGTCATGTGAGTCGTTAGTATCGTCAGCCCCTTGAGTCACTAGTCAGTGAAGTTAACGTCAACCACGACCTAACCCTACCTAAGTGGTTGTGTTGCCTAAACCTAACTTCCTGTGAAAACGGGAGTTTATTTTGAAAGGACACTATGCATGTAACGAGCGTATATTGACACGCCGTCCCTGGTCCATCCAAAAGTAACGCAAGAGGGGTACCCCGTGCGTCAGTGTCTGATGCCGAGGGGCAATGACCAAGCGGTCGTATTTGATGACTTGGGAATGACAATGTGTTGTAAACTCATGTTTACAATATTTACTGAGGTAACAAATAAATTGAGAAGTAGTTTTCTCATAGACTTCTATACAATCTAAGACTTATTTTTGCAAACTGAGGAGTCACCCCTTTCTGGCTGAACAACCCTCTTGACTCACTGCTTAACATACATTCTGTTAAACATGTTTTCCCCTTAAACATGTTGATCCATTTGGGGTGAAGGATAGGTGCTGAAGTTCAGCTGTCATGCCAGACAAATGAGAAACTAATCCTCCTCTTGAGACCACGACCATGAAGCTGATCACTGTTTTATGGCTGGCCCACATTAAAAGATTTTTTTAAAAATTAACAGATGTTGAAAATAGACCCCACACATAACGACATGTTGTGGTACATTTAACAGTTTTGTTCCTATAGTGTGTGGTGAGCAACGATTTGGCAGAAACAGCACACCACACAATAACAGATACCATGACGGCAATTGTTGTCTTTTTTTCTTCCTTCTTCAGTCAGCTTGGGTCTCAATTGGCTATCGTTCTTTCTCACATGACTGTGTCATCAGCTGTCCTCGGGGCTCCCCACACACAACAGGCTATCTGATCTTAAATATTTAACATGTTTAATGTTTACCATTTGAAATCGCCAGGATGGACTTCCGAGCCGATCGGGGGATGTGAAAAACACTCTTAACATACCTCACACCACAAGAATATCTGGGAAGATAATCTTTAGAAACCATAAAAAAAATCAGGGCTTTGCTTACGATCGTTAGAAAGGGGGAATCAAGCCCAAAATCGGTTTGATTCTCATATAGTGTGTACCCGGCATTACTGTTAGTCGAACCACATGGAGACAGACTGGAATCAGCTCCAGCAGCACTTTTTAAAGTCCATCATGACAGCTGATAACACCTTGAGCATTTCAGTTTATATTTTTCTCATATGTTGCTTAATATCTGGTTTGGATAGAAATATATACAAACTGATAAACAAGTTCACACTCAGTTGACTCTCTTCATGTGGATTTAAAGTCAGATCCAAAGAATATTAGAGGCTCTTATCTATGTGTGTGCATGTCGGCGTGCATATTGAATAGTGGGGATACATGATAAACAGATAATCATTGCTATGTTTGGAATATTGAATAACTCAACCTTCACACTTTGCCTATTTTTAATATACGCTACATATTTATCTGTATCTGTATTTCTCGGGTTGTTAATTGCAACTGCACTCAATTTCCTTTTTTTTCTGTGAAGCTTTATCAAATGGTTGTTCCAAGTCAAATTCAAAGTTGCTGTAAATTGCCCCAACTTGACGAATGTCACCTGTGCGTTTTCGTGATATGTGATCATTCAACACAGTGTCACGGCAATTTGTGAAATAGTCACAATATTGAATATATTTGATTCACGGACATAGACACAAATTTCCTTTTTGTTTTTCAGTGTCTTTTTTTGTGTGTTTTCCTAAGAATGTCCAACAACAACGTGACACACATGTCGATTCCTGCTCCAGTCTTTTCAAAATAAAACTACTTAGGTTTAGTAAAAGATTGACTTTGTTAGGTTTAGGCAACAAAACTACTTAGATTTCAGAAAAGATCAACTTGCTTAGGCTTAGGCAACGAAACTACTTAAGTTTAGGAAAAGATCAACTTGGTTAGACTTAGGAAACAAAACTACTTAGTTAGGTTTAGGAAAAGATTGACTTGGTTAGGCTTAGGCAAATAAACTACTTAGTTAGGTTTAGGAAAAGATTGACTTGGTTAGGCTTAGGCAAAACAACTACTACGAACTGATTTTGTGCTGACCATCACAAATCCATCACCATTTTGTGACTATTTCACAAACTGCTGTGCGATTGTGCTGGATCATTAGCATATTCAACACCCCCTAAATTGCTAAATAAGCATAAATGTTGTGCTCTGTTTGTGTGCAGATGTCATTCACAAAAAGGTCACCAAAGTGTAAGAAGAACAATTTCACAGCAAAGAGCTTCAAATCCGGTTGTCAGAAATCTGCAGACAAGCTGCAAGCAGAGCAAACTTAGTGTCAGTTGTCATATTATGGGACCTGAAACACTACACAACTGCCAACGATGGCTCACCAGAGCAGCTCCACACTGTAACAGACATAAACAGGGAAATGTTTGAGATGACATTAGATGCTAAAAATGTCTTTAAAAAGAAGAGTGGTCTATACAGTAGATGGGAGGTTGTCAAGGGGATGTGGCAGTCGCGGCGATGGACGAGACAATATTATACAGTAGGTGATATTACACGATCTGCAATGTGCAGCAGATGATGATACTGGACAGCGACCTGCATAAAGACCAACAGACAGCTGTCAGATTGAGAGAATACCTCACAACTACTGAACTCTATAATTTGCCAATACAATCATTAAATGACTGAATCATGTCAAACCTCTCAGTAAATTGGCAAGCCATGATGATAAGATGAACAGAAATGTTCATTTGCACAAAGTCATTTATTTTATTGTACAGTATTTCATATTGTATTTTATCTCCAAATTGATTTATATTATAGCATTATAATTCGTAAGTGTATTTCTTATGTGGAGAGAGACAGACAATCTGACTCATATGACAGGTCCGGACCACTGAATTTCATGAGAGATCAGATTCTTCTACATCACTTGTGTGTGCCGCTTAAGAACAAATCTGTTCATATGTGGAAACTTCAAATGAGATTTTTTTTTATACTGCATAAATGCTGCATTTCCTTAAAGCATTAGGTGAACATTGTGAAGTGCCTTAAGAGATATTTCCGCATGGTTTGAAAACATCAAAAATAGCCTCTGTTTTTCAATCATAATAGGTGCTTTCAGAATAACTAGTTGAATGAATGCAACATATTTTTTGGGGATAAAAGCACTCATAAGAGAATGGATTGCTCTTGCAAAAAGCAAAATGACTGAGTGGCTGAGCATTTTTAGAGATTATGCCTTTGAGCAATGCTGTGGGGTAGCTACAGGTAAATAAAGAAATTGCCAAAAAGATGTCATTATTGGACGCTGAGCCAACACAAACTGCCAAAACAAATTCAAAGCGTGCTGGCATTGAGTCAGGACTGTGGATTTCCAGTGAAAGGATGTGACATTGTGCAGCATTATGCCAATAGTAACCAAATAGTAGGATTTAATCTCTAATTGAAATACCAAAGTCAAAAGACTTTGATGTTGGACCAACAAAAATATGATAAAATGATTATTTTTGACGAGAAATCCTTTCTTGACGTTTGACTTTCCTGGCTTGGTTCTGTGTAATATATGGTTTCTTGCTTAAGTTTGGCATTTGATATGATTTTTCTCAGTAATTACATGTATCTGCAGCAATTTATTATTTTTTAGTCTGTATTATTCCAACTCTTTAGATAAAACTCCCCCCTGAAACCCTGATGACCACCCTTTGCTTTTATATTTTCATGGCTTTCACTCCATGGCTGCAATATGACAGGCATTAAATTGGGACAAGGCTGGCTCTCCAGGCTAGTCTCATACACCGTTTGTAGATATCGGACGAAAAGTAATGCACTGTAACCCATATATATCCAACAAAATCAATTTGTTTGTAATGAATGTAATCATGAACCAGGCACCAAACGTTGCGTAAGGAGGAGGTCGTGGCTGGATGGTTGGGTCAAAAAATATCAGACTTTCATCCAGGAGACTGGCGTTCGTGTCCCGTGTGAAATCAGAAATCAACGTTGATTTATTTGTCATGTAACTTACGTACTTATGCCACTTCCAGAGTTATTATAAGCCAAACCATGATCTTTTCCTAAAGCTAACTAAGTAGTTTAGTTACCTAACAAGGAAGTTTATTTTGAAAAGACTGTATGCATGTAACGAGCGAAAATGGACACATGTTGCTGAACATTTGTGGGAAAACAAACAAAAAAGGAGGAATAACTTTTTTCGTAAAATATTATACGAACTGTGGCATGACAATACATTGCAGAAGCGTAGCATACACCCTCTGGATCCCCCCCAGGTAAACACTGTTAGCTCTATCAGCAGTGTTGCCTTTGTTTTCACTGTTAGTGCTGTTAGCACCCTTAGCTACGAGCAGAAGCAATAGATATGTCTCCAATCTTGCATTTAGCACCTTTAAGTGAAGTACTTTAGTAAATGTACATTACTTTCCACCATGTGTGATAAACCCTGACTGAACGACCATAATGAAGAATACTTCTAACCACACGAAAACACAAGTGAGTTGAAACTGTATGTTGGAAATAGCTTTTGTTGAATTATCTGAAGTAGTAATCACCTTCATCTGATGATAAACTATTTTTATCCTGGTAGGAAATGTGCCTCCTAGGCTGCCAATGCCTTCAAACAGTATGACTGTTCATTACAGTATGATTAATGCGAATTGATGTAATTCATGTGCAGCACTCATCCAAGTCACCACATATTGATCACACTGAGCACTTATGGGAGACTGTGGAGCAGCCGCTGACACACAATTCCCCACACCTATAAATAAAATATTAAAGCTGCAGTACGCAGAACATTTTTGGCATCATTGGGAAAAAAAATCCATAATAATTGTTCAGTATATTTTAATTCATGTGTTCTGAGAGAAAACTACAATTCTGCACCTCGTCATGGCTCTGTTTTCAGGCTTTAAAAAAATCTAGACGTGACGGGAGACTTTGACCAATCACATGCCATTTCAGATAGAGAGCGTTCCTATTGGCTGTTTATTCAACTGCTGCAGCTGTCAATCACTTGCGAACTCCTCTCAAATTAGGCAGTGCTGATCAAATATGAATCTATATTCTGTTACTGTAATACTCACATCAAATGTTTTCAGAAACATCTTGCAGTGTACCGTTTAGCTGTAAAATGAGAAAATTTGCTCAACTGATCTCAACACAAACTTTCTCATTTTACCATTTAACAGTACACTACAAGATCTTTTTGAAAACATTTGAGGCAAGAAAAAGGCATTACAGTAACAGAACATTGATTCGTATTTGATCAGCGCTGCCTAGTTTGACAGTTTGATCGGAGTTTGCGAGTGATTGACAGCTGCTCAGAAAAGAAGCAAGGCTCCAGCTCGGCTCTGATTGGTGTTTTTCCTCCGGTGTGTGAAATCTGGCAGATGCCATTGTCAGCACCGGAGGAATCAGAGGCACATGATTTTTTTCAGATTATCTGTCTCTTGCACTACTGTCGGGATATAGTGACCGTTTTATAAAAATAACTTTATTTAAATCATATTTGCTCCAAC
This sequence comes from Sebastes umbrosus, assembly GCF_015220745.1. Classification (NCBI taxonomy): domain Eukaryota; kingdom Metazoa; phylum Chordata; class Actinopteri; order Perciformes; family Sebastidae; genus Sebastes; species Sebastes umbrosus. The sequence goes on along the minus strand of NC_051269.1, from coordinate 24,215,541 downwards.
TTGCCTACTGCTGCTTTAAGATTTTTTTTCCAAAAATAAATTCCCCTAAGATTTGTTAATAAAACATGTACTTGTAAAAGGTGGAAGTTTTAACCTTTTCAGCTCTACAGATACAGTAGTTGCTAAATGTTGCAGCCAGTTGTGCTTTATTAAAACTTGCTTACTTACAATATCAAGATTGCAGACAAACGTTCATACAGAAATTAATGCACACATGCATGTCTTCTGGTTCGAGTCTGTCCCCATGTCGTTTGACTAACAGTAAAACAGCAATCATACTCATGGTTGCGGTCTGAAGACGAGGATTAGTTTCTCATTTGCCTGGCAGGACAGCTGAACTTCAGCACCTATCCTTCCCCCCCAAATAGAATCTCAAATTTTTCCATTTTGCATCATGTTTAAGGGAAAAAACATGGCTAAAAAAAAAATGTTCAGTCACAGTGAGTCGAGAGGGTTGTTCAGTTTGCATTAAACTGGGTTCCAGAGTGTGAAGTTAAGTGAAGTTTCTCTCTGGATGAGAGTATTCATTGCCTTACTATCTACAGAATGGATACAAGCATGCAAGCAGAGCACAGTGAAAGAGAGAGACAGAGGGAAGAAAGTACGGCACCCCCTTGGTGCAAAGTAAGTAAACCGGGGGTGAAAAGTACATATTTCCTGCAATGCTGTTTTGTTTACTGAAATTCCATTTCTGAAAATGACTCTTATTATTTGAAATGCTTCTTGAAATCCTGTTTAGTTGAATGAAATGTTGAGTTTTCTGAAATGCCATCATTGTTTTCTGTTTTGCCGATTTGTTTCTGAAATGTTGGTGTGTTTTGTACCTCGGGGCCACCGCAGCCAAAATACCAAAAATAAAAACAATATAAAATTCAGAGAGAAAAATACATACCCGAGGAGAACAAGTGTGTCAAAAACAGAGCCAACAACAGAGACCGAGCAGTTGTACAGACAAGAAATCTGCAAGTTACATCAGATGTTTTTTCTGAAAACAGCAAAAATGTGTCCACAAATCGAAGCAAACAAGTATTCAAGTGCAAAAAAAAAAACATCCTTTGAATAACTGGAGCCAGCATGAGATTATGTGTTTCTTAACAGACTGTTGTCCACCTGCATTACAAAATTCAAAGCCAATTGTTGTCTGGCCACATGATACAGAACTTGCACCTGATACGACTGTTATTAGGCCATTAAATATAACACCATAGATGTGGGTCAGTAGGGGCCTACTATGCCTACTACGTTGTAAAAGTGAAACTTAAACATTACGTTTAGAACAGAAACATAATGGTTACTTTAGGTTTAGTGAAAAAACAGGTTTAGGCTACAAAACTAAAACTTCTTTAGGTTTAAGCAATTTAGTCATGTGTTTTGTGTCCCATCCATCGTCCCCGACCTCCTCAGCTCATAACATTTTTCAAAGTTTTTTTTGGGGGTAGTTTTCCTTATCTGAAGCGATGGTTTACGGACAGAGGGTGTGGTATTTTGTACAAATTTTAAAGCTCCATGAAATGTATGATTTCTGTGACAACGAAAAAAAGAAGAAGAGAAAAGTAGGAGTACAAGGGTTTTCCACAAGCTGCGATCTCCAAAAGTGCTCTTGTCTTTAGCAGCCACCCACAGCTAAATAATACCCCACAGCTCATTCACACAAAAGAACCAATTTGGTGCCTACTCAAGCACTTGGACAGGAGGAATGCCAATCCGCTGCTGAGATTGGTTTGTTAGCCGCTGCGTTGCTCAAATTGAAGCTGACCGATAACAGATTTACCTGGGGGGGGGGCACATACCAAAGGCAAGACACAATACATGACCTGTTAACCTTGTGTGGGTGTGTGGGTGTTTGTCTGGCTGTGTGGTATAATGCTCGGTGTCCTGTGGTTAGGGTTAGCCTCAGGGTGAAGGTTTATGAAATGTTAAGTCAGTGTAGCAATATGTCTGATCTGATGGGGAATTCCAACAGCAGAGTAACATATCTGCATGACCTGCTGACATTTAGTGTGTGTGTGTGTGTGTGTGTGTGTGGAGATGTGGTTTTTCTCTGTCAGTTTTAGAAGTTTAGTTTCGTTTAACAGGCTTTTTACCAGCCTTCAATTACACCCTCCGTGAAGATGAAGCATTGTATTATTATTGTTTTCACTTTCTGTCTAGATAATTATTCAAGACACGCAAAGTGGACAATTTGAAGGTTTTTAACTTAATACTATGCAATTTTACATAATTTTGGACCATTATTATTACTAGTTAAATGGTTATTTTATTATTTAAACATATCACAGCCTTCATCTGAACATTCAATTCTTCTGGAAATGTTTGCCCTGAAAAAATGATATTCTATAAATCAAAAAGCAGATTCAGAAAACTTTTAAATGATGTTTCATTGAAATAAGTAAACTAAGTAAAACAAGTATGGAAACAACTACGGAAAACACATGACAAACATTAATAAAAAAACATGTGACAATAGTCACTAACGATACTTACAAAACAAAAAACTGGTCAACAACGGCCTCTGACACAGGCCTCCTGGTAAAAAGTTTGGGGTTTGTTGGATGTTGGTTGGTTTGTTGTTGTTGTCTTTCCCGCTTTTTATACTACGTCATTAACTTATGGCATAACATTTATGCACGGATGTGTAAACATTGAAGTCAGTACAGGATGCATGGTGTACAAATAACACGCAGAAAAAAAGAAAGGCTTACTTATTTCGCACTAAACGCCTTGCGTATTATCATGACATTTATACAGCGTGAACGGGCTGCCCCGACAGGTCCAGATATTTAACATGCTAGATATCTAAAAGGTATTTGCGCAGTTCACACATCAAGCGCAGATGTGCGATTGCCCAACGAACCGATTTGCCTCTTATCTGGGGTCTATGTCATGGAGCTCCAAAAACTATCGGCGAGTGGAAAATCAGGGCTAAAGTTGTGAACTAGGCAATAAAGGACGGATTCACATTTTTACAAATCTGTCTCAAAACAAAACTCATATTGTTCATACTGTATTTACATTGAAGCAGTTTTTTGTTATAGTTATTGTTCCTCCTGTCCATACTGGTTGTGAAAAAAGTAATTCCAGTGCAAGACATGGGGGGGGGGGGGATCCTTGTTCTGTGTGAAATTAGATTTCAAAGCTCAGCAAGAGCTTATATGAATACATTTATCTAATGGGTTCTGCACCTCGGGTTGGGAGGATTCCAGCTCCCCTCTCGTGCCGCTGTGATATCTGCGCCTTGGGCCCGTTCCCTTGATGGTTGGATCTGGTGCCTGCCCAGCTATAACTGCTGAATGAAGCTTCAGCAGTCTGAGTTGATCAAATCAAGAGGGTATCCCTCAAAGCTGAAGTCTTTTAAGTACATCATACTCTTTGTGCTTCAACAGACTGTTTCCTTGCGAGCCATGGCAGAGGGAAAGTAACATAAAGACGGATTTTGATCTAAAAGTGTGTAACTATGGAAATTATCCACTTGATTTGTCCAACCCAGACTGCTGAAGGATCATATTAGCTTTTGCTGACGTCTAAATGGTATTTCTGCACAGAGCAAGAACTGTGGATTTTGTCCACTTGCTTTGGAATTAGTTTAAGAGGGGATTTATTTTCTTTGCCAGTATGAACAGGAGAACAATTACAACGAATAAATACCCATATATCATATATACTTTCAATCTATATATGGACAGCAACCCTGTCTCAAAGAAATTAGGTTTATATACAACTGATTTGGAATGGCAAATATGTTTTGAAGGAAACATAATGCTAACCAGATCACGTGTACTATTAACATATCGATTGAAGATCGAAATATTGTAAGGTAAACAATACAACATCTGCTTATAGTGACCACCACACTATTAACCTTTTTTATAGCTATGTTTACAGTACTTATTTTTTTGGCGTTTAGATTTTATAGAATGGCTGTTCAACAGCAGTTAATGATTCGATTTCAATGTGTAAAGACGTCTTGTGTATTCTTCTGTTAGCCAGACCTCCGAGCTGCCATCTATATCTCAGATCTGTCCAGCGAAAGAATGAATAAAGTAAAAGGAAGTTGATTATCAGGCTACTACTCAAGACATAATGCTGACTTTTCACCTACAAATGACCAAATCAATGCTCACTGACACATTATATGCTTCACTTACAACATGTTTTGGACAATAAAATCAACTGTTGTCTGATTAGTCATGTACAAAAATTAGGGCTGTCAAAGTTAACGCAGTAATAACATGTTAATGCAAATTAGTTTTAGTGCCACTAATTCCTTCAACGCAGTGGTACCAACCATGTCATACTAGCTCGTTGAGAAGGAAGTTAAATAACGCTCCAAACTCGCGCAAAATTTTGGCGAGGAAAAACTGGCATGGCCATTTTCAATGGGTTCCCTTGACCTCTGACCTCAAGATATGTGAATGAAAATGGGTTCTATGAGTACCCACGAGTCTCTCCTTTACAGACATGCCCACTTTATGATAATCACATGCAGTTTGTAGCAAGTCATAGTTAAGTCAGCACACTGACGGACTGACAGCTGTTGTTGCCTGGTGGGCTTGAGTTTGCCACGTTAAGATTTGAGCATATTTTTTAATGCTAAATGCAGTACCTGTGAGGGTTTTTGGACAATATTTGTCATGGTTTTGTGTTGTTAATTGATTTCCAATAATACATATATACATACATTTGCATTAAGCAAACATATTTGCCCACATATTTTCGAATAATCACATTTAATCATGGACAATCATGCGATTAATCGCAATTACATATTTTAATCAAAGGACAGCCCTAATAAAACTGTGAATTACTATTATCTTTATGTATTTCCAACATACCTTGATGGGTTATATGTAGGGATGGGTATCGATACTGCTACTCTTACCGATACTGCGATTGCCTGAAAGTTTACTTAGGCTACTGTTGACTGTATTGTATGTAATTTTCAGTAAATATTGCAGTATAAAACCTTTGTTTTCCGTTCAAAAAACTCAAATGTCGGAAGATAGCAAGAACCACTCACCCATCTTTTAAGTGGTTACATTTTTAGTCTGATCTTGACCGCACAACTGATAGGTACATTGTTTACATGGCGTAACGGAAAGTGCATATTTAACAGTGTGTGGACTGAGAGCATCCAATGTTATTTGGCTATAAGTAAATACAAAGACCACAAACCTATCTTCTTATCTTGTTGGTTTCTTATTCTATCAATATGAAGACACAACAAGGTTGATATCATTCATTATTACAATAAATTATTAGTTCTACGTTATTATAGAAACTATAAGATGCATTTCTAGGGGGTTCAGTGAGCCCCCTGAACCAACCAAACTGTGCCTGTGGTTATCACTCATTAGATATCCTGTTGTATGTTTACTTGAGTTAAAATTCAGGTTGAACATTCAGTTGTAGCAGATTGTAATTTATTTACGATACATTTCCAATGATGTTGAAAAGTCATGCCAGAAGAATGTAGAAGTTACTTTAAACTCCAGAATTGCATTCATTACTGCAGCTGTGCCTCTGCGTGTTTTTATTGTTTCCTTATTTTATTTCATTTTATTTCATATTTCCCACTGCCTCCCACTGTTATGAGCCCTGCTGGGAGGTCAGGCAAACCTGCAATCACACAGAGAGTAGTAGCTTCTGACTGTGGCGAACACAGCGGGGGTTTAGCCATTTCATGAGTATTAATGGCAGTAAGAAAAAAAACATTAAATAAACGTACTCTGCTATTTTCCCTTAACACACATTATCCAGTTAAAATGTAAAAAACAAACTTTAAATGTCTCATTGAAAACAAAGATTTGGTTTGTTTAAACCTGAACGATGAAATATCAAAAGCTTTAGCTTCAATGGGCGTGCAATGAGGTATGAAGCTCTTTGAATCGTGACCCATCCCTCTCGTCTTGACCTCTGACACCTGATGCCTTGACCCTGAGGTCAGGAGAAAGCTGCTCATGTGTCGGAGATTGGCAGGGTCAGGTGGAGGGCAAGATGACACCCAAGAAGGTCGATGATTTTGAAAGCAAGGCCAACCAAAGATGATTTTCCTGTTTCCTTCCCTATGTTTGAGATGTGACCACAGCCCTTTCCCTGAGCATTTACTATTGCCGCAGATGTAGTTAATGGAAGTGCGTCTCATACGGGCTGTGCACACAGTTATCTCTGCCGCTCGAAATTAAATTTCACTTGCATTCGTCAACTTACATTTCAGCTGCTTTCAGCTCTCACTCCTCAGCAGACAGTTTACTGGTTTTCACCTCGTTCACTTCAACCGATTTCAACAGCTTTCAGCTTTTACATCTCGACACTTAAAAAGACATTACAAATGCTTTTAGTGCTTCAATTTCAACCGCAGCTCCTTTATAACACCTCAAATGCAAATGATTAATATTTGAATACATTTTAATATGCTCATATCTGCACCTGCATTTGTCAACGTAAGTGATTATGTCACCTCTCTATGATGTGATTTACAAGTTTCCAATGAAGGTTTAGAGTTGAAAAAATTTAACCATATTTAGTTTACCACAGAAAAAATAGATGACAGGGTAAACATAACATTACACAATTGTCACAATTATCACAATTCCACAGAGCATAACCCTGAAACAGAAACATCTCATACAGATACAGTATGAATTTGATTGATTGGTCAGATAAAAAAAAAAACAGAAATTTATTGGGTTTGGTACCTGTGAGCTTGATAAAGAGCAGTTGCCATGGTGATTTCATAAGTAAGTACCATAAAACACTGGATTTTTGCACTTGGCCTTTTAAGCCACCTACACTCAGACTTTATGATGAGGAGCCGGCAGTTCATTAAGTGTAGTTGAGATGTCAAGAACAGGATGAGATATATTTGACTGACTTCTCTGGAGAGATCCACAGCAGCAGCATTTATTTCAGATATGGGATGTGTCTGTCTTTACAGTGATCTTCATTTGATATATTTTTGTTGCTTTTGAGTGTGTCTGTTCTGTTGCCACTTTGATGTTATTATGATGCATTTGATTTAATGCACCAATAGTGATTTAGTGTAGTGTATATGATGGGGTCCAAGATAATGAAATACAACATGATTTAGTGTCAGAAAATTAGAATCTTTTTCAGTAGTGCTTTATATATTTATCTCAGATTCACAAGCTCATATTCCGATTGAAAAGGGCATGTTAGAGAGGGTGTCATATGTTGTATAGAATGTACAATATATACAGAACATCCGCATGTTATTTATGTATGTTTTCTATTTGCATATAAAAAAAAGTGGAAATGAGTGGAAATTATGTAAATAATAACTAAATAAATAAATAAATACATTAATTAATAATTCATGAATTAAATTTATATAGCACACTTTCAAATACAGAAAAATCTCAAAGTGCTTCACTCAAAAGGTAAAACAATCATAATACAATGTTACAACAATTTACACAAAACAACCATCCGATTTAAAAGTGTTAAATTAGGGCTGTCAGAGTTAACGTGATAATAATGTGATTTTTTCATGCCACTAATTTCTTTAACGCATTAACGCAACTTGGAATTTTTTGTTTTATGCAAAGTGCATTACCTGTGAGGGTTTCTGGACGATATTTTTCATTGTTTTGTGTTGTTAATTGATATCCAAAAATAAATATCTACATACATTTGCAAAAAGCAATTATATTTGTCTACATATTTGTAAGAGCAGTGAATACTTTACAAATCTCCCTTTAAAGGGACTGTTTGTAACTTTTTAAGCGTATAAATGTACCGGGTCGGGACACATGCACGATCGCATATGCGCGTTCGTGTGTAGCCGCTGCCTCTGCTCCTCTGCCTGCTCGCCTTCACTCAGACAGCGCGCGCGTTCTCGCTCAGCTCGCTCCACCTCTAGACGTGAACGCGCGCTCACTACACACTGCAGAAGAATTAGTTTAGCTCTGAGAATATCTAGTGAATGTACAGTGGACGTTTGGGCAGAAATAAATGCTGCAGCTCCCTCAGACCAACAGAGGTTTTCCGTGTCTTGTGAAGTGATGGGGCTCTGCAGAGAGTTACGTTGTCATCTCGTTACCGACCGGGTGCCGGTGTCTCCCTGCTCTCAGGCAGGAAAAGCCAACACTAGGATCATATCTAAATCATGTTCATGGAGAGACCTTCGTCTGGTCATTTAACATTACTGCCAAGCAGCTGAAATATAGAGTGATATTGTGGTTTGAGCTGACATGTGTCGCCTCACTGTTTTGAGCGATGCTCGTTCAGGTATATTTAGAGCGAGCAAGTGCGAGCCCGGCGCTGACTTTCGTTGATTTCACGACCACAGGTGTCGCTGTTAACAAGCATTTCTGAAAGTTACAAATAGTCCCTTTAAGGCACATTTTGAACATATAAAACATCTGTGATTAATTTGTGATTAATTGCGATTAACTATGGACAATCATGTGATTAATCATGATTAAATATTTTAATATATTGACAGCCCAAGTTAAAATATAATAAATACCATTATAGACAAAATATTTCGAGACCCCAGTTTAAAAGGAAAACATATATGAAACCAGGACCCTAGGGGAAGGCTGAGAGGAACAGGTGAGTCACTTGAGTCTTTAAAAACAGCAAGTGAGTCTAAAGCCCTAATCATCCCTGGGAGGTGATTCCACAAGCGTGGCCCAGCGACAAAAACGCAAGATCTCCCATGCTTGTCAGCTTTGTCTTTGGCACAGTTAGAAGGTTTGAGCTGCCAGAGCTGAGTGTCCAGGGGTTGGACTGAGGGGGAGGCACTCCTGAAGTTAGGTTGGACCAGTGCCATTGGAAATGACTTGCTGCCATTTAGCTGCAGTGAGTTGTTGCTCATCATGTGATGGATGTGATCCAGGCATTTGGTAGCCCGAGATAATACTAAGTGTTTGTCAGTAGAAGTTTGCGAGTAGATATGTGTATCATCTGCATAGAAATGGAATTTGATGTTATGGCTCCTCAGTATTTATTCCCAGGGGCAGCATATGGATCCGACAGAGCAGGGGCCACAACACTGAAATTGGGTCGTGTCTAGAAGGTAACCCACTAATTGCAAAATCTGATCTAAAATCTGCAAAAATTCTTGCGAAACTCGCTGCCCGATGACCTATCCTAACCTTAACTCTTTGAGATCAACGCCTAACCTTAACTATTCTAGATCAATGCCTAACCTTAACTATTCGAGATCAATGCCTAACCTTAACTATTCAAGGTCAATGCTTAGCCTTAACTTTTTGAAGTCGATGCCTAACCTTAACTATTCCAAGATCAGTACCTAACCTTAACCATCTCACGAGAGCATTTGGGTTACATTTTCATTGCCTCTGGTGCTGAAGTTTCGTCTCTCCTACTGCGACTAACAGGGCATTGCTGGTTTGACAGATTGGCACTGTTGCCCTGATGTTCCACTTGTCTCCAGTAAGTTGTCTACACTGACACACTTTTATCAGGCGTGTTATGAAACCGAAATTGTTACAACACTGGCAACATTATTGCTGTTTGCTGCATTGTATGTTTGTTGCTCATTGGTGGACATTCTTGACGAACCAACAGGCAGCAGAGCAGAGAAGTGGGTTTCTGAACGAGCGGCAGGGTGACAGGTAACATGAGTAGTCGCTGACATGACAGCACCGGCAGAGATGACCTTATGGACTCAGCTGGAGAGAAACAAACGCAGAGTAAATGGCATTAGGAAGAGCTAAAACAGAAACCAGATGCGCCCACCATATCAAGCTTTCACCTGTAGAGAGAAGCCGGCATCAATTGAGCTGTGATTTGCTCTCAGCTTTGGCCAATTTTCAAGCTGTTAGAATCAATGCGGAGATATTTTGCACAAAAGGCCCGATGCAATGTTTTCAAATTTCTGAATTGTTACCTCCTGAAGTACAGGGTAAAATTGTTGCTTGGAGAATTCCTCTGTGAGAGAAATATGTGGCCTTTCTCAGCAGTCGGAGGGTCAGTGGCACTCGGGGAATCCTTCATTGTAGCAGCATGGCTCGTGCTGTTTGTGTGTGATCTTGACTTATCTCTTGAATCTGTGTCATGGGGCTTAAATATTTTCAGACTCTCACATTTTTCACACTACAGTCTGACATTTGGCAATGTACAGTTCTACTGGCAACATGGGGGTAAAATGTATTTCTCGTTTTTGCCCTCTCACCCCCGCTTCATGTCACTCTGAAACCAGCCCAATCGCACAGCAGTTCGAGAAATAGTCACAAAATGTAATGTATTGATTCGTGTATACAGACACAAATTGTTCTTGATGTTCAGCAGACCGGTGTTCATGTCCCGTGTGAAACCAGAGGTCAAAGTTGATTTATTTGTCACATAACTTCCGTACTTAAGTTACAGCACTTCCAGAGTCATTTTAACCCAAACCACAATATTTCCCTAAACCTAACTAGTTTAGGTTTTATTTTAAGTAGTTTGGTTTCCTAAGCCTAACTAAGTTGATCTATTTCCAAGCCTAACTAAATAGTTTGTTCCCAAAGCCTAACCAAGTCGATATATTCCTAAATCTAACTAAGTAGTTTTATTTTGAAAAGGCTGGGGCGGAAATTGACACATGCGTCACGTGTTGCTGGTCATTTGTTGTAAAAACGTAGCAAAAATATGTTGTTGAAAGTCGTGCTGAGCGTCACAGAAAAAGGGAAATTTGTGTCTATGTACACAAATCAGATAGATTAAATTTCACAAACTGCAGTGCACTGTTGCTAAAACAGACATTAGCACCCTCTGAACTTGTGTAACTTAGTTCACAGAAAGTGTAGAGTAAAAGAACTGAACTTAGATGAAGCTGTATAGCCTCTAAGATTACTTTCCAGCACTGTGTCAACTATCTGCCAGCCACCTTCTAATGCATATGAGTGTTGCAAATGCAGGCACGACTCGCAGGTCGTGTTTGATGTGGAAAATCAAATGAGTGATAAAAGAGCAGCAACGGCAATCAGGGATGCTGAGATTTCCCTCAGCTCCAAAGGCTGTTTAAGCGGGGTTGCCAGAGGACAGGGGCCTTTCTGTTAGTTGAAGACTGTCATATCAAAAGACACACTCAGTCCTCTTTTTTTTGCCTTACATCAAAACACACACACACACTTGCACACACATAAACACTTCTTAAATAAATTCTGAATTTGGATCTCGTCTTGCACTCCCTCGTTGTCCTCCGTTAAACTCGTCATCCGTGCTGCCCGGCGAGAAAAGAAGTGATAAGGAGCTCCGTTTTTACTGAATGCAAATCAATTTCCAGATATTTTATGCCTCGGCTGCTTTTACGGTTGACCCGAGGGTTGAAGTGAACTGCAGGGGAGAGGCCATTTTGGAGAATTCAATCTGCTTCTCCGTCACTGTGGTCATTCAGTGTGTCAGCAGAAACACCCCAGGGATTCTCTCTCTCACTCTCTCTCAACTCTTTTACAACCACCGCTCTCTGCTGCTCTGCCTCTCTCTCTGTCTCTATTCCTTCATTTTTCTAAATTCCTCTTTCTCTTTCAACACTGCAATCTTTCTGAATCTGCTTTAATTTTTTTTTTTCTCTTCATTTTATTTCTCCCCTTTTCCTCTCTGGTCTCGGTTTTTCTGTACAACTGTTTTGTGTGACTCAGTTTCTTTTTATCTCTTTACTTTTTTCTTATTCTTTTTGCCTCAACTAAACTTTTTAAGGCCCAGACGTACCAGGCCGACATAAAAAAACGAAGGGAGAGCAAGTTTGTTGATTCATAATTATAAGCTAGTAGGTAATTCCTGCTGGGTTTAATTACTTTACACTTTCACATCCAGTCTGTGGAGGTTATTTTTCCCCCCAAAACTGTCATAATCATTAAAACTAGTGATTTGAGACTGAAAAACGTCCTCATTTACATGGCTTATTTCATCTGTTGAAGAGGGACATTGCCGACCCTGAATAACCAGAATGTCCGTGGTTTCACTCTCAGTGAATGATGAGTTTGATTCTGCCACCACAGTAATGGTGGCTTCTACCAAAGCATGAGTTACAGTTAGACACATAATATTAATAATCATGCTTTTTTATTTCCCAAGGAACATTTTTTTACATTTTTTTTAATTTTTTAATGGTTATTAAACTGTGGATTTTTGTTTGGAAGAATATTCCCAGATAAGTTTGAATTTGGGCACTGTGTTGGTTGCCGTGGATTGTTGGACGTACAAAGTGCAGGATGGTCACATCAGAGTCTGGGGTCACCGGAGTCATACCTGTTGTTAGGTTTGTCACTTTTGACAAAGGTATCTGCCAAAAGAATACATATAAAAAGCAGAGGTAGGTAGCAACGAGTTGCATTTATTCTATTACATGTACTGAGTGAATTGTTCTTATCAGAGTAGTTTTAATGCAGCATCATTTTTACTCTTACTTGAGTAGATTTCTAAAGAAAAATCATTACTTTTACTCCGTTACATTTGGATACATTCATCATGTTATTTTTAATTTATTTATTATTTTATGCATTTATGGTCCATAAAGAGGCAGGTGATCAGCTGGTCCAAGGTCTGTTGAAACTCTGTTTTCCTGCCACCCTATGGCTTTCAAATCACACTGGTTATATACTGTATACAGACAAATGAACAGTGTGCAGTGCATCACAAAAAAATACAAGTGTATGTTCATCTCTTTAACTTTACCTGAGGAAGACCATCTGTGGTTGAAATAATTCAAGTCATATCCACATCAAATAAGACTCATAGGAGTCACTGTGAATAAAGGAATATTTAGTCTCACTCAAACTTTCAGGTGAAAGTGTATTGCGCAGTTGAAGTGCAGCGCTCTGCCACCTTGCTTTGGCTCTTTGTGTGTGTGTGTGTATATGTGTGTGTGAGTGATGTGGGCTTTACATCTTTCTCCCCATCTGTTTCAGGGCAGTAAACAATCAGACCCACAGAGAGATGACGAGACAAAATGAGTTTTCCTGCCGTGATTCTGACTCTTCTTCACTTACATTTGTATAACATTTTACTGTTGTAGCTGCTCGAGGTGGAACTACTTTCAACTACTTTGCATACAGTTAGCTTGTGTAGTCTAGTGGTTCCTAACCTAGGGGTCGGGCCCCTTCAAGGGTCACCAGATAAATCTGAGGGGTCCTGAGATGATAAATGGGAGAGAAAAGAAGAAGAAACTAAGTTTTATTAAAAGTATATTGAATTTCTTCATTTGAAATCTGGAAAAGTGGTTTGTAAGTGGTCACAAGCCCAAAAGGTTGAGTTGTGTTAAGCTGCAGTGGGCAGAAATGGAGCAAATATGATTAAAAAAAAAATATTTTTATAAAATGGTCACTATATCCTGACATGAGCCAGGTAATCTGAGAAAAACCATGTGCCTCTGTGTCCTCCGGTGCTCCTATAATGACATCTGCAAGATTTCACAGACCATAGGAAAACAACCAATCAGAGCCGAGCTGCAGTCTGCCGTCCAGCTGCCTTCTCTGAGCAGCTGTCAATCACTTGCAAACTCCGAACAGTCAAACTAGGCAGTGCTGATCAAATATGATAGAATATGCTGTTACTGTAATGCTTATTTCTCACCTCAAATGTTTTAACTGTAAAATGAGGAAGTTTGTGACCCGGCAGCCATGTTGAGATCAGTTGAGGAATACCAAGCACCACACACCAGCTGGAGCACAGCCAATAGAAACGCTCACTCTCTGAAATGACTTGTGATTGGCCCAAGTCTCCCGTCATGGGCTAGATTTTTTAAAGCCTGAAAACAGAACCATGAGGAGATGCAGAAGTGTAGTTTTCTCTCAGAATACTTCAATTGCAATATGCTGAAAGGTTATAATGGAACTTTTGCCCAATGATAACACAAATGTTCTGCCTACTGAAGCTTTAATGCGAAAAGGTTGCCTTTCTCGCTTTTCACTATGCACTGTTCCCCAAAATTAACAGTGATTTGTGAATGTTTCATTATTATTTTAAGTCCAGTATTTCAGATAATTAGATACATTATCAAGTAGTGTGTATAAATGACACAAGCTTGATTACTTTGTTTTATGGGTTCATAGGATTTTGTTGTCCTGCCTGATCAATAGATCAGCTACTCTGCAGCTCAATCAAGGAAAGTGCAAACAGGTTTGCCTCATTGTGTCTGTCTGGCCACTGTTAAGATGTAAGATAGGTAAGATTGTTCTGCAGTAAAACACATTCTATAATGTTTGGTGGGCTCATTGGTATGTGTGGATGCCCGTAGATAGATTGAGATGTCAGCAGTAACTTAGAGATCTTGTATTGAGGGTCTGTTCATTATTCTGTGTGAATTTGGATGCTTGTTCGGTTTAGCTCACCCCATAATAACATACCTGGACAGGTGGTATGTTCCAGTTAGTTGAGGCTGAGGAGGTAAAATCCCATTCACTGGAGTAAGAGGGGGGAAAGAGGAGTCGGCAGGTTGCTGTGAGGCTGCAGCTTTCTTTTCTTTGGTGTTCTTTTGATTCAGTTTAGTTTCATTGAATTTTCCGTGTTTCATTTTTGCCCTTTGTTTCAGTAAACTTTTTCTTAATAAATGACACTTTTTTTCCACACAGTCCAGAATAAAGATCAGTTAATCGGGGACGGCTTGTCCAAATTGGGACAAAAGTTCTGTCTCCATTTGAGAAAAAGCTGATTTTTGGGTAATTGGTTAAGTCTAGGGTTAGGGTTGTAGTTTAAGTAGTGGCTATGGTTAGGGTAAGTCTCCAGGAAATGAATGTAAGTCAATGTAATGTCCCCAAAAGTGATCTAAGTAAACATTTATGTTTGTGTTGTGTTCCCTACTCATTACGGCAGTCGCATAAAGCAGAATCATGACACAATGCGCTGTAATACAGCTTTCCTCTGATAGACAAAGAGATAAAAAAATAAATAAATAGCACTGATATCTGATTTTTAGTCATTCTGGGCACACATCTTCTTTTGGGAGGGTTTGTGTTTCACATTACAGTCTTGGCAAGGTGAGGATAATACAAAGAGTAACAGGCTCCAGTGGAATAAGTGCTTAAAGAATCTGAAACAATACCGTCCTGTTTCCTCACCAGGGCCATGCAGATTGGTTAGGAAGAAAGCAATCGAGACAAAAACAGAAATGGATGGAAGAACCCCTTGTTGATTAGCTTAATCAATGTGAATACAATGGATGGAGCATCGATTCACATTACATCTTTCAGAAGCCCTATCCGTATCCCTTATCTAAACTGCAGGAGGATAACTCTACATGACCACAAACTGCAGTGGCAGTAAGTTAATAAAGATGGTCGCTTCATGATTTGGGAGAGAAGAGAAGAAGCCGATGGAATAAAACGTGATCGAGGTGCACCATGTTGATTAGCCTGATCCAGCATGAATACTAATGGAAGGACGATAAGACATGCAGATCACTCTGGAAACCAGCAGACTGCAAGAGGATTAGTCCACATAAAGGATGTTGGATCATTGCTTGTCTGATGATCTAAATTTAAGAATCTGCACCTGACAGTTAGCCAGAGAGTATAACAGTATAACAAAACTTTTAGATTTTACTTCACATTATACTGTGGCAATAGCAGAATAAAACTTATATGTACTGCACTGTCTTTGACTGAACCTTAGCCCTTTGAGCTCTGCAATAGAAATTGTCCGTTAATCAGGATCATGCAAACAACGATCTCCCGCCGCCATTACAGGGCAATGCACTGGTGCTACCGCCTGTTGTCACCACATATTGTACCACACTTAACGTAACAAAATTACATTATCACGAGTATACAACATGATGACATGAATGAATGAATCTCCAGCTATTATGTTTTTTATTATTTTAATTATTTATTTGACATTGATTTAAACAGGATCATGCAAACAACGATATACCACGGCCCCTATTGGGCAATACTCTGGCGCTACCGTGTCTTGTCACCATGTTTTGTACCGCACTTAATGTAACAAAATTACGTCATCACGAGCGTACAACATGCTGACATGAAAGACAGAAGCTTTAGCTCTCTGCTGCAAAAAAAATTAATCTCCAGCTATTATGTTTTTTATTATTTGATTGATTTATTTGATTTAAACAGAATGATGCAAACAACGATCTCCCGCAGCCATTACGGGGCAATACTCGGGTGCTACCGCGTGTCGGCACAATGCATTGTGCCGCACTCAACGTAACATAATGACGTCATCACAAGTGTACAATGTAATAACTCGAAAGACGGAAACTTTTGCTTTCCGATGCACAAAAGAATGAATGCTCTAGCTAATATGTTTTTTATTTGACATAGATTTAAAGAGGATCATGCAAACAAAGATCTCCTGCAGCCATTGCGGAGCAATACTCTTGCGCTACCACGTGTTGTCACCACGTATTGTAACGCACTTAACGTAACATAATAATGTCATCATGAGGATACAACGTGATGACATGAAAGACCGAAGCCTTAGCTTTCTGCTGCAAAAACAAAGACTGCTCTAGCTATTATGGTTTTTATTTGACATTGATTTAAACAGGATCACACAAACAATGATCAGGGTTGAATTCATCATGAACCATCTTGCACTCTCATCCTGTATTTATGTTTCTGTTCTTAACTTTTTAATTTATTTTAAAAGGGTTTCTATTCTTGTAATCTCTATTTAATTTGTATTTAATTTTGTATGTTTGTATATTTTTACTACATTATGTAAAGCATGTTGAATTACTGTACTTTTATTTATAAAATGTGCTGTCCAAAGAAACTTCCTTTGCCAATGATGACTGCAGTGTATGCTGCATCACGGGTAAAGGAGAGAAAAGTAAAGGAAGCAAAAGAGAGGTCCAGCATGAATACAAATGTATGGAATGATGGAATGGAATGATTAGTATCTTTCTAAAACCCCTCTGGAATTTGAAGATGATGATTGGTAGACCTATACAGCCTGTTTGCATGAAAAGGCGTATAATAAATAATACATTTTTGTAAGTTAAATTTTTTTGTTGACGTTTGTGACGCATTTTCCACAGTTGTTTCTGTATGTGTTTTACTTGGTTTACTTACTTATTTTAAGCCCAACCATGACGTTTTTCTTTACCCTAACTAAGTTAGTGGTTTTCTTGAACCTAACTACAGACATTTGCGTGGCGTACAAATGACATGGGAAAACATAAAACATGTTTATTCATGGCATGCGGAATGTCTGTGTAATGTTGTAGTATTTATACAGATTCCCGTGAGACCGGGTTGGCCTATACATGAAAACATGTTATGGCATTTGGATAGTGAAGAATGATAAAATAATTGCACTGAAATGCAAGGAAGACAGAAGGACATCTGCAGTAGATTTAACTGGACATTTTATTGTGGAAATGCTAAGAGGAAGACATAGAGGGACCTTGTGTTGATTAGCTGAGTCTAAATGATAGCCAACTGATGAACAATGGATTGGGATTAGACTTCAGATCCTTCCAGAAAACCCTCTGAAACTTCCTCTGCCCCTTTATCTCTCTCCTCTTTCATCTGGTCTGAAGGAGATTAGTCCAAATGCCAGCATATAATGTTGATTAGCGTCAACTCACATTCTTTGCACTGGAGTGAATATGCAGCTGTACCCGGGTAATGCATATGGATGGATTAGCTAATATATTTTGAGTTTTGAAATTTGCTTTCATAGCACATGTCAGAAGTCATGTTAATAAAGCCAGCTAAATTGGACTGAGCTGAATTGAACTTTTAGCCGCAAAAGAAGTCCAGCATCTAACCTCCATCAGAACGAGGGAGAGTGCTGCATTATTTTGCTTCTCTCAGTCAGGCTCTGCTTGCAGTCAGGAGATTATTTGCATTCCCTAAGTGTTGAAAATACATCTAGACTTTTCCAAAAGAAAGAGTTGGAACAGCTTTAAACTTGCAGTTCACATCAGAGAGCTCACACAGGTTGTCAACAAGCCAACTATTTGGCCAACTCATCTAATCTGCTTTATTTGCAGGTAAAACTGAAAGTGTGTCAACACAACTACAGAAAGAAAGCCAGGAAGTGTGTGTCTGTAAACTGTAATTGATGTGTACAACAGTTGCAATAAGTCTGTTAGTGAGGTAGATTAGGGCGTTTGTTGAAAGAGACTTACTTGTGACTGATCTGATTGGAGTAATTTTGGACTATGTAACCAGGAACTTTGCCATTCACCTTTTTATTTATGAAATAAAACCTGAGTTAGAGAGGAATAGGAACGGCTATGATCACCAGTCCTAAAGCTAGAGTGAATATATTGGTATTATATGAAACCTAAGGAATCCATTGTTACCAACCATGTCATGCTAGCTTGTTGGGAAGAAGGCTCAATTTTATTTTAAATTTTGGCAAGGCAATTTTCAAAGAGGTCCTTCGACCTCTGACCTCAAGATATGTGAATGAAAATGGGTTCTATGGGTACCCACCAGTCTCCCCTTTGTAGACATCCACACTTTATGATAATCACATGCAGGTTGGGACAAAAACCATGCAGTTTTTTTACATGCAGTATAAATGTTTTATTTCCGCCTGATCTAAAAATTCTGTGTTTGAATATTTTTGCATAGTGGGGTCCCTAAACAGTCTTGGAAGTGCATAAATTGGGTATGACTGTAAAACGGAGCCTCTTGTGGATCCACTGAGCCCAACTGTATTCATGTGTGATGATATTAGTCCCCATAGTAGCCATTTCATTGTAGTGGGACCATTGTTTTAAACCTCACTGTATAAAATTACCTGTGGTGACCTCTAGGATAATCACAGCCTCATGAAACTTTACAACCACAAACTAGAGACCTAGGGCATTCAGAAGATGGATGGCTTCCCCAGGTAGATTGACAATAAGGGTGTTCCGAGTAGTTTCCAGAACAAAAGGGCAATTATTATAATACAATCATGTATGGGAGTGTTATGATAGCAGCTGGCTAATGTAGCCAGGAGCCTCTAGCTTGCAGCCGAGATGAACAGCAGCCTACAGAGGTCTGGCAAGATCACTTTTTTGTATCTCCACACCTCCAGATTTTATTCATTTTCAAATTTGTAGTCTGCAGACCCAACCGATGCTGACTCAAGTGACATCACTTGAGGACATCTATCAGACTTCACACAGCTCCCTCTGGAAACACTTTAGGCTTTATACAACAGTTTTCAAATATGCAGTCGTACTCCCCAACACCTGGAAACAGACTTTGATGTGTAAAACCGGTGGAGTTCCCCTTTAAATGTAAATGTGAGTTCGCATATCACAGGAAATATTTGGAAGGAAAATTTCTGTGCATCACCTCAAGGTAGCGATTTGTGAAAGATGTTTCAGGTAACAGTGGAGATGTTCCTCTTCTTCACGTCTACAAAATCCGTCTCATTCTCTTCTTCCTCCCTGCCTCTTTCTCTCCCTCTGCCTTCATCCCCTCCACTCTCCCCATCAAAAGTTCACTCCTTCATTCTTGGAATACACGGCCAGCTCTTGGTGGCAAAAACCACTTGATTTATGTCCCCCAAGCTTCACTACTGGGGAGAAGAAAGAAAGAATGAGGGAAAAAGAGAGGAAGAGACAGCATCATCTACACTTGGAGGAGACAGACACATGGTGAGAGAGAATCCTCTAGTTCTCAAATTAGTCAGATTCCATGAGTCACACACACTCCCAGTCTTTCGCACTCACACTAGCACACATTCGCACACACACACATAAGGCTGTGCTTATGCTAATGCAATTAAACACTCAGGGAAGGAGGGAACGAGCGCCAGTGAGGGCGCTGCTCTTGCTGATGCTGATGAGCTGAACAGAGAACATTGCATTACCATTACAGATGGGAAAGGAGGTGGAGACGGGGAGGTGGAGAGCTGCAGATGGGAGAAACAGGGAAGAGTTGAGAGGGAGAGGGGGTGCAGAAGAGGGGGATTTCCGAGGGCGAAAGAGAATGAGAATGGGGAGGCAGGAAACAAAAGGAGGAAGGACAGATGGAGATAAAGAGCGACACAGATGAAGGGAGAGGGAAATAAAGGAGTCCAGCAGAGAAAGAAAGAACAGAAAGATTCCATGAAATGCTGATCAATACATATTTGTTACGTCTTGTTCAAGTCTGCAACATATTCTTAAATAACGGTATCTTACAAAAAGTTATTTCTAATTTTTTTGTACGTTTTCCTAGGAATGTCAAGCATCAATTTCTGCTCCAGTCTTTTCAAAATAAACGTCCATCTTCACAGGAAACAACTTGGATAGGATTAGGCAAAGAAACCACTTAGTTAGGCTTTGAAAAAGATCAATTTGGTTAGGTTCAGCCATGAAAACTACTTAGTTAGGATTAGGCAACAAAACTACTTAGTTATGGTTAGGAAAAGATCATGGTTAAGTTACGCCAAATCGGAAGTGGTTGCGCTGCACCAGAAGTGGTGTAACTTAAGTACGGAAGTTCTGTGACAAAAACTACCAAGTTAGATTTCGGAAAAGGTCACAGTTTGGGTTAGAATATAACCAAGTACATAAGTTACGTGACGAATAAATAAAAATGTACTTCTGGTTTCACACGGGACGCAAACACCGGTCTCCTGGCCGAAAGTCTGGGTTTTGAGTCTCCACAATGGGATTAATACAAGTACCAACCAGTGGTGTAAAGTAACAACGTACTCAACTACTGTAAAATGTTGAAGTACCTGCCCTTTACTTCAGTATTTCCATTTCATGTTACATTTCAGAGGGACATATTGCAATTTTTGCCTGACTAAATTTTTTTGCTAACTAAGTTTTTACTAACTATAGTTATTAGTTACTTTTCAGATCTAATGTTATTAAACCAGGTTCTCAACCATTTTGGCTTATGACCCCTTACGACAATGAATTGTCTAGACAAGGCCTCTCGTCATGTTTCAGATGTCAATGAGTTGTTTGCAAACAGAAACATGTATCCTTTCTAACCATCTCAGATGGTTTTAAGACATATTTCACCGAAAATTGTCAAATACTTCACAAAACAAAAAGACACTGAAAACCGATTTGTGTATCAGAACCATAGACTGTATAAGAAGTGGACGTAGTACACTCACCAATTGGTTTTTGGAATGCCGTTTTGAAGCCTCGAGTTTGGCTTTTTGGCTGTCGCCATCTTTGTTTTTGGACGTCACCATCTCGGCTTTTTGCAACCAGAAGTGACACAAGAGGATAGAGCTAAGTAAAATTGAATGCTGAATAAGACATTAGGCGACCAAATTGTTACAATTAACTGAAAACACACTGTGAAAGGGTTAAAGTTGTATAGCGATTGAGACCATGAACTCATGTTAACAATGTTTACTGAGGTAGTAAATCAAGTGAGAAGTAGGCTCAGTTTCTCATAGACTTCTATACAATCAGACTTCTTTTTGCAACCAGAGGAGTCGCCCCCTGTTGTTTATCAGAAAGAATGCAAGTTTAACGTCATCACGCCGACTCGTCCACCTTTACAGCTTCGTTGTGTATATTCACGTTCATGCGACCGTGGTGTAGTTCATTTACAGCCTAATGTTAGCTTTTTACCTCCGCCGATTTCATCTCGCTTCAAAAATCATAGAAGTGGTGTTCATTTGTGAAGATTACCTTTCTAAACAAAGCATGTGAGTATCATAAAGGAGTGTTTGAAAATAGCTTATTTTCTTCAATAATCCAAAACCCAATGGAAAAATCCCATTGGCTTTTTGTCGTGGGAACCAGGGCAATGCTAACTTCCTGGTTGGCCTACAAAAATATGTCATCCCTGGAGCACTCTATAAATGTCAGATATCAGTCACAAGAGATATTTTACTGCACAGCTAGGACTTTTACTTTTGATTATTGTATGTCAATTTTACTTACGTAAAGTATTTGAGTACTTCCTCCACCACTGTTACTCTCTCTCTCTCTCACATACACATGTTAAAAAAAAATGTGCTATCTATGCATTTGCTCTGTAGAAAAACATATCATAAATGACTTAATGCATACATGCACACCCACCCATGCTCTCTCCACACAATCAGTCTCTCCCCACCTTACACACACACACACACACACACACACACACAGTATTAAAATGCAAATACCTTTCACCTATAGTACAGATCATGTATTATAATGTATTGTCTCAGCAGGAAAAAATTCCAATGACAAAATGATACATTAGCGTCTCATACATTGGCTAATACAAATACATAATACCTTTTTTCTAACACATAATCAAACTCACATACACGACACACGCCCAGCATTGCAGGGTGGAAGATAATATGAAGGCAAATCTCCAGACATCATTCCGACTCTATTCATGGTCAAGGGGGCCCTGTTCCACAGTCATGTGAATTGTGAATATCATGACTCTCATCACTGTAGATGGATCTCTACAGAGGAATTAGATGATCCGTCTGTGTCATTTGCCCATTTGAGCAAAAAGTATTACATCTGCCATTTGTCAGAGATATTACCCATCTTCAGTGCCTGGAAGAATGGGGTACAAGAAATGAGTGGAGAAAAAAAGTTGATGTTTCCATTCACTGGTTATGTAATTGGCAGCTCCCTGTGCATATGTGTATTTGTAAAAAAAAGTGTTGCAGAGAAAGGCCATTCTAGCTCAAGAAATGTATGTTACAAAAGAGACAATGCTTTTACAATGGCCCACATGCAGCAAGGCCCAAGTGCCACACTTTGCTGTGATTTTAGGACAGTTATCACAGAAGGTGTTGATCGGCATGAAGCAAAGTGAAATCCTCTAACCTTTTGTAAAATTGCTTTAAAGTGCTGCCCGTGGTTTGTACTTTAATAAAATAGCCGTAACGCACCTATATAAAAAAAAAAACAGCAATATTTCAAACGAAAGTGTTACTTCAGAAGGAGCACTGAAGTCACGCCTGCATTAGCTGATTGGCAGCAGCTGTTTCATACATGCTTCACAATCACCTGATTATTCATCAGTTCCTTCATTATCAGCTGACTAGCAATATCCAATCATATTAATGTGGCCCAGCCACTCCCTCCATCGCCTAACCTCCTCAAAGAGTATAGAAGCAAAGATAGGAAGCACTCTTTTTTTGACAACAGCTGCTAGATGGCGCTGCGGTAGCGCTACCGCCATTTTGGACTGAAAACACCAATGAATCTGTGGCCATGAATGTATAAAGAGACTTCTGTAAATCAGAGGATATATTTTTTTTGTTGCGGTAAATCAACTTTCCAGTACGAACACTTAAATAGCCCTCATTTAAATCATTATATATATGACATATCTGGTTCTGCCAGCTTCCTGCTAGCTGGCTGTAATAATGGATATATTGGCTGCGATTCATCACTTTTATTATCCTTTAATACACCCATGGGCTGTATGCTGTAAGCCTGTACCGTGGTAGGTGTATAAACGTCTCTGTTCCCAAACAACCGGTTATCGGCCAGTAGCTAGTAGTGCTAGTAGCATGACATAAACAGCTTCTAGTGTAGTTTTAGGCTATTTACTAACACGCAGGGCAAAAGCACAGGACACAACCTCTTATACATTCAAGGTCTGTGGTCTATTGGACATCCATTTTGGAGGTCCTTGACATGAAAATGTTTGAGATTGCTCTCAAAATCTGCGCTGGATTTTTGTAACCTCCATTTATGTCCGTCACTCACTTCGCAGGCAATTTCGGTAGATACATTAAATGTATGAGAATATAATATAAAACAAATTGTTTTATTGTTGTACGGCACTTTGTAGGTGGACGTTTTACTGACGTCCGGTAGTCGCTTTGAGTCCAAAATGGCAGAAGCGTAGCTCTGCTTTAGGGCGCCGATGTTGCAATGAAACAAGCAATTGACTTTCACTTCTTAGCAATATACGTTCTTTGACCTCCTCCTTATGTTTCTGTTTTTAATTATTTTCTTCATATAACCACAGGCGCAGTTTGCGTTGGTCCAAGGGGTGCACTGAACCCTTTAGAAATGCATCTATATTTGTTATATTAACGTAGAACTAATAATTTATTGTAATGATAAATAACATCGACCTTGCTGTGTCTTCATATTGACAGAATAAGAAACCAACAAGATAAGAAGATAGATTTGTGGTCTTTTTATTTACTTATAGCCTCATAACATTGTATACTATGCACTTCTGTTACGCCATGTAAACAAACCACGTACCTATCAGCTGTGCGGTCTAGATCAGACTAGAGACATAACCACTTAAAAGATGGGTGAGTAGCTTTTGTTCTCTTCAGTTTCTTTGACAGCTCCCACAAAGAGCAGAACTTTTTGTCACTGTATAACAATTCCTTATAAATCTTATAAATTAGAAATTCAATGGTGCAAGGGCCTTTATGGCTGAAATAGAGGTATTTCAGGGAGCAATTATGCCTACAATTGGAATTGATATACCTGTATGTTCTATAGGGCACTGAATTACTGGTGACAGGGACATTACATTCATTAACCAGTGTTGGACCAGTGGGAATTTCTACATCATTGAACGGTCCCTGAACAGCTTATAATGGCCTGTAATTGGTAGGTAGGTAGTGAATTCTTCTCATACATGAATATTAAATTAAGATTGAAATAATCACCCATTCAGTGATAGGAGCTTTCCTAGGGTATATAAAAATGGGTTTGAATACGGTACAACCAATCAGATTTCAGGAATGCAAGTTACCTGTTGTAATGGGGATTTTTTTTTCTTTTTAAGACTGTGTAGGCAGTTGGCTGTCAGTCACATTTAACAACAAAATTGGCAATATTTTCTTTTTTCCTATATATATATATATATATTTCCCTTCCTTGTCTCTCCTCCCTCTTTCCCTCCTTCTCTCTTCACGACAAAGATGTATTTTGTTAAAGCCTGAAACATTTGTCTAGTTCCCCTTGCCAAAAGAATATTACTTTTTATAGACATGGCAATATGATGGACAGTTACTTCACAGTGCCCAAATTGCCATTTTAAGGTGATTTCTGTCTGGAGACGTGTCAAGTGGCTGTCACTCAGATAGGGCTCAGCCTTTTCTGCATATCATTGTCACACAGCTTCACAATATAATAAAGCATTTTCTTAAAGTACTGTAATGCATCTGATAGTGAGAAAAATCTACTTTTTAAACCCCAAAGAATGCCAGGACATATACAACTGTAAGAAGTAATAATAATGATTTCTTCGTATTAGGGCTGTCAAAGTAAACGTGATAATGAAGCGTCAATGCAAATCATTTTTAACTCCACTAATTTCTTTAACGCATTAACGCAGGTTGTAGCGGGCTCAATTTTAAAGATAAAGTGTCCACTTTATGATAATCACATGCAGTTTTGGGGCAAGTCATAGTCAAATCTGCACACTGACACACTGACAGCTGTTGGGCTTGACTTTACCATGTTATGATTTGAGCATATTATTTAATGCTAAATGCAGTATCTGTGAGGGTTTCTGGACAATATTTGTCATTGTTTTGTGTTAATTGATTTCGAATAATAAATATATACATACATTTGCATTAAGCAGCATATTTGCCCATTCCAATGTTGATAAGAGTATTAAATACTTGATAAATCTCCCTTTAAGGTACATTTTGATCAGATAAAAAAAATTGATAAATTTGGGATTAATTGTGATTAACTATGGACAATCGCGATTAAATATTCTAATCGTTTGACAGTCATACTATGTAATTGTCCTAATTGTTTCAATTAACACAAGGGAAAAAAAACTAGCACTCACATGTAGCATGCAAAGTACCTTATCTCCAACTAACCTTGTTTGTGAATGCTCTAATCAAACAATGATTGGCAGCGCTCCGTCATGTATTTACTCTCATTATGATTGCAATCTTTAAGCCTGTAAGCACTTGATTGAGGTGGATGACGTGCTGAACATGATTGCTCTCACCACAACTACGATGTTATTTCTCACCCTGAGAAGTTTAGAGTGTGCACAGTAGCTGCTGTCTTCCAAACAATAAATTTCAGGTTAAGTCCAAAATAAGTCTAATGAGAATTGGAGGATTAGTTTAAAAGAAAATGATTGGCTTTAGAAAATAATGATGTATAATGATGTGCTATTATTTGTTGGGGTGACATTTAAGGATACAGAAAGAACAAAAAAGAACAAATAACATCAACTTTTTATTTTCCAAATTGTAAGGGTCAACAAGAAATGTCTTAATTGTACATACATTAAAGGGTAACTTTGGTATTTTTCAACCCATTTTCCCATGTTTTTGTATCTAAGTGACTAATGGGGACAACCATTTCTGAAATTGGTCCAGTATTGAAGGAGAACGCTGTAGATGGCAGCCGTCAAACAAGCTGCGAGGGCGAGTGAGCAACGTCTATGTATTGTACGTTCACTAAAAGTGCTTGTTTTTGTCACTGACAAGCTCAGATTGTAATTATAAGTGTCTGACAACATTATTGAAAGGAACCTACAGAGAAATAATGTTTTTCTTACTTTTCGCTTCATCCGGTCTGTATGTTTTTGTGTCCAAGTCCCGATCAAGGAGAAGTGTCGCTTTCAAATCAAAATATCCGTATACTCTGGCTCAAATAAACATGGGCAGCCATCGAATTCAGGCCTCATCCACATTGTGGAAATAATCTAAATATTCAGCCATGCCATTGAAAATCCTTTAGATATCAGTAAGCTACGCTTTCTGTACTCCAACACAACAAACCCGGCTGGCAATCTATTGATACTTCTCTTGGAGCAACCCTGTCTCTAACCACATTACGTTCCCATACAACTAAACTGCAATTCTCAATTACATTTCAAAGAAAACATATTTTGTTCCGGATTACGGTCACAGTTTTAAACAGTTTTAAACATGTGGTTAATGTTGTAAATTGAAACAAAAAAAATGCAACAAAACAACTTGGTTAGGTTTATGAAAAAAACATCATGGTTTGGCTTGAAATAAAAAAAGTGATATTAAGTAAACGTTAACTTTTGGTTTCACACGAGACACCAACAGCGGTCTCCTGGGGGAAAGTTCAATGTTTGTTTGACCCATCCACCACCCGACCTCCCGCCCGCCTGTAGTGGACTTTCTCGCTGATTATGCTTGTTACTGTACAACATAACTTTCAATGATGTTATCATTAGAGCTATCAATCAATTAAAGCACTTGATTGAGATGGATGAGGTGCAGAACATGATTGCCCTCACCTTAAGTACGATGTATGTTATTTCTCACCCTGAGGGGTTTAGAGTGTGCAAAGTAGATGCTGTCTTCCAAACAATCCATTTCAGGTTTAGTCCAAATTAACTTTTACGAGAATTGGAGTATTAGTTTAAAAGAAAATGATTGGCTTTAGAACATAATGATGTGCTATTATTTGTTGGGGTGACATTTAAGAATACAGGAATAACAAAAAGAAACAAAAGAAAAAGTTGGGTTGTTTTTCTTCTAAATTTAAAGGGTTTACACTCAGGTTTATATATTACCTGAACAGCAAATGTCCTAATTGTACATACATTAAGATAACATTTGATATGATATATAATAAAAGACAAAAAAAAAGTTAGAAATGGAAGAATTAGAATTAGCAAGAAATCCAGGGAGAGAGGGGGAATAAAGGGAGACGGAGAGAACGGTTGGTACACTGTTGGATTAAACTGGTGAGTGTTAAATTTAATTGCGTTAAGCTCCATTAAGTTGCCAGGAAGAAAGGAAGCGAGGAGCTCTTGAGAAGAAAAAGACTTTCCCCCCCAGTTTCCGACTCTTTCCTCTATCCCTCTCAATTAAGTTGCTAGTTAATGACTTGAGCTTTTATTGGCAAAAACACCGACAGGGAGGAAGGAAGGAAAACACGGAAGGATGAACACATGCAAATACACAGCAATCATGTGTCCAACAAGAAAAAACAGACCCAAATTTAGTTTGTTGAGCACCATTATCATATGATTATTGTATTTAAATGTTTAAGCAATTACAGTTTAATGTTTACAACCAGGCTGTACCTCAGGGAGGATGGGTGGAGGTTTGGGCTGTAAATTAATCTCACATTATATTTTTGGACTTTGTTGAATGAATTAATCAACACATGATGAAAGCTCACCACTTAGTAAGGTGGTACTGTTCAAAGGGACGCCAATTTTATCACTTATGGGCTGGAAGTGTAATGTCAATTTAAGCAATAAAAAACAGGAGGATCTAGCATGAAAACAACTGGCCTCTGAATAGACACTGGGGCTGATCATGAATGAGATGCAGCTGAGTAGGCAGGTGAACTCGTTGAGAGAAACTAGAAGGCAGTTGACATTTGAATACTTGTTAAACTCAGACACGTTTGGCATTTGGATGTACACATACAATACTTTGTTCATAACCACATACTTTTGGCCATGTAGTGTAAGAAGTTTCCTTTTTTTTGAAAGGACACTATGCATGTAACGAGCATATATTGACACGCCATCCCTGGTCCATCTAAAAGTACCGCAAGATGGATACCCTGTGTGTCGGTCTCCGATGCCGAGGGGCACTGACCAAGTGGCGTATTTGACGAGTTGGGATTAAGAATGTGTTGTTCCTGTGAACACAGACGTTTATTTTAAAAAGACACGCTGCGTAAAATAAGCCGTCTCTGACACGTCCAAAAAATGCCCAAGACACACGCAGTGACACAGTGTAAGTGCTTAAAGTTACACTCATCCCTTTCTCTTCCCATCATGCTGTCTATCCTCCTGCCTACACATATATCACTTTGCTTCTCTCCATTTTCCTGTTGTGCCTTTTCTTCATCCAGTCGATTTATTTCCCTTTTTGTCTTTCCTGTCTTCTTCTCCTACTGTCTCTTTCGTTTGGCCTCTCTTTTTCATGCAGCTCCCCCTCTCCCTTACAGCAGTGATAACCAGGCTAATCGGAAGAAGAGGATCTGTGCTGTGCCAGTGGCTTTAGCTCTTTACACTTCACTTGTTCGTCTTCAATTCCTTAAACACACACACACACCCTGAAATAGACACACTCTCGCACACAGACAAAATCACTGGGAGAGCATGCTGAATGAGAGAGTGTGTGCCCTGGTGTGAACGTCCCTGAAAGCATCACAATCAGTTTGTGGCTGATCCTTGGCAGGTGGAGCATGAGGACTCTGGGCCGTTTTAAAAGTGGAAATGAAAACGATTCATGAACTATGAATCATTTAATAGCCTCAGATTGTTTGATTATATTGTCTGTAATTTGGGGTTTACTTCCTTGTGTTCCATAGAGCTGTAGATAGTATGATAGCAGCCTCAGGGCTGGCAAAGACGTTACTTCAGGACGGTCCGGGGAGGGCATGTCAATACATGCTTGTTACATGCATAGTGTCATTTCAAAATAAACTTATGTTTTCACAGGAAGTTAGGTTAAGGCAACAAAACCACTGAGGTCAAGTGACAAAATAAGTCAACGTTAGGATGCGAACACCGGTCTCCTGGTTGAAAGTCTTGTGTTTATTTTAGAACTGTAAAAGTGGAACTTATTTTTAGCCTTGGTCCTGTCAACCATGACCGTTTCTTAACCCTAACTCAGTGTTTGTGTTGCCTAAAACTAACTTCCTGTGAAAATACATTTTATTTTGAAAGGACACTATGCACGTAACAAGCGTACATTGACAGGCCGTTCTGTCCAAAAGTAACGCAAGAGGGGTACCCCATGCATCGGTCTCCGATACCGAGGGGCACTGACCAAGTGGCGGTATTTGACGAGTTTGGAGTGAGTATGTGTTGGTGTACACAGTACAAATACTCCATATGACACATACTAAATGCCAAAAAAAAAAGTGTCAATCATATTTTTATTGAATGCATTACGATTAGCTACATGTCATACAATCACCTGGAGAATTCCCCCTGTGTCAAAGGCTGTGATTTTGTCTTGAATCTGACATATAACATAAGCCCAATGGCGAAACCCTGTTTGTCACCCATACACAACACACACATACAATCTCAAGTTAGCCTGCGGCATGTTGTCTTGTTGCATTTATTTAAGCACCAGAAAGAGGTTTGAAGAAAATATTGGCACGGTGAGGTGTTATCCTCATCGGGGCTAGAATCTGGCCCAGAGTAGGAGTCGGGTTGAACCAGGAAGCTCCCAGGTGTGAATGTGTGCAGCTGTGTGAATGTGAAGCAGGGCACTGCTCAGATAGGGAAGAAGTGCCGAATGGATGTTCCCAGTCTACATCATCCACGTGTGAATTAGAGAGCAAACAAACTTTGAGTTATAAAACCCCTGCTGAGAAACTGAAGGAGAAACTAGTTATTTTGCAGACTAGCACTCACATCATGAATATGCAAGCAGCCAAGGACACACTGCATCCATGCACCTTTCTCAAATCTATCACTTTGCTTCTCTCCTGTTTCCTGTTTTTTTGCCTTTTCGTCCAGTTGATTTCTTTCACATCATGAAAACACAAGCAGCCAAGGACACACTGCATCCATGTACCTGAAACACAAACATAACTGTATGGACATACAGATACATAGACACAAATGTATGCAATCACACACACACAAATATGACTGCCCAGTCAACTCCAAATCACCTGTGCTAAGGGACTGGCTTTGACCCATTAAAGCTAAGTCCTGTTGATCCAACGCATTCTTACTCGCAACTCGTCAAATACCGACGCTTGGTCAGAGCCCCTCAGCATCGGAGACCGACGCATGGGATACCCCTCTTGCGTTACTTATGGGCGGACTAAGGACAGCGTGTTGACGGCGTATCAATATACACTCATTACATGCATAGTGTCCTTTCAAAATAAACTTCCGTTTTCACAGGAAGTTAGGTTTAGGCAACACAACTACTTACTTTGGGTAAGGAAACAGTTGTGGTTGACGTCAACTTCACTGACTCAAGTTATGTGACTAACGGGATTGACGATAACGAGTCTCGTGACAAACAACTCATGACTAACGACATACAAAATAAGTCAACGTTACTTTTAGTTTCACACGGGACACGACTGGTTGGAAGTCTTGTGTTTGCTTGACCCGTCCACCACCCTTCCGTCCCACCCTTAATGGACTCTCACGCTATTAATACAGCGTCACTTGCTCCAACTCTCGAATAACGCCAGAATTTGACATTACTGCATGCCCTGAATGGACTTGCACACTTTTAATACTACATTGCTTGCTCCAACAGTTGAAAAACGCCACAGGTGGGTTTACATTGGAGTTAGTTGAAAGCCCGGTTCGTCAAAAAATTACGCTAAAGGGTGACTCTGTGCGTTGGTGTCCAATGCCGAGGGGCGCTGCCAAGTGTTTGACGAGTTCGGAGTGAGAACGGGTTGGTCGATCACAAACTTACACATGCACAGAACAAGCACATCCAAATACAAACAGATACACAGTCTTTCCTCATGCAAGGACAAATACTGGTGTGCTCCCCTATTGAGTACAAACACAGACACAAACCAAGGGATGTTCAAAACACACACAGGTGCACATATGAATGCACACTATCACTTTCTCTCCTTTCCTCTATGGACAGACAGTTTTCTGGCTGCTGATCAGCTGATCAAATACTTGCTGAGAGGGGTGTCAGCTTGACACACACATTGCACCAAATCACAGCTACTGGATACGGACATAAAGGTGATAGGAGTCCTGTTTACACCTCCTCAGCTTGTATCAACCCCAAGGAAAAACGGAAATGAAAGAGCATGTGTCATTTCACGGAATGTATGTGACATGGACACAGCAGTCCTACCTGAGGGAATGTGTCAGTGGGTTATCTGTTCAGTGATGATGAAAAAAACTCCATGGGCCACTGGGGCGAGTCGTACTCCTTAAGCATAGACTATGGTGAGTGATAGCAGGTAAGCAGCTTTTATTGCTTAGCTGAACTGCTACAGGATCTAACCACCCAGGAAAAAAAAACAACTGAGCTGGGTGTGTGAAGAGCTGTTGGGCATCCCAGTAAGAGGGTAAGAGCTTTCAATCTAATTATTTAACTCTTCAACCCCATTGACCCATGTTTCCATTTAAGATAAGCCATTAAATATGACATATCTGAGCTACTATACTTCACGGTGTAATATACCATAATGAAGCAGATGAATAATTTTGGTTTTGTACTGTGATACACTGTGCAAAAGCTTTATTTCTGCCTGGACCCCTGAGGGCCAGCCCTACACACACAAAAGTGATGAAGTTACACGATTGGTCGGCTGAGTGTTGGAGTTTCCTCATTGGCCATTGCTCACTCAAAATGAAAAGGCGGGAACAGTCATTTGTTTACGTTTTCATTGGGGCGTGTCAGCGGTTCCACTCACCAGCGTGAGTGCTCCTCTGTTGGCTCATTTCCACCAGATCCATGACGGAGGACATCTCAACGCTTTCCATTAATTTCCTATGGAAAGCAGGAGAAGCAGTCTCCTTGAGCGGCGAGTTGGAGAGGGTCTGTATATGCATAGAGTTGAAAAATCTCAACTTTATGCAAATGAGCCCGTCCAGCGTATCCTCATGGCTCTGTTTTCAGGCTTTAAAAATTCTAGTCCGTGACGGGAGACTTCTCATTTTACAGCTAAACTGTGCAATACAAGATGATTATGAAAACATTTGAGGCGAAAAATAGGCATTACAGTAACAGAATATTGTTTCATATTTGATCAGCGCTGCCTAGTTTGACTTTTTTATCGGAGTTTGCGAGTGATTGACAGCCGGCTCTCATAGACAGCAGATGGACAGCAGATCCCAGGTCAGCTCTGACTGCTTGTTTTCCTCCGGTCTGTGAAATCTTGCAGATGCCGTTAGGAGCACCGGAGGACACAGAGGCACATGATTTTTTTTCAGGTTACCTATTTCATGTGCTACTGTCTGGATATAGCAACTGTTTTATAAAAGTACTTTTTTTAATCATATTTTCTCCGATCTCACCCACTTCAGCTTTAATGTTGATTTAAACACATCTACTGGTTGAGGATTAAATTATTGTATTTACAATTGAATCACTATTCCGTCTTTACTGTGCATTTGCTGAAAGTATTTAGTTTGTTCTTGTTGACATAATCATCAGATTGGCAACAGATTGAGACAGATGTGGTTCTGAGACATCTATTCTCAGCACAAAGTCAAAGATCTAGTTTCCAACAGAAAATACCAACAATTGCGCTCCCTCATTTGAATGAACCTCCCACTTGTTTGCGCTTCTCTTCCCACCTGTGCTTTTTGTATCCTTTTTTAACGTACACCTGTCAGACAATCAAAGCCAGCATGTTCCATGGGCACGGTATAATTCTAATTAAGGTGGTAAATGGTGATACAATTTGTTGGCTAGCACTGACACTATAATGTGTTGCAGCTGTTTCATTCAAACTTCTTTTTTTTAAATCAGGGCTAAATATACACTTATAAACATTTTGGAGATGAATGTACATTAATTAAGGAAAAGACAAAGAGTGAAACAGAGAGTGATAGTTGGGACAGGAACTCAGGTGGTAGATTTTGTAAAAGCCAAGACAAGCCATCAAGGTCTGGTGCCTCAACCAGGCACAAAGACACAGAACAGATGGCCGGGAAGTAGTTCAGACTATAAAAGCAGTTCTTGAAATGAGTTTTGCGGGTGTCTAGTGATGGATTCTCTAGAAAAGTGAGGGCAATGTTGGCCTTAATTGGTTTCTCGAAATCCAGTCTGGCTGGAAAAATCTTGGTATGGAACATGAATGACTTATTCTTTGTGCTTCTTCGCTATATACTTTTGGGGTGCCCCTGAGCAAGGCATCTAACCCCCAATTGATTCAGCACAACCGCTCAGTATTTAACACTGAATACCGTGGTTGTTCTAGGGAAACGTTGAATGAATGTGAAGCAAAAGGCAGAAAGAGAGCAGATATGCTTAGAAAAGGAACCCTGCAAGGTAAACTCAAGATACAAGTCATCAAGACAACTGTTTTAAATTACCTACAGTAACTGTCAAAGTAGGAAGCAGCATGATGTTCTTTGAGTCCAGCAAAGAGCAGAGGTTGAGTGAGTGGGTGAGTGGAAGTTTGGGTGTACGAAGCGATTTCTAGCAATCCATCCTACAGTTGTCAAGATAGTTCACTCTAAACCACAAAGATCATGGTGCTGGTAGAGGGAATCCCCAAAGGTCAGAAGGATTCATCCTCTGGGGACCATGAGTGGCTGTACAAAAGTATATGGCAATTGATTTAATAGTTGTTGAGATATTTCAGTGTGGAACAATGTGGTGGACCCACACAGCAACATTGCCACCCTTAGAGGCATTCTACTACATAGCTGTAGGAGCAACTGACAGTTATTATTATAAATAGCAGTACTCTTGCGCCACAGTTTGTTTCCAATATGCCCTTGAGTAACAAAACAGTGTATCTGTGTTTGTAGTTAACTGCCCCCTAAATGAAGCCAATTGTATTATTTCAGTGCTATAAAATGCTCCACTGATTCAAACGCTGGATGTTTCCAAGGACATTTACAACAACTCCCCTGATTGTGAATGAATCATTCAAATTAATCATGCATGTTTTAATGAAGATTATATGAAAAATGTCTTTTACGGCCAGCAATACAAGCAGTGTATTAACCATAATACATACTGGACAGTAAACAACATTTATTCCGTCATCAAATTATAAAGAAAGCTTTTTCTTTTGTAAAAAAAATTCAAACAGATTTCTTATTTATTAGGAAATAATGTCTCTGAAGTTAATAATTAGTATGTCCTTTGGATTTAGTGTTTAGTCACAATTTGCAGTGATGTGATGGATATAAACATACCAACCCGTTCTCACGGGAAGATGTATAAATAGCACGACATTACTCATTACACATTTTAGCCTTTTCACGTGTCATTTGTACGCCGCTATTCACATGGCATATGTACACCATGCAAACGTACGCAGTTAGGTTTAGGCAACAAAACCACTAGTTAGGTTGGGAAAAACTAAGTACATAAACTAAGTAAAATACGTACAAAAATCAATGTAACAAAACAATGGAAAACACATCACAAATATCACTGCGCATTACTGTGGCATTCATATGCCTTTTTGTGTGAATGGGTTGGACATGCATACATTGGTTCTAAAACTGAAGCACTTTAAATTCTGTGTTCATTGTAAATAAGGTAAAAACAAAATAAATCAAGCTCA
Source organism: Sebastes umbrosus (assembly GCF_015220745.1). Lineage (NCBI taxonomy): Eukaryota > Metazoa > Chordata > Actinopteri > Perciformes > Sebastidae > Sebastes > Sebastes umbrosus. The sequence continues at coordinate 24,180,530 of NC_051269.1, read as the reverse complement.
GATTAGCTTTAGAGCTTTCAGGCTGTGGGCCGTCTTATCTTATGCTGATTAAGAAGTTTGTTATATGCCATTGGTCATTCTAATAAAGAGGTGTGAATTTTATTCAAGTCTGAGGTGTCAGCTTTTCGCTTCGTATTTATCACATTCTCGTCCTCTGATTCTTCAACAACTTCTTGCACAGGCAGTCAGGCCTGCACACACACGGACATTAGCATACACATTACTATCACCAAGTCAGGCTTAATTGAAAAGCATCTTTTAAGAATGTTAAGAAGTGCCCTGTTAGCCAGGGGAGAGGAAAAGGGCTGTTACATTATTCAGGGCACTTGGCCTTTCAAATGGTACACTTGAGTCGGGTTTTACTCAGTTTTGATTTCCTCGTGCTTTGATTTGTCTTTGTCTTGTGTTTTTCTGGCCTCATTTGTATCTGTCAGACTAATACTTTCTGATTTAATTTGACTTTCGCAGAATTCTCCAGCAGGACTTAAAAGGAACTTGCCATGTAGCCGTATGTCCTTTTTGGTGTAGATGTTTTAAATAAACAATTAAGCTGTGTTGAGCTGACAACTGAGATGTAATAAAATTGCATGTTTCTATCTTTTTGCCAGAACACACTTTACACCACAACACAGTGAAAGTGCCAGACCACAGGGAGCACCATGGAGCACGAAATACTGCATTACAGCAATTGCCAAATACATGTGCTAGTGACTTTTCAAATCTGCTACCAGCAGCTGGTGTTCATGCTGGCTAAAAATCTATTTGAAGGAGCGCATAGAAAGCTTGAAAATGAGAAAGCACTGACAGACTGGGCACATTGCCAGGAGAGTGCCAACCAGGACACAAAACAAATCAGAGGACTCTCTTCAAATAATAGGGACATCAAATTATCATATGTGATATATATATAGATGTTTTTTCTTTCGACTGATGTGGAATACTGTGAACTGTTTGAATTCCTAATTGAATAGATTCAATGAATGGGGCTGCTGTGGCTCAGAGGGTAGATTGGTCATCCACCAATAGGAAAGTCAGTGGTTCGATCTCCTGCTCCTCCGGTCACCAGTTGATGTGTCCTTGAGCAAGACACTAAACCCCAAATTGCTCCCAAGGGTGTCTGAATGAGTGTGTGAATGAGTATTTATGGGCAAAGTTGGCACCTTGCATGGCTGCCTCTGCCATCAGTGTATGAATGTGTGAATGCTGACATGTAGTGTAAAGTGCTTTGAGTGGTCGGAAGACTAGAAAAGCGCTATGTAAATGCAAGTCCATTTACCATCAATAGATTCTGATTTTCTTTTGAGCCTGATATAATGAAAATGTGTTATTGTCATAATCAAACTTCCCCGGAAAGTATTTCAGTTCCAGACTTCTAGTTTCCAAAACACCTTATTAACTGTCAGATCAGTCAGGATACACTTTGGAGACAAGAAAACTGCCTATTGTTCCAACGGCCCATTATTTTAAAACCCCAATAGTCCAAAAAATGTCCCATTGGACCCGAAAGCACGGCTCGGTAGGAAAAAAAATGTAGTTTATATTGTTCCAAAAAGCCACACTCAAAGGCGAGCTTGCCAGCCAGCCACCTGGCCAGTCATGATGGCAGAACCCGCTCTGAGCTGAGCTGGCTGGAGCTCTCTAGAGGCCAGTCTCATAGACGCGCCTGCAGGGATCGCTGACTAGTGAGCCAGCCAGTCACGCTCACAGATCCCGCCGTCTAAAGAGAGTTTTTTATTTTGGAGATACAGTATATCATATCTATACAATCAATGTGTTAATGATTATTTTTTTTACTAGAGCACACAGTTCTTCATATATCTAGCCTTGTAATTTTGCTCTCAAAGTGCACCAAATTGATGCATTTATTTTTAAACTGTGCAAAATTTTCTCCGCCCAGCACAGTCTCACAAAATCTTGTGGGAAACACCATCTTACGTCATCCAAATCTGGATGTTCCCCCACTTCAAAACTCATTCTGACGCCGCTGTTTCAGAGATTTTCGTTTGACCCACTTCAAGCCAGATACAATATGCTTGTATAACTTGTTGGAATATTTCCATATGGAAAAAAATGTATCTGATTAGATTAACAGCTGTATCATCTAGCTGGTTCTCATGCAGTGCACTACCATGATCATCATTAGCCACAACTGAAATTTTATCCCAGAGCTCCCTGCTGCCAGAGGCACAGGCTTCTGGCTGCATTGTTAGCAGTCGTGCAGGTTTAACACCTGTCACACTGTCAGGCAAAACACCTCAATTTTCAGCTCTACACATTTACTAAAGATCCTGCCCTCTTTGTACTTCACTATCAGTGATCGACACTTCATTGCCCTAAGCACATGCCAGCACACATCTCTCCATCTGCACTTGCTGTACTCACACCCACAGCGCCTTTCAAAGTCGAAGTTTTAAGGGAAGAGGCTGTGAATTTCAATTTGTTAAAACTGTATCTCAGTTGTTTGTTTTGAGAACAGATCAGGGCTGAAGCAATTGGCGTCATGTCTGGGAACTTTTGAATAGAGTCTCTGCAGTTTGGAGGCAGTTCTTAACAGCTGGATGGTCTAATTGCCTGTCTGCACAATACAGCCCTATCACAGGATTGTCGTAGCCACATCGCTATGTCCACTGCAGAGGTCCAAGCCTTTATGGCTGCCAGTAGTGAAACTTAGGCTTTCTCTTGCAATTCCAAAGTAGTTTTGTTTGATAAAGACTTGAATCTTCCAAATTGTACAACATAAGCTGGTACAGATCCACTGAAGACGTTGGGTCTTAGCATTAAGATTTCGAGTTGCAAACAGCTGGAAAGAGCTGGCTTTTCTTTCTAGCTGGAACGTGCAGTACTATCACAGTGGTTACCATGTGCGTTACAGAGGTACTGTATAGTACAGACAAAAAATAGCTTCCATAAATTCATATAGTGATAGTAAATGGACTCGACTTACATAGCATTTTTCTACCTTTAACGGACAAAGTGCTTCACAATTTGCCTGTCATTCACCAGCTCACACACACCAGTGGTGTTGTCTGTGAATCAGGAGCTGAAAAGTAGAACAGGATGAAGGTAAACTGAAGGTTTTCACGCTGCAAAAAAATCCTTCCTTACTGTTAATGTATTTTTAAGCCGCTTTGGCATGTGACTACTTTTAGGCAGTTCATACACTTAATCCTGTTTACACTGTATTTTGATTGTTTCAATTTCAATCAATAGAGCTGTTCAGACCACCCCCATAATGGACCGCAGTTTGAAAGTGTAACTATATTACTACTACGGTTGTCACAATTTCATGAAATCGATCAAAATCAGCTTCCGATCTGGATCATCAAAATCAAACGCAGGATCGTAGATTTTTTTTCCCTCTCTCTCTCTCCACCCTCGCCTACCTGCGTGCATTCGAAGGAAAAATACGGCTGGACTCAAGAAATGTAAACTCAAGTTAAAACTATAAACCAGCACAAAAATCACAATTACCAACATAAGCCACCATGTTCTGAACAGACACTTTACATTACAAACAATACCAAAGGTAACATTTATATTTTGGAACATAAAACAGCAAACTTAAACTATTCAGTCCGGCAATCGGGACTAGGCAGGCATGATGGGAAATGTGGGCCGTCCCTGTCGCTACGATACTCGGGGCACGATACTCACTGCATGCCTATGGCATTTTACACTGCATGAATTAGCCAACACAGATACTGATATTTAAAAGATGCAGCTTTTAATACCGTAGACTGGTGTAGTCTAATATTTGAAACACTTTTTAAATAAAAAGGGAGTTCAATTCTCAGAATTTGAAAGTATGAATGGCAGTTATCAGGGGCATAAAATCTGGTCTGTTGATCTTTACAAATCAAGACTCCATTGTCTAACAATGACATGTTTTAATCAAAAATCAAATTCTGACCTTAAAATCGAAAGTCAAATTGAATCGTGGATTTGGAGAATCGTGACACAATGCACACCTTTCTAATATCCACACCAAATTCATTATTTTTAACTCCAGTTAGGTATGCATCAATTTTCCCCAACATTCTTTCTCTCTTTCTCTCATCTCTCTCTTTTGTCTCCTCATAAATAATTTTTTTTTCCATTGTTGCATTTTTTGCAACCCTTAGCAACATAAGTCTATTCTATTCTAACAAACATGTGTGCAGCTGTATCCCTTGTCCGAACTGAAGCCAAGGGGTTTTGGATCTTGCAGCCAATCCCCTTTCCACATTGTGAGTTATAGCCTTATAATGCTATATCTTGATACGGGATATCCATTCCAGAAACTTACGGTATGACCCCTACAAACCCATGTTTGGATCAAGCTTACTGTGATTGAATATTACTTCATCTGTTCCATCTGTCCTTATCAATATTTCCTCTGTTCTTCATTCAATATTTTCTAGTGTGTGCATGTGTGTGCGTGTGTGCGTGTGTGTGTGTGTGTGTGTGTGTGTGTGTGTGTGTAATTTACACGAAAACTAAGGCCCATCCCCTCAGTACAAGATAATCTCACAAAGGAACCTTGAGCCAAGCAGGAGCTGCACAACAGTTGCAAGGGAAATACTGTATCACCCAAGCCAAGAATTGGGATCCTGAATGTGTGCGTCTGATGCCAGTGTGCCTGTCTGCTTTTTTGGCACAGCTCTGGCAGCTCTCCTCCACTTCTGCGCTCACCAACATTATGCCAACAGCAAGTCTCTTCTCCAATCCACATAAATTCACAGTAACTTCCTGGCATCCGTCTGTCATCACTGTTTGATCCGCAGTTTTTTGGTCGGGTTGTATCCTGCCAGGACACAATTTCAGTCATTTAAAAAAAAAAAAAAAAGTAGTAGTAGATTAAAGTACTCTTTGTAATGAATCCACTTCAAAGTGAAAGTGCTCTTGAGTTCAGATGCTGTCTGTTTTATATTGCCAGCTATTTGAAAATTGATAACTGATAGAAATGACCGTGTTTTGTATAGTAGGTCTTGCCAGAAGTTCTGTACATAAGAAAATTAGATTATAACTCTCGCTTAGCAACCTAAATTCTCTTTCTTTTAACACTAGGACTTGCCAGGCTCTTTCACTCGCTACTTTCTCCAAATCCCACGGTCCGTATCCTTTTGTTCGCGCTGATGGGCCATTAAAGCCTCATCAGTCTCCATCTCTTTGGCGCATTGTAACGACTCAGGCTGTGCCGCTGGGTTTCCATAGCGCAGCAATGACATCGGTCGATATGCAGCCCCCACACACCATACACAGCTTGTCCAACAGTTAGAACCTACATAAAACTGGTATATTCTTTGCAGAATATTTCATGCGATAAAAACACTGTGAATTTTGGAAATTATTATCTTTTTTCATTACATTTTGAGGATGTAGACAATTACAAAGAGAGGAGATAGCTTGCTGTGTGAGAGAGAGAAGGTGGACTATTGCACGCCATACTTGTGTAAGTTTCGGCCGGGACAAACAGGGAACATCAGCAGCGCATGGCGGTTGCGGAACCTGTTGTCTTTTATTTCGGCGTCCATGTTAACAGGTTAGAGCAGCCACGCTGTGCGCTGTGTGAGCAGTGCGGCTCAGGTGTGGCTTGGCTGCGTGTCAGCTGCGTCTCTTCTAGAGATTCGAGGTCTCGACTATTTTTACCGCATGTTGCGCGCATTTCACAGCAACAACAGACAGTAAAAATTATCATTTGACAGTATATTGACATCATACCAGCAACATTACTACAGTTTCAATGTCTGTCGCTGTAAAATATGTCACAGACAAGAAAAAAAGTAGAGATTACTTTTTAAATCAACACTTCCTGCTTCTGTTTCAAAATAACATTTTATGTTTTTTTTTTTTTCTGTGGACAGAATTCCTTCATTTGTCAACACAAGGCTTTTACTCTGAAATATTTGCAGGAGAGTGTTGTAGAAAATGCAGGGGCTCTATGAATGAATAAAGCACCAGGTTGGAGGTCTGCACTTCTAGTTACCATCATTTCTTCTTCTTAACTTCTTATCCTTTTACTGTCTAAAATAAATATAAATGACCATTATGAAGGGCAACCTCAATGTAGACAGAAAGGGCTGGCAGATGCAGAGATGGTGTCAGTGTGGACACCCCATGTGTGAGAGACGCAGTAGTTCAGCGAGGCAGCGGTCACGCACTACTCACGCGCCCTGTCTGTCCCGACTGTTAGGGGTAGATGCTTTGAAAACTCTTTTCCACGTAGTTAGAAAATATCGATGTGCACAGACAAGCAAAAACCTTTTGCATGAGATACCCACGAATGGGACGTGTCTGATGGTGTGATGAGACTTACAACCCTCGTGGATGCGTCAAGCGTAAATCAGGCATGAGACCTGATATCTCAGACTACATTGACTAAGCAACATGAAGGGCAGAGGAGCCACTTAGATCATTGGCAAACAAGCAAATAAACAAAAAAAGTTCCTCATACAACATGACAGTATTAGTTATTTGATCAAATACCAACATATTATGGAATACACTGACAAGCAACTTATTGAGTGCTTTGGGTATGAGGGCGGACAAGTTATGGTAGTAACATCAGGTCGTTGTTGAAATAAATCCAGTATTTATTTATTTTTATTATTTTTGTCATTTGCCAAATATGTACTGTACCTTGACATTGATATATTCAGCAAGTTATAGTATTAGTTAATTAATATGCTGTATGAATAATTTCATATTGCTTAAATTAGCAGGCAGATGGTAACGGTGTTTCACTTCATAATGGTAATCATCATTATTATCATAATAAACTTTATGCACGCTATGTGGAAGATGATTGCTTAGAAAGGCAACATACATATTTGTCATGGTGCATCTCTAGTGGTTTGTCTGTTTGCTCCCATGCTTACAACATTTTCTACATGTAGTAGTCAGCAGTAGTTAAAGGGTTAAGAAGGAAGAAGGTTTCCCAGACTCAGAGACCATACAATAATGTTTTCAATGGACTGCTTTAATGTCATATGTTGTGGAAACCTCTTACTCCATGGCCTTTGAGCTTGAGATAGAAAATGCCCTAAGGGCAATATGGAAAAATATAACGTTTTAGTACCATTCTCCATTAACTTTATGGCACTTTTTTCATCTTTACTGCACCTTCTAAAAAGACTGAGAAAATGGGGAAATACATTGCAACAAAGTCCTATCATTGAAATGTCAGTGATCGCATTACAGTTCAAAATGCCTATCGCTCTTATCCCTCACCTCTCTGTTACCTCTCCTTTCAACCTGTCCATCTGTCTTTCTTTTTCTTTTTTTTGAAAAATTCTCTTTTCCATTTTTCTGTCCTCAGCTCCACCCTTTTATATTGCCTTCTCTCCCTCCATTGCTCAATGTCTAATCCACTCCTTTTATCTCATCCCTCACTCTCCATCTTTATTCACTCACTCTTTTTCTCTTGGCTTATTTTTCTGTCGCTCTTCCTTCATCAATTCTCTTCATCCCTTCATTTCTCTCTCTCTCTCACTCTCTCTCTTTCAGAATTTTGGACCACAACCACAGAGAGCTTAGTGCTGGGACAGATCTATAAACCATCAGTTGATGAGAGCCATTGATAGCAGCTCTGCCCAGAAGGCTAATTCTTCCTATCGTCACTCTCCCTTTTTTTTTTACAGTTTCTTGCTATTCTTTCTGTTTCTCTTCTTTCATTTTAATTATATCTCAATTTAAATTTTAAACATTAACATCAGTCCAGTGTACTGCGTGCTGTGTGAATGGTAGTTTCAGTGACAAATTGAAGCATTAGGTGTCGATCACAGCTGTCAAGTTAAAATGAAAACTTACTATGTTAGGATTTTTGTCTCCCAACAGCTGGACCAAGTGTGTCTTGCTCTGTGACGGCTTTTTTTTCTAATACATTTTCTTTTGTGTTTTTATGTTCAGCCATAATAACCTATTTTTTCTTCGGTGCTGCTTCGGTGTCAACTCGACACGATACGCCACTGTCCTGTTACCCAGCGCTATAATGCATCAACTCTCATACTGTACCCTGACTGTCTGTAGGACCCGTCTAGTCTCCTAAATATTATGGTCCCATACAACTAAACTGCATTCTCAATTACATTTTGAAGGAAACATATTTTCTCCCAGATTATAGTCGCAGTTTTAAATACATGGTTAACGATGTAAATTGAAACAGAAATGCAACAACACTACTTGGTTAGGTTAAGTTGTTACATTATTTAAGTTTCACAAGGGACACAAACAGTAGTGTCCTGGTTGAAAGTCCTAAGTTTGTTTGACCCACCCATCCACACCAACCTCCTCCCTACGCATACTTCTGTGGACTATGATTAGAGACGTATTTGTAATAAGTAAAAGACAAACGTAATTCGGGGTAAAATAAGTTTCCCTTCAAAAGTAATGAACTAGCTGTCATCCTGACGATTTCAACATCGGCTTTCATCATCGGACTTGTATCATCGGAATGTAGCATTATCAGAGAAAAAATAGTTTGTGTGCATATAGTGAGTTTACCTCATCCCAAACATATTTTCTATCATACCCTGGATGCCTGGACTTTAATTTTTTTTTCTTAATGACCAGAGACAGAGGTCTCCACTAGGTTGGGGTAGCATGATAGTCCATTGTTGGTAATGTAGGAATGTATGTGTGTATGTCTATGTAACATAGCTTTTGCAGCTACTACCCACTCATATCAGGGCGCAGGCCTCTGCTATTTTTCTTCACAATGGTGAGAAACCGCTGTGATGGCTCAAGAAATAAATAGGTGTGTGCATCTGTGTGTGTGTGTGTGTGTATCCAGTGTTAGCTTTGGAAATGTCAGCTAATCGATTTTGGGGTGCTGTGTTTTGTTAAACACAATATCTCTGATGGATAACCATGAGAAATACACTACAGGCATTTCTTCCTCTCCATTTATTCTTCTCTACATTTGTCCCTTTCTTTATCTTTGTGTATTCTCTCTATGTGTGCATCCGTCTCCTTCTTTCTGTTTCTTTGCACATTAAATTCAGAGGATACTGAAAAAAACTGGGATAAACTTGGCCACAAGTGTAATACTATGTACTAAATGTAATTTTTTTTCCTCCTCTCTTTTTCTTTCTTTGGTTGTAATGGTCAACATGAAGTACATACTGTATATGCACTACTGTATACTTCACATGTGTTAACAAACACACTCTCTCTCACTCTTTCCTCAAGGCTTTATGTTGCCAGAGCAACACCTTTTCAAGGAGAGTTGTTGTTGTTGTCAAAGATTGCATGCTTATTTTGCTGATCTCTATATATTTGGTGTGTGTCAGTGTGTGTTGGTGTGTGCTTGACTTGTCTTTATCTGCATGCTTTTTTGTGCACATTCATCACATGCTCCCGCCTGCATGAACATCCATTCATTTGTCTGTAGCATCATGTCAAAGATGTCCCAGGCATCTTGCTGATCTTTACATATTTAGTATATCTGTGTGTGGTTCATGTGGTCTCATGTTACTCTGATACATTTTTTAATTTTATTTTTCTATGTGTGAGTGAAATAATCCAAGCAATCCGACTTTTATGTGATTGTTTTGCAATTTTTTACGAATTTCACATTGTGTGTCTCGCTTTTTCCAGCTGTTTATTATGTTGATCTGCCTCGAGCCGAATCCGTGAGAAAGTCTCTGCCTCCTCAGCTTGCCTTAAAATTCACTCTGGCCCTCAGTGCTTTGAATTACCACATCGAGAGGGGGCTGATTTAGCATTTATTTATTCAGAGCGGCAGTTAAAAAAAAAAAAAACAGCCAAGGGAGAGACTAACACTCTGGAAAGACAAGTTGAGTGGGAGCTTGTGGAGGGAAAGAAGGAGGAAGATAATTCACAGAAGAAGTGTGTTTAACTGAGCAGCACTTTTTTTTCAAAGTGATGGTTCATTTTTAACATTGTAGTCAACAGAGCTTTTTAAATAGATTCATAAATTGTGTGTTTAAATTCATTTAAGAATCCATCCATCCATTTTCTGCTCCTTATCTGGAGCTGTGTCACAGTGGCAGCCAGCTAAAGTAGCCCAGACATCCCGCTCCCAGCAACGTTTTCCAGCTCCTCCTGGGAGATCACGAGCCATGATGAGCTATATAATCTATAATAACCCCAGCATCTCCTTTAAATGTATGCTTAAAATGATATAGAAAATGAACTGCTGGGTTAGAACAGACATTTAGATTTACTGATCTGTGTGATAATGTCAAATTAGATTTTTGGCTGGATTGCAGAGTTCCAGCCCTTTAAATGCAAAAGTTGGTGGGCAGAGTGTTGAAGTTTTCTCCTTGGCCATTGCTCTTTCAAAAATGAAAAGGCGGGGAACAGTCCTTTATGTAAATGAGCCCATCCAGCGTGACGCGTCTGGCTCACGAAGCTTGGTCCAAGCTGTCAAACTAGGCAATCTAGTTCTAAAATGAAACAAGATTCAGCAGTGGCATAGCCTATTTCTTGCACAAAATGTTTCAAGAAGTAGATTTTGATGAATTGTTTGGATAGAACAACATATAGTTTACGAGGAGGCTGCCATGTTGTTTCCTGTTTGAAACGCCAAGCAGAAATGCAGGGACCAATCAGGTGCATTTCACGGTAGGGTACGTCACCGCTTGCACGGCCAGTTGAGTTGAGCAGTGCATACCCTAGCGTCCTGGCCAGACCTGGTGGGACATGTACCGCTCGATTTAACATTATAGACATGACAACTATTTTAATAACAATTTAGCCACATCTTCACAGACTCATGGTCCAGCCATATTCTCGGTGTTGACGAGAGCAATGGAAGTAGTATTTGAACACATTCTCATCCCAACTCGTCACATACCGCCGCTTTGTCACGCCCCTTGACGTTGCTTTAGGTTTAGGCAACAAAACCGCTATAGTTAGGTTTAGGAAATAAATACATGGTTGGGCTTAAAACTATGACATTTTTTATAGTGGAAATGAAACTGAACGTTGTGAATATGGGACACGAATGAACAGCTGATTGTAATGTGACACAGGGGACATGAACAGTGGTCTCCTGGATGAAAGCCTTGTGTTGTTGGACCCATCTAACCCCCCTCCCGCCCCCCTAGTGTGTCTCCTTTTGCTCTTTAAACTATGTCAGCAGTCTCCCGGCGCATTTTCTCGAAGTGTTTACTGTTGCCGGGGATGGGTTTACATTTTAGTTACCGAACGCCAACTGCCGTGACAAAGCCTAAGTATTTGACGCCCCTGGGAATCAGAGCCTTTCTTTGTGGAGTATGCATGTTCTCCCCATGTTTGAATGGGTTTCCTCTGGGTTCTCCGGTTTCCTCCCACCACCAAGCATGTATCCCCCCCAAGAGGCGTTGCGTCAGGAAGGGCATGTGGCATTAAACCTATAACAAATCAATGAGCAACCCCTAGCGGGAGCAACCATAAGACGATTAACAACATTTGACGCCCTGGGAACAAGAATGGGCTGAGTATTAAGAGCGAGAAGTCTGCTGAAGGCGGGAAGTAAGGGTGGTGGATGGGTCAAACACTTAGCAGCTTTATGTGTGGCTGGAAGCTCTCTGGTTCAAATCCCTGGGCTCGTCTTGATAGAGGTACCAACTGAATGAATGACTGAGGGACTTCCCTTAAGCAAGGCACTGAGGCCATATACGGTAGCTACTTAATGGACTGCAGCTCCAATGTTGGACAGAGTTGATTTGTGTGTTTCTCCCTCATCACATCCCGCTGTTATAAATGAAATAAATACATTTAAGTCAATTTGCCTGTTCAAATAGTACAAATCCTGCACATTCAAAATGTCTGTGTACGTCACGAGTGGTGCATCATGTGTATATGTATTAGAATAGAGAACACCAAAAGCTTCGAAGGATAAAATAAGTGTAAGAGATGGGGACACACAAAGAAGAGAGAGAGAGAGTCAATCTCCCTCTCTCTGTGTCACTCTGTCTCGGTCTCCGGAACAAATCTCATTTCCTCAAGCTGCTTTGCTCTGAGCAGAGGAGATGCTCTTTTATGTGAGTGTGTGTGTGTGTGTGTGTGAGAGAGAGAGAAAGAGAGAGAGAGAGAGAGAGAAAGAGAGAGAGACAGAGAGAGAGAGACAGAATAAGAGAGACGGAGACAGGCCGACAGACAGAAAGAGGTCCAGAAGTGCGCCCAGCCACAGGGCATTCTACAACACAGCCAACCGGTCACCATGGTAACTCAGCAAGCCGTGAGCCGTGGGCTGCTTACGTCAATTAAACACACACACACACACACACACATACAGTTTGTACTGCTATCCTTGTGAGGACCTCTATTGATAAAATGCATTCCCTAACTGATCCCTTAACCTAAAACTAAATCAAAGTTTAGCGTTAAATCCAAGTCTTAACCCTCAAACAACTCTTAGAAGTGATGACCAGACAAAATGTACTCACATCTAAAGCTTCGGTTATACTTCACACACAAACACACACACACACACACGCACGCACACGCACACACACACACACACACACACACGTTGTGTTTCCATCCCTTTAGAGGACATTACATTGACTCAAATGCATTTCTTTGAGACCCTAACCGTAACCAGTGAGAGTGGAGCAGGTGGACCCAAATGCAGATCACATCCTGACCAGCTTCCTGTGACGCAACCCCACCGCCCTCCACACACACACACACACACACACACCTACTGACTGCCTCAGACGATGATTGTATAAGGAGCACCTGATTTGTGGGTCATTCTTCTCATTTCTTCACCGAGTTTCTTTTAATCTGTTCATCATGCATGCACACAGACATTCCTCCTTTTCTCTCTCAAACACACACACACACACACACACACACACACACACACACACACAATATTATCATACATAGTGCGGTATCCATGACCAAACTATTGCCCTCCACACTCATCTTTCTCTCGTCTGCGAACGGCACTGAGATAATTCAGTGTTCAGTTTGATTTGATATTGTTCAGCAGGACGGCATCCCCCGCTCTCTCTCCATACTCTCTCTAACCTTCTATCTTTCTCACCCTTTCACTTTCTCTCTCTCTCTCTCTCTGATCTGCTTTTCTCTGCGACGTCAGCAGCTTGAAAGATGTAACTATTTATTAAAATTGACAAGATGCATTGCCTGTAAGTCTTGGTGCGAATGTGTTTGTGGGTGAGGGTGTGTTGAGCTGGCACTTGTACGTATATGAACATGTGTGTTTGTACATGAATGTAGTAGTGGGGGCTAAACAGAAAGAAGGATTGGGGATGCGGGGCGGGGAGAACGGAGAATCAGCATCTTCTGTCAACACAGCTGGATACCGTTTGTAAAGAAGGACAAGCTCTCTGTCTCACACACTCACACACACTGTAGTGTACACAGTACACAACAAACACACAAATGTAATGTAACACTAAAAGTAAAATACACCCACACTGCCACACACAGCTGATCAAGAACCAGGTGTTATAATATATAATAACATAATAATGTGAATAGTGATAATAATGGTTGAAAATGATGAAAAAAATGCATAGTTTTAAGTCAAAAACCTTTAAAACACCAAATATCAAGTGTCTTTTATTCACTGTCGAAATTCAGAATGTCTCTGTATAATATGTAGGAGCACCTGACTGGGACACAACTCCTAAAATCTGAATGAATAGCTCACACACCTCAATCTGCATACCTGCCTGTCTGGCTGGCTGCTGTTGTTTCCAACCTATAGGCATCCTATAATATATTATTATTTACTTTAAGAATTAACACTATATACAAACACACCACCTTAACCCTATAATGTTCCAGTTGGAATATTATTGGAGTATTATAGGCCTACTATAGAAGATGCATAGATCAAGTATAATATTATAGCAATAAAACCACAGCTGATTATGACTGACGCAGTATAACATACTTAAAGAAATAATGAATGAATAGGAATATGTTGCAAGAGATTGCTGATACCGGCTGATACATGTGAATAAGGGGAGCACTGGCACTTATTTTTGTTCCACTTCAACCACTGGCTTACACTACACTTTCTGTAACACCGTACTCATTGATGCAGTACTTCCCAACACTGGTCATGAAGCAATCCACGATCTGACCTGAACAAAGTAAAAGGCATCATAGAGACTATTAATCTGCTAATGTTGTTGTAAACGATTACTTTATTATTACTGTCTCAAACAGTATACATTTAAAAATTCAACACATGGTAAATAGTTAATGGCTCAGTGTGTAAAGAAGTTATTTATACAGTATGTGTTTAGTTAAGGACTTGAAATTATGTTACAACTGATACAGGATATTTGAACACCAAATAAATTAATTGATTGGATGAATGTTTGTTGTGGGGAGATCGAGGAAAGTGTGTAATCTCTCCCAGTGACAGACTTAATTAAAAAATAAGTACAATCGAATGGATGCGACAGATAGCAATATGACAGCTGGATAAAGGTCACATACTGCTAAACACCCTTAGATGTCAAATAATTGTAACTGAAAATGTGGTGGCTGTTGTTTTGTTTGTTTGTTTTTTCTTCTTCTGTCTCCTTTATTGCCTGTAAAGTCCTTTGAGTTGAGTCAGGTTCATTACTGCCGGGGTCTGTGAGTCTTACTCAAAGCTCACAGCATGCCTGCAACTGATACAATCTTCAATGGAAAAAAGTTCCGGAACTCTGATTAAGTGTGGTGTGTGGACTTTTTATAAGATATGAGGCACTCATCTGACAGCTGATAGGCGACAGTAACAGTTGTTATAGTTGAAGCAATGCAATGCTTTCCTTATCCTACAATTATATATTTCTTACTAGGGGGCTGCCAAACTCACAGTTGAATCGTTGCAGTCGCGGGCTATATTGTGACGCTGAAGGTTGCAAAATACATCTCTAGGATGCGCTGGGATGCATCATCGGTGATGTTCCTGGGGTCATCGGGGGTTTCGGGTCTTTCAACATCAGACCCCCTCACCCAGGTGACCCATCTGGGGTTGAACAAGTCCCGGATTGCATCCCAGCAGCAACAATCCACGTGCTTCCCCTCTTTATCCAAAGCTATCTAGTGTTTTTCTCTGCGGCTTCAGTGATGGTACATACAGCTCCGGTTACTCCAAGCCCTGTCAGAGCTTCACAGGTTGAGTGACCAGCAAACCCCCCGGCAGTCCACTTCAATCGGCTCGCAGAGAGCCCGCCAGCCCCGGCTTCTGCACTGCTCCACCAGCTCCTGGTATTTGGCAAGCTTCCTCTCATGAGCTTCCTCCATGTGTTCTTCCCAGGACACAGTCAGCTCCCACATAATCACCTGCTTGGTGGAGTCTGAGAAGATGATCAAGACTGGGCGGAGACTCGTGTGTATGATGTGATCAGGGAACTTAGTTGTTTTCCGTGATCCACCCTCAGTTGCCAGTCTTGGGCTGTGGACAGTCGGCATGGTCTTGTCTGTGGTAGGGAATGGGGCTTCTCTCCAGCTTTGAGGAACATGATGGTTTTCTTCCTGGGGCGGTGTTTGCTAGACTGAATGGCTGTGGTGACTTTTTCCGCAACTGCTTTGAGCACCTGGTCGTGGCGCCAGCGGTAACTACCATCAGCCAAGGCTTTAGGGCAGCTGCTGAGGAGATGTTGAAGGGATCCTCTAGCAGCACACAGAGGGCAGGAATGTGTCTCAACTTTGCCCTATGTGTGAAGGTTTGCCGGACTTGGTAAGGTGTCATAGATTGCCTGGACTAGGAATCTAATGTGGTAGATGTCAGCCCGCCAGAAATCCAACCAAGTGATTTTCCGCTACAGTTAATGTGCTTCCTAAATGGACAGATTGATATCCCTGAAGTTTAACTGACTTGGTGTTATACTGTGATGATTAAGTGTTCCCTACATTTTTTCGAGCAGTGTATATACCACATATATACCAGAAAAAATACACCCACACTAACCCTACATGAACATATGCAGACAACTTGAATGCACAGATATCACATTTAGACAAACAAACACACACCATAGCCACACACAGCCAAACCCTCGACACATTAGAATCCTCTATCCTCCAAGACACAAACCCATGCTCATACATAAAGAGCTACTGTAAATGTCAGGGTAGACGTAACACAATGAGACAGGGAGTCCCCCTGGTGCGTCACATTGCCACTTCAGATCGTCCTCTTCTGCAGGAAAGTGTGAAGTAGAAGCCTGGAATAGTAAGAACCAATTCACATTTATTGTTCCTTTGGCTCCCACAAAGGAAGCGATTTCTCGTGTAATAACAGATTTTGTATGTCAGTTACAGAATGGGAAGACAGGAGGCTGAATGTGTTGGAGTATGTAAATGACTCAAAATGTGTTTTTGGGTAATGTGCTCACAAGATTTCAGTCAGTCCTGCCAAAGGTCATTCCAAAGTCATCTCATGCTGTTTTAAAATTGGTTGTAATTATCACAAGTACACAAAGTTGCTCAGTGGCTTTTCACTTTCTAGAGTACATGAGTAAATCTTTTACAGTTTTGAAAGAATTCATGAGTAATTTTTCTTCTGAAGAATACGGTGGTCATTACTTCACTGAAATGTTTTTTTTTTCTGTGAGTACTTCAGTAGTATTCAAACGAAATCTTTTTCCATAGTTAGTCTTTATAAGTGGGATATTGTCTTTCTTTATGCATAGTGGACTCCAAAATAAAATGAACTGATTTATACTTTTCAGAATAT
Organism: Sebastes umbrosus; assembly: GCF_015220745.1. Classification (NCBI taxonomy): domain Eukaryota; kingdom Metazoa; phylum Chordata; class Actinopteri; order Perciformes; family Sebastidae; genus Sebastes; species Sebastes umbrosus. The sequence continues at coordinate 24,163,888 of NC_051269.1, read as the reverse complement.
ACTGTGATTGTAACTAATAGTAGATTAATAGATTAATAGTGTTGTGGTAGAAAACATCAGTTTGGGTTTTTCCTTTAACCCCCATTCAACTTTCCTGTTTCCTGTCCTTATCTGACAGAAACTGACATGTACACTGGTTTGTTTGAAATTAACAGAGAAAGGACAAATGACAGTTAGATGACACCACAGTTAAAGAGAACAAAGTGAGACTAAATGTATCTGGAGTCATTTCTACTCCTGCAATCAAAAGATGGATTAGCATCTACGCACTCTCAGCGTTTGATCATACATCTTCACTATCCTCCATGTTAAATGCTAAAAGGATCTCATCTGTACAAGAGGACACATTTAGCTCTTTTCCCTGACATGTTTGGCTTCATCAAAAGCTGCTGTTACTGATATATGTACCTAGAGGTTTAAAAAAAAGTTTTAATGAGATAAAAGAAAAGTAAAGCAAATTTACTTACTTCTTTCCTTTCTTCTCCTTCCCCCTGTCCTTTCCTTTCTCCTCATTAAGCAACACTCTGATTGATGTATTAAACCTTTACTTTTACCATCCCGCTCCTTTCATTAGTCTGGGACAGATTGTGTCTCTTTCATCTCTCTCCTCCTTCCCTCTGTCCTTTCTTTGTCTTTTTCTGCTGTCTTACTGTCTATTAAAGATGTACTCAGAGGAATGACAGATTGGGAGTGATGAGAGAATGAACAAAGGGAGCAATGAGAAGAAGGAGAGGGTATGCTGGGGTTCAGGTGTGTGTGTGTGCGTGTGCGTGTGCGTGTGTGTGTGTGTGTGTGTGTTGCACATGCACGGAAAGAGGAATGTGTGTTTGTGTGATAGCGTGTGTATTTCCTTTGTAATTTTTTTGTCTACAAGCGTGTGTGTATGTGATGCATGATGTGCATCAACGTCAGGGAGATGGTGACGCAGATTGTATCCTTCATGTTGGAACATGAAGCGGGTTTCCGGAGATTGCAGAGCTCCCAGCGACTTCTCCTGCATGAATACTGTGACCTCCTCTCAGAGGAGGCCAAAAGCACAATCAGCAATACGTGAAACCGTTGTGGGGCTTACAAATCCCACTGAATCTGTTTGGATCTCTGAAGCTCAAACAGTGTACTTATTGATAGCACTTAAAGGTCCTCTATTTGATAACCAAACAACTATTGCTAAGTAAAGATATAGTGGAGTAATGTCTACCTGAGCAGAGAATGAAGTCACTCTCCCTCTGTGCGTGTTGTAATCTGAGCTTCTCCTTGCTTTGTTGACATAGCCGGGTTGGCCGCACATGCTTTTAGTGTATGTTAGTGCATGTGAGTGTGTCCAGCTAGCAAGCTCACGGCCACTGCTCTGCACATGGCGGCTTCCTCGCTGAACCGCTGCGTGTCTCACGCGTGTTGCGTCCAAACTGTCATGGCCATTTTCAAAGGGGTCCCTTGACCTCTGACCTCATGATATGTGAATGAAAATGGGTCCTATAGGTACCCACGAGTCTCCCCTTTACAGACATGCCCACTTTATGATAATCATATGCAGTTTGGGGCAAGTCATAGTCAAGTCAGCACACTGACACACTGACAGCTGTTGTTGCCTGTTGGGCTTGAGTTTGCCATGTTGTGATTTGAGCATATTGTTTATGCTAAATGCAGTACCTGTGAGGTTTTCTGGACAATATTTGTCATTGTTTTGTGTTGTTAATTGATTACTGATAATAAATAAATACATGCATTTGCATAAAGAAAGCATTTTTGTCCACTCACATGTCACAATTCACCCTTTAAGGAACATTTTGAACAGATACAAAATTTGTGATTAATTTGCGATTAATCACGATGAAATATTTTAATCGATTGACAGTCCTAATTTAAATGTAACTCATGAGTATCATTTCTAATGTTCCTGACAAAACACAAGTATTAAATAAAGTATTAGTTGTTCCACAGCTGAAGCAGACAGATAACTGAGTGTGGCTTTAGATCTGTTATCTTTGTTGTGTGTTATGGTTGACAGCAGTATAACATGGTGTGAGAGACAGATATGTGGAGAGGCAGGGAGATATGGCTTGAGTGTGTTCATGTGTTTGTGTGTGAGAGATCCATGAATCACCAGGTAAGATAGAGAGACAAAGAAAGTGAGGAGAGAGGACAGGAGGTAGCTGCAGGAGGATTCTCATAATTCTTACCATGTTTTGTCCTTGAATTTTTTCCAAAAAGGGATTTTTACTGTATCTCTGTCTTTAGATAACAGAGACGGACAGAACAAACACATTTCAATGTGATTGCAGATCTCCAACTCCCTTTTATAATCCACCACCTTCATCATTTGTGTAAAGAACACTAGGCAGGTTATAGCTGATACTTTTAGCAAACAACTTTTAACACAACCGTTCCCACCTTTTATAAAGAGCAAGACTGTAGAAGCTGACTTTCACCTTGATAAAGTCTAACAATGCTCAGAAGTGGTGAAATATAAGATCCATCAAAGATTTCAACCATGCTTCCACTACCCCTTATGGAAGATAACAAAAGACAGATAGATCAAAGGTGCGAGTCGGAGAGACAGAGAGACCGACAGACAAATCAACTGACAGCTAGTCAGACTAAAGAGCTGCAAATCTCATTCCTACGTGGTGCAAAGTCCCTGCATGGTGCCTCAGTAATGCTGAGACTCCCACTGTGTGTGTGATTCCCACTGGTGCAGCTAAAGAGAGTATTTGTAATGAGGTTGCGCTGCAAAAAAACCTAAGGGGAGGATAAAATTCACTTTCCACGTGCGCACTGGTTTAATGCACTGCCGTGAGGTGCCAGGTACTGTCTGTACTATATAAAGCATTTTTGTTGTATTTATTTGGCGATCCAACTTTGTCTGTACATGGTCAGCTGAACTTCATTGGTGGGTTATTTTTAGCTGCTACTGAGTAAAACAGACCACAGTCGGGTTTTTGGGAGCTGGTTTCAGTCCAGTGATGTCAGAACTGTATTGCCAAACCTGCTGTGATGTGTTGTTTGCTGTTGCAACAGTTTAATATTAAAGACGCTGTAGGCAAGATTGGAGCAAATAAGATTTTAAAAAGTTATTACTATAAAATGCTCACTATATCCTGAACAAAAACACGTGCCTCTGTGTCTGTCATCTGCAAGATTTCACAGACCAGAGGAAAACAACCAATCAGAGCCGAGCTGGAGCTTGTCGTCTCTGAGCAGCGGCCAATCACTCGTGAACTCTGATCAAACGGTCAAACTAGACAGCGCTGATCAAATATGAATCAATATTCTGTTACTGTAATGTCTATTTCTCACGTAGGCTTAGGAAAAATTGCCTTGGTAAGGATTAGGCAATACAACTTCTTGGTTAGGTTTAGGAAAATATTGACTTGGTTAGGATTAGGCAACAAAACAACATAGGTTGAAAATTGATTCGTTGGATATACACAAATTACAGTGCATTTCTTTTCGTAGGTATAGCTGCACACTTTCTGTGAGAACAGCTTGCTCAATGACTAACTGGTGCACACAGCAGTCTCGATTTAGACAGCTAAGAGATCTCCATGTGGGCCAAGCCGTTGTGTCCTGGACCATAGAGCTGCAAATGTCATTCCCACGTGGTGCAAAGTCCCTGCTTGGTGCCTCAGTAATGCTGAGATTCCCACTGTGTATGTGATTCCCACACGACACGACTAAACAGAGCATTTGTTTGGGCTGCAAACCCGTTTAACCCTTATGTTTTGTTTTGCTTTGTTTCCTTACTGTTTTAGCTTCCACATATCCCACTGATGTATATGTCAACAGAATCACAATTATGGCTAAATCATTGGATTTTTTTCCATTAAATACTTTTTTCCAACCTCATTAAAACACAATATGTAGAAACATATAGAAGTGGTAACCCCTCCTTTTACCACAAACTGGGCTTGCAGATTTGATGGTGACATCACTTATGTTTGGGGTCGGTTAACTTCCTGTTAGATAGTTATGAACAAATCTTTATAAAACACCAATTACTGAAATTCAAATACGTATTTGGGATATTGTGTGTGCATAAAAAAATTCTGTCAACACCCAACACATTCTCAATCCTAACTTGTCAAATACTGCAGCTTTGTGGCCCTAAACTTCAAACTAGTTTCCCCTTGCTACATGCATGTCTTTTCCATGTTCACAGGAAACGTACAGTTTCTGCTTGTTACATGCATACAGTGTCTTTTCAAAATAAATTTCCAAAATAGGTTGACTGTGCAAAAAAGGTACTTGGTCAGGTTTAGGCAACAAAAGTACTTGGTCAGGCTTAGGAAACTATCGTGGTTTGGGTTAAAATAAATAACTGCGCTTGTTGCATAACTGACGTTAGTAAAGTCTGTAAGTTACATAACAAAACTAAGGTAAAATAAAACGTTGACTTGGTTTCAAATGGGACACGAACATTGGTCTCCTGGGTGAAAGACTTTCGCGCTATTTAAACACATCAGATCCTCTGATCGTAATAATGAAGTGGATGGGTTTATGAGTTAGCTGAAAGTCTCATTCAGATGCTACATTGTGCCTTGGTGTGTCGGTATCAGACGCAGAGGGCCACTGACAAAGCTATGGCACTTGATGCGTTGACGTAGGAGTGAGACCCGGTTGCAACACAAGTCACAGATATAGAGCAGATGAATTTAACCCATTTGTGCCCGCAACTGAAAGTTTTTATTTCCTTTGGTGGAAATGTTCTCTGGGCTTGCCTGAGCACCAATGTGAAGACATTTTCAAAATCAGTCAAACAGTTTGGCTGAAAGGTATGTTTTTCTCATCATACTATATCTAGTATTTTGGCAGATGGGACAACCATTTTTGCTATAATATTTTAAGAAAAACAGTAGACCCATGTGCCCAAATACTAGATATAGTTTAGTAGGAAAATGGCTGTATCTCAGAAACTTCAAGAAGTACAATCAAGTATTTGGTATCAACTCATAACAAGTTGAATAGCAAAGATATGCACATGCATGCAGTGTAAAATACATATTTAATATGGAAAACATTTAATAAACATAATGTTATCATTTTTCCTCATTAAAAAAAAAAAAAAAACAGACTTTTGACTACTAATAAAAGTGTGATTTTACATGTGGTCTAAAAATGTCAAAGTTGTCCTCTTAGATACTTGCCCAAACTATGTCCGTACCAAATTTCAAGAGTTTTGATCAGTCAAAACAAATGATTTGGCATTCTTTATCATACTAAATATAGACTTTGGGCACAAATGGGTTAACCATGTTTTACAGCTGTAGACCCTAAACAGAAGTGTAAATTTCTGTAGCAGACTTCTGAAACATGTCTTCAGTTCAAAATGAGGTTTATAAGAAATTCTCATGAAACTCAGAAAAAATAAGTACCAAGCTGATTAAACAATGATATGTAGGTTTTTTTTTTTGCAGTTAATGAGAACAAACAGAACAAAAACAGAGAATTCACTAGGGCACGCTAGTTAAATGTTGTGCCGTGGGGTGCCAGGTACTGTCCATCTGTAGCCCAACCCAACACATTCGCTCCCCTCTATGTAACATTCCGTGTGTCCACATGTGCAACCTGGTCTACATCAACTTTCACGGCTGAAATGTAAATATTCTACAGTCCTCTTAACTATACAGAACATGGTTGATTTGTCAGCACTGTTAGCAAGAACCGTCTCTCTTTCTTTGCTGTGTTAGACCATCAGTCGCTTCCCTTTAAGTCTCATTTCTCTGTTTCTCTTGATCCGCTTCACTTTCTGTTGGTCCTCATATTTCATAATCTTTCTTAGGCACATACGCATAGTGCAGATGATGTACACACACTCTGACACACACAGCAGCCTTGAGGAATGGCTGATGACTAAATAGCTATATTCACTATGTCTAAAAATACACCCCACGGCCCAGAGAGAGATAATCAGAAATGTCAGTTCACCCTGCCACCACTCCATCTGTATTTCATTGTTTGTGTACAGTATTTGAATGTGTGTACAATCGTGTTTTTGTGTGCCTGCTCGATTGCCCAAGTGTGTGTATGCTCATTTAGACATGCTCTATGCAGGTCGTATACTTTGTAACTGGACATTTCATAGTAAAGCGCTATTTTTTTTCCGGCCTGTGGTGCTGACTCCACAGGAGCTGATCATTTTATATCCATAAATTACACAATAATTTAAGGCGTTATCCTGCCAGCTGAGGCCTGAAGTTACCTCCTCTACGTAAAGAAAAGTACCGTCATTTATTTTAATGTTATACTATCCATCTTGCTGCATTAGGTGACACTTTTTTTCAGGTGGTGCATGCCATTTTGGAATGAAACTGATCTTACAGTTCATCTGAGTGTGTGTGTGTGTGTGTGTGTGTGTGTGTGTGGGGGGGAGGGGGGGGGGGGGGGGTGTTTGTGCATTTGAGGATATTCATGTTGCTGCTCACGTGCGTTCATGTTTGTATTTCTATTAGGGCTGTCAATCGAATAGTGAAAGAATCGCACATTTCTTATCTGTACAATATGTACCTGTAAGGGAGATTTGTCAAGTATTTAATACTTCTATCAACATGGGAGTGGACAAATATGCTGCTTTATGCAAATGTATGTATATATTTATTATTGGAAATCAATATTAACAACAAAAAACAATGACAAATATTGTCCAAAAACCCTCACAGGTACATTTAGCAATTCAGCAAAATGTTGCATAATTTTGGAGCATTATTTATCCTCCTTCCCGACAAGCTAGTGTGACATTGTTGGTACCAATGGATTCCTTCCATTTTTCTAGTTTCATACGATGCCAGTATATTCACTTTAGTTTTAAAACTGAGTCCGCTACAACCTAAAAATCACAAGTTGCGTTAATGTGTTAGAGAAATTAATAGCGTTAAAACAAATTTGCGTTAATGCATTATTACCACGTTAACTTTGACAGCCCTAGTTTCCATAGGTCCTCATGCCTTCCTTTAATTTCGGGTTTTTGCCCCTTGCATTCCAAGATCAGTTGTCTGGGACCAGGCCAATAACTGCAGGGCTCAAACAACAAGTTTAAGGAATGCCTAAAGAGGAGAGCTGGCATGACTCAAATACTCGCAGAGAAAAAAAGCATCTGTTCTTAAAGCCGCTTTGATTCATAGATGCACATTTTCAATCTTTAGCTTCGAGCAAAAACTCAGCTCGATCAAGGCATGAGTAAACACTGCTGATTGACTCTTTGACTCCTGGGCTCAATCGCTCTTATGGCAACGAGAATGTTTAAGATGTACAGTATATCATATTTATATGAGAGGAACAGGAGGAGAACAGTGGTATATCGAAGGACTGCTGCCATTCGCTGTCAGTTTGTGTTTCAAAGATATCTTTTTTAATAAAGGGACTGAAATATGCAGTGATTAGATAGAGTTTTTTCTTTGATCTTGACGTTGAGATAATTTCTTTAGAATTTTAATATGTCAAACCAGGACAAAGGTTCTCTTTTTTTCATGTGGCATGCTTACAAATTTGTGCACATGCAGACACTAATACAGTTTTTTTCCGTTCCAGCAAAAGATGGCATATAAGGACAAACTGTCTTCTTCACTTTGAACACCACATCAAAAATGAGATTAGCTAGCATTAAGAATGCTCAAACTTTAATAATGCCTGTTATACTCCAAAATAGTTTAAATGTAATTCTGACTTGAGTATAGGTCACCAGCCTGCCACGCAGCAGACACAATATACATCATTCCTGCTATATGGCTACAGTTCGTTAATCAACATATTCAACTAATTTTACAAACAATTATGGATATCATATCATATATTGTTGTAAACAGGTTCTCAGCTGTGGTCAATTAGGTGTTTTGCCAGGTGGTGCGTGTATTTGCCAATTGGTCCATGGTTCTTTTGAATGGCAGTGTTTTGAAATGGCAAACAAGTGAATGTATGTCACATTCTTCTGTCTTGTGTAGAGAACCGTGTGCAGTGTGTTTCAAAAAGTGCAATATTGAATTGCAAATTGGGTGTTATGCAGAAAATGTGTTTAGAGTTTTGGAGACTTGAACTGAGGTTTTTCTCTCTGAGAGTCAGTTTCAATATTTGTGCTTTATGTGTCATTTTAGACTATCTATTGACCGGCTATGCTAAACCATAAGCACATTGTCTGCTTTAGCTTGAAATTCTAAAACACTATTTTTGCAAATAACCATAAACGGTAGAAAGACTATTCAAAACTAAAGCCTGTGTCTTGTTTGCTAAAGACAAATACCACATTCAATGATCAATCACCTGCACCCATATTAGATATGGGAAGACACCTGCAACCAATTAGGTCATGGTCTATATTTACAGCATACTACAAATGAAAATGCCGACTCTAGATAATAGCATTTCATACTTATGTGGAAAGAGCTAATATTTGGTGTTTGTGTGTAAGGTTGTGATGCAAGATTAGAAGAGTTTGTATAGTTTTGAATGAAGTGTTTGCTTTTGTTAGAAATGTAATGTAGTTTGTATTTTGTGTTTATGTTTTTGGTTTTTGTGTAGAGTTTCGACAAAGAGGGCCCTAGTTTCAGAAATGGGGTTTAAGCAACAGCTAAAAAAAACTGTATCAGAGGCATTTTAAGTCACTCTGTGCTTAACATTATGTGATTTACAAAAATACATTTTATCTATTGTTTCAAAAAGGCAATTTGTCCTGTTTTAAAACTTTTCATAATATGATAAATTTAGAAATAATGGTATGCTATTTATAGAAAAGTATATTGTGTCTCTTTATTATGGGATCAGGCCACAGGATAAATAGGGTCACATTCATCCTCAAATTCATCCAGAATTGCCCCCTCGCTTCTTTCATATTTCATCTTTAACTGACCGTTTAACCCTCATTTGTGTCAAACAATGTTGCCAGAAAGTGTGAAATGTCTCTGGAAGGCCACGGTAATAACAATTCCATGTTTGCCTCTGAAGCAAGCTTGAGCCAGACTGTGCCAAGTCTTATCTCCTGTGGTGTCGAGCCATCTTGCACACTTTATTAGGATGTGTGCTGAGAAGTGGTTGATATAATATATCATAGACTTTGCAATTAGTTTAGTAAAATTTAATCATTTAGATTGAATTCTCATTCTGTAGAGAAGCTTGCTGACTTCATGTGCTGCGATATCCTCATGCTGATTCCATGTCTGGCACAGTGACAGGAGGAAGTGTATGGACAGCTGCTTAATCTGCAACAATCAAATTGTGTGCAGGACCAGACTACAGCAGTGTTACAGAGAAAAATATAGAGGTCTATGCATTGCATTCAGAGCACTCCCATATGCAGTCTAATGCTTCAGGGTACAATACAAACAACATTTGGGCTGAACGTTCCTTCCAAACTGATGTCATGGCAATCTGGTCATCTTTCAAACTTACTAAAGGTTAGTGAAAAATGTTGTTGAAAAGAATCATCTAACTATAAAGCAAAGAATCTCAGTCTGTCTGTCTGTGTGTCCATCAAATATCTCAAGGACCGTTTATCCGATATACTTCACACTTGGTGGGTGTATTGCTGGGGACCCAAGAGAGTGCTGTGTTGAATTCGATGCAATTTGGACATATGACGCACTCAATACACTTTGAATAAACAAGCGAGCAGTGCTCTGTGCAGCATCAGGGTAGGGCTTCAGGGCTCTGCAGACTGAGTCCAGCATGTCGTCCGCAGTAGGCAGACCACGGCTCATTGACTGCAGTTCACTTCACGACCAAACACTTCTTCCCCTACCTGGACTCAACACAAGCAGATAGCCATTGATACTTGAAACTAACTTATAATACTAATTATCACTACTCAGTTGGCACTGTGCCAGAGGACATATGACTTTTTCCTTTTTGTTAAGAACTTGTGTTTATCCTTTTGGTGGTTTATTAGTTCTTTTATTTGTGATTTTGGTTTCTTGGATTTGGGGTTTTCATTTATATTCATTCAGTCTAGTGTTTCCTGTTTTATTTTGAAATTCAATTCAATTTTCATGTCTAGTTTTACTTCCTGCCTTTGTTTGTTTTCCCACCTTTTTGTGATTGTGTGTCCCGCCCTTATTAGTTCCACCTGTGTGTAATCATCCTGCCCTCCTTGTGTATTTAAGGCTGTGTGTTCTCCTGTGTCTTTGTCATTTCACAGTCCCTCCTCCTTTGTGAGTTTCTCCTGTGTGTTTGATTTTTTCATCCTAGAGAGTAGGTCTGCCAGTTTTCCTGTTTTCTTGTTTCTGCAAAGTACGTTTGTTCCATACTACGTGGATTAGATATTTAACCTGCCTGGATCGGCTGCATTTTTGTTCTTAGTGGTTGCCTTCATTAAATGATTGAACTTTGATTGTTGCTTCTTCGCCCCATCTGCATTTTGGGTCCACAACTTAAACATAAAACTTGACACTAATAATGTTACCGCCAGCATATTACCTCCGCTAAGCGTATTTCACTGATGTTTCTGACCATGAGTAACAGCGACTTGGGTGTGTGACTATGTCATTGCAGGTGTATTGCTCAGGACCCAAAGAAGCGCTGCTTCCGTTTCAAAATAAAAGCCCTCAAGCATTTTTTCTGTGAACAGAATTCTTCCATTTGTCAACACAAGGCTTTTATTCTGAAACATTTGCAGGACAGTGTTGTAGAAAATGCAGTGACTTGCACGACTCCATGAATGAATAAAGTGTCAGGTGTTAATTGTCAATTATTACTATGATTTACAAATGAGCAAACGCTTCTTAACCTTTTCTGTCTAAAATAAATATAAATGACATGTATAATGATATGAAAAGGCCATTATGAAAGTCAAACTCTATGTAGAAAGAAAGAGCTGGCAGCAGCAGCCCAGCAGCAGAAACGCTGTCAGTGTGGACATCATACGCATGAGAAACACATCAATTCAGCGATTCCCTCTCTGAAATGACCTGTGACTGGTCAAAGTCTCCCGTCACGGGCTAGATTTTTTAAAGCCTGAAAACAGAGCCATGATGAGGTGCAGAAGTCTAGTTATCGCTCAGAACAATTGAATTGCAATATGTTGAAAGGTTATTATGGGATTTTTGCCCAATGTTGCCAAAAATATACTGCCAGAATGGTAATAGTCATTAAAGTGTGTAAAAGAAAATAAATAAATAGATAAAGGCCATGAAGCTTTTTTTAAGACAGCAAGTCAGTAAATAAGTCATACTGGAAACAATTATATCGACAATAACAATCCCCACTTCTTTATTGCATCAGGTAGTTCTGATTTTTAATATTGATTACAACAAAATTACTGCTCACAAATACTGTCAATAGTCAAGCAATGTGAACTTGTATCCTTGAGGTCCTCTTATTTTATTTTAAGAAGTCAGCTCATCTCAGATGACCCTTTTTACATTTTTAAGGAGATCAGACCCCAACGTGGCCTCCAGTCATGGGGGGAGGGGTAAATCCCATTAAAGTTTTTTGAGCTCCATCCCTCGCCCCGTGATCAGAGGGAACACCAAAGTGTCATTTGGGGGAAACTGCAGGATCTTCCTCTCAACAGTAATAAAGTTGAGAAATATTTTTGGAATTTGCCTGTTCACTTTTTCAAAGGGATGTTCAATGAACAGCTTGGGTTAGAATTAGAAATTAATCATCAGTCTGAGAGAGATTTATTGCAATGAATGTCCCACTGAAACCTAGGTTGGATTAGTGCCCTGTAGTGACAATGAGAAAATCCCAGAGACTAAGTGACAAAAACCAAGAAGTGCATTTGTGCCAAGATGCATAATTTTGACTTTTACTTTCAAACTGAATGCAACGCCCCCCTTTTTTTAATGGTGCTGACACATCTTCAAATAAGATGATCAACGCCAATCAGGAGGTCAAGACAATAGGATTCTGACAGCCATTTAATTGCTTAAAAGTTTTGAACAGTTCCCCTCTCGCTAAATGTGAAACCTAAAGGCTTTGTGTGGAGAAAATGTCTTTCTTGTCTTTGGAGAAAAAAATGTTTACCCCCCACAAACTCAAAGCTACCATACCTTAACTGCATTTACAGTACTTTTATAAGATTTTTTAAAATGTCATCATGCTGTTGTGCACTCGTGTCTTGTCAGCAGTAAAACCACTTTTCCGGTAGAAGCACTCACTGGGGAGAAATTCACCATCAGTGGGAGCTGTACTCATCACAGGCTTGAGTGACATTTAACATCAGTGCTTTTGCTGAGCTTACATGGATGATGTTCTTGTATGTACTTTATTTTTTTGTAGCAAAATCACCCTTTTCCTTCTAAAATACATAAAGAACTGAACATACATTGGTCTAATCCTGTAACAGAAACTCCTGTTTTTAGATGCCCTCTAGCGGGTTCCTCCCGGGGTCAAAATTCTCCCACATTTCTCCTGATTTATGGCAATTTTTCACACGTTTTTTGACTTTTCGTTATCTCAACCTTTTTCTGGCACTGTTCAGCGTGTACGTGGCGGAGGAGAGCTGCTCGCGACACAGTTTGAGCTGCGCTTGCCGTACATCACTGCATCACAGCAAAGCCACTGTGGCGTGGCACAAGCCATTGGAAATAACGTGTTTCAGAGCGCAGTGGTGCCGTTGTTGAATTGTGTTTGAAAGGGCCTCCAGTGAATGAGAGAAGGACAGAGAAATGGAGAACTAAGAGAAAGAGATACTCTAGCAAGCAGGGGCAAAAAAATTAATGAGTGAATGAAAACTGATGAATATTAGCTTAGTTTACACCAGAGAATCACTCAATTTTATGTCAGAGGGGCAAATTATTCAGCTTTCTTTCCTGAGAATTAAAAGTAAAATTGAAAGTATGTCTATTGAACAAAAATGCTGTAGTAGTGTACCTATTATTTTGTTATTTTCATTCTTTAAAAATTTCCAGAATGCAGGAAAAAGTCTCTGAAACTAAAATTTTTCTCGGGGATGACCCACACACCCCCCGCTTTGGTGTAAAAATCCTCCCTCTTTTTGAGGTCTTAAGGTTGGCAAGTGTTCTGTACGGTAAATGTGAAGCTACAGCTAACAGCCAGTTGGTATAACTTAGCACAACGGCTAGCCTGACTGTCTAAAGGAAACCAAAAAAAGAGGTCCCAACCAGCACCTCTAAATATAATTTAACTTTGTCTTGCCTTGATGCAGGGTTGCATGTGCTGCAAAGAAGGTACTGAACAGAAGCCTACAGGAGATTCTCAGAGGTCTTTGCAAAACACAGCTAGCATTACTTTGGAATTGCAGAGGGGGTGGACAACTTAAACCAGGATAGACGTGCAGCTTGTGAACTAATGCTACTCTACAGCCCACTGGGTTCATCTTATGAGGCCAGTTAGGATAACTATAAATAACTATAACACTCATGTTTATTATTTTAGTCATCTCCACATCTATCAGACTACATTCTTCTCTAAATTACCAACCTATCTTCAAGTTTGTGTTTTCCTGGACTTCAGTGACTTTAAGCCCTATTTCAACGATCTATAGTACATGTTCTAAAGTGCATGGTCAAGTGCATTTAGGGCTTGTCCAACTCTTTTCCCTTTATCACTTTAGCTAGTTAAGTGGCGCATAATCTGTGCGCAAAGTAAGGCACAAGGGTTAAAGGGGTTGTATTTAGTCTCTTAATTATTAATCATAGGTGTGTTTGGGGCGTAATAGGAATCAAACTAATCAGAATGTCATCTCCCATTCCCTTTAATAGCCAAGTGCATCTGCACCGGCGCATTGCAAATGAAACGGATCTGCTTGCTCGCAAAATTAAAGTGAGTGTATGTGGTGCTTGGCTGGTGGACCCTCTGCCTCCGCCGTCTCCCAATCCTCTGTCCCATCAACAAATCTATTTGACTGCATTTAGCAAATGCACCGATAACCTATTTAATCGGTGCAGGCGGCACGGGGGAATTCATCATATGATAATAAGCACTAGGCTAAATATGATAAACATGTATTGATAAATAGTGTAGACTGTATTACTTTCTGATGCAACCCACGGGGGACTCGTAACGGCCGAGCAGAATCCTCCGGAGCTGCTTTGTGCACCGGCTTGCAGCCGGGCACTGCCGGAGAGGCGGTGTGTAACGCGCGTATCCATCCTCAAAACGCCGCCGTTTAGGAGGAGAAAGCCCGCAAACTTTGAAGTAGCCTACGTCTACACTTGCACACACACAGAGGGATGATGGGAGGAGACGCCACAGTGGCGTGTGTACACTGTGATCTCTCTGGTCACTGTGGTCACGCTGAGAGCGTGCTGCAGGTTGATCCATACAGAATGTCTGATAGCCTAACTTTATTTTATATTATATTCATTATATTCCATTTGATTCTGAACTGTCACCTGCCGCCTGAATTTAGTGTTTTCCTTTACATAAATTAAAACATTGTTCTAATACAACACTGTATTTACTGAGGAGGGGGAATGCTGGTGCACGTCCCTGTGTGTGTAACAAGCAGAGTGCACGCGTGTTGTCAACCTGCCTATGTAGACGCATCTTACTATCTGAATAATGCATTAAATAGCAGGGAAATACCGCGCCAGACTTTAGACCAAGTTTTTGTTTGTCAATGGCGCAATCGCTTGCAATGTGCCAACAAAGCACCTGATCACACCTCATTGTAAGACCAACACGCCCATGGGCACATAGATAGGCGCAAAATACTTTAACAATGTCGGCGTGAAAATGACAACTACGTTGGTCTGAAACTAGCAATGACTCTCCCTCTCTCTCTAATCTCCCCTTCCGTCTCCATCACTCATATCTGTATTTAACTGATAAATGGAATGTATGTCTCTGATCCCCCTCTCTCCCTGCCACTGGTCCCTTAGCTGAACAGAGTTAGAGAACGGTGTTTCATTGAGCCTCATCACCTTCTGTGTCTTTTTTTCCCATGACTCTCTATGCCAATGTTAAGTGATTGCTGAATAGAGTTGAATCAGTGTGTACAAAAGAGCTCTCTTTCCTGTCTCTCTTGCCTATACAACTGTTAACAGATTCTGCAAGGTGCAGTCTGAACAGATGAGTTTTCAGTCTGCGATGTGCCATGTGTACACAATTCTTGTTTAAAAAAAGCCTGTCAACTGGCAAGCAACCTAATTAGTGTTAGCTCGCATACCAACACAATCTCACTCCCAAATCGCCAAATACTGTCACTTGATCAGTTGCCCTACGCCTCAAACCATGACGCTCTAGGTACCCCACTAGCATCACTTTCGGACGTGTCAGGGACAGCATGTCAGTTGTCACTCTTTACATGCAGTGTCTTTCAAAATAAACCTCCCTATTCACAGGGAACATACGGTTTCCGCTCATTACATGCATACAGTGTTTTTTCAAAATAAACTTACAATGTAGGTTTATTTAGTTTCTAGGTTGACTTGCGCAATAAAAGTACTTGGTTAGGCTTAGGAAAATATCGTGGTTTGGGTTAAAATAAGTATATTTGTTACTTAAAATATTTTTTTTTTTTACATAACTGGCGTTAGTAAAGTATGGAAGTTACGTTAGAAAACTAAGGTGAAATAAGTCAACGCTGACTTTGTTCACTTGGTTTGAAATAACAGCTGTAGCTATTAAATCTGACATCTCTAGTAGGAAGTCTGCTAATACACTGCTTTTTCTGTATCTAATTTCTTATTTAACCAGTATACTTGTGGGAGATTTTAGTGAGCGTGTCTCATGTTTGTGCTGTCTTGTGAAGCATGTTGAATCATCTGTGTTGTTTCTGTCATCTTGCTCTCCATTTTTTTGAGGGTTATTTTTATTTTTTTAACACCCATTAAGATTCCCATATACATGTAACCTAAGTGAGCTGAACTTCTATGATAACACTTTCTCTTGCTATCTCGCGGCCTCGGTATGTCTTCACGACTGAACCGGTATCAGGGAAGACACTGCCAGGGAATGATGAGCATGCTGCGTCCCCTCTCAGCCTCCCTAATCCGCCCCAATCTAATTTAGATTAGCCCTGAACATTCCTTCAACATTCTCTGAGCTGTTGATATTACAAACATGCCACACAACAGCCGGGTGTGTTCACAGAGAATATCAAGATGATCCCTGCTCGAGGGTTGGAATGGATGTGTGTGTCTTTTTGTGCATTTATTTATAGGTGTCTTCTGTTTGTATGTCAGTATTTGTCAGTTTCTGGACATCCATTGCCACCCTGAGGGGATTGATCTTTTCATTATAATATTTTATTATAATTACAATACTTTTTTATTTTTTTAAGGGCTGTCAGTCGATTAAAATATTTGATCGCGATTAATCATATTATTGTCCATAGTTAGTCGCGATTAATCGAAAATTAATCTCATTTTTTATCCGTTCAAAATGTACCTTAAATAGAGATTTGTCAAGTATTTAATACTGCATGTGGGCATGTCTGTAAAGAGAAGACTGGGTAAACATAGAACCCATTTTCATTCACATATTGTGAGGTTAAACTTAAAAATTTTGAAATGGCCATGACAGTTTTTCCTCACTGAAATGTTGCGCAAGGTTGGAGCATTATTTAGTCTCTTTCGCTACAAGCTAGTATGACATGGTTGATACCAATGGATTCTTTAGGTTTTTCTAGTTTCATACGATACCAGTATGTTCACTCTAGCTTTAAAACTGAAAATATAGTGTTCACTTTGACTGTCCAAATGTTTATTAAATTTAACTTAATTCGACTTCTGGTCTGCTTTATCCCACATGATATACAGTACTGTAGTCTGTCAGTTACTTCCTGTACATTCACACTAGTCCTTGTTATGTCCTATCCTGGTTTTAATCATGTTCAAGATATAATGTGGAACATACATAACATTCACAAAAAAATTATATATTTTTTATTTTTTTTTCCTACAATTCCTACTCCTTTCCCAATATTCAACATACATATATACAGCATTTATGTGTATATAACCCTTGGTGGCGCTCAGCGCTGTGACAGACTGCTGCACCGGGTCCTTCAGGGATACTAGTAGTAGGGCTGACCGATAAATTGCTAACATTAGTATAGTGATAGTAATTAGCTTACACTAGTAGCTAGCTACAGCTCAATGACCGGCCTCAATGAACAGGATTTGTTTTAAAACGTGTTTAAAAGTAGTTCACAATTTACACGTTACAATTTGTTTCCTAATATGCTGTTGTCTGATCCTTTACTGCCAGTTCATCACGTACATACTAGTACGTACAGTGGTAGAGACTGAGTTTGACATTTGGACATCATCATTGGACCAACCCGCTGTCAATCATGTATGCAGCTGGTTGTTGATTGGAAGGAAGCCATGGAGCGTCATTTGAGGTGTCTTGGCCAATCACAGAGAAGCATGAAAAAAATGAAATGCATTGAGTTGATATAACATGTCCCTCCCTAAGGGAGGACAGAGAGTTTTTGATTGACTTAAATAATGGATTTTTTCCAAAGAGAGAAAAAATATGTTATAAATGATACTGAGAATGGTTTATTTCATCCAATTACTTTTTTTTATATTTTGATCTCCCTCTAGCTTCTCAAAAAAAAAGAGGAGCAATCTCCTCTGCCTCTATGGACCAGCCTCCACTGATGTATGTGTATCTTTCCCACTGTGTATTTGTGTTATAAGAGGCCTGTGTGTGTGTGTGAATCAGGGCTTCTCAACCTGAACAATCTCTTCACTGACCTTGCAGACACAAAAAAAACAGCCATTCATAACTCTGTCCTCTTCGTATCTCTGTGACCACGAAGAACTTTTTGCTCTCTTCCTCTCCTCTCATTTGACCGTTCCTCCCCATGAACGTCTTGCTTGATCTCCACCTCCCCGTCACATTGAATTGAATCTGCAGAAACACTATTTGTTATGAATACACGTCACATACCATTCTAGTACATCGCCACACATTTGGTGTTGAGCGAAAACACACAAAGCCTTCCGTCCTCCACAACCTTGGGTGATATTTGTTTTTCTTCGAAAGAAAAGAAGAATGCTTAACAAAGAAAACGAGAGGTATTTTTTAAATCTGTTTTGTGAGATGAAGCCTTGAGTGCATCATATCGTCTGCACCTCTATTGTCTTCTCTGTTATAATGCTGCTTTCTTTCCCTTGTTTCTGCTATCCTCTACCTCATCTCCCTCCCTGTCTTTTCATTTCCTCTCCTCTCCTCTCCTCACCCACCCACCCCCTTTTTTGTTCTCTGCCTCTCTCATCCGCCGCTGATTGGAAAGCCAAAATGTGACATACTGTATTATTAGGGTTTAAGAAAAGATATCTGATCCCATAAATGATGACCATACATCTTAGAAATTACAGATCATTGTGGTTTCCATGTAGGGATTAATGTCAATGGACTTGCTCTCCTCTTCCTTTCTCCCTATCTCATTTGTTTTGCTTTCCTGTGCTCTCCACCCCACTTCTCTCATAACCTCCGCTCTCTCCCATCTCATTTCCTCTCCTTTTCTTTGCTCTCTGTTAGTCATCTTTTCTCACATTCACTTTTTTTCCTCCAAACACACATCTGAGCCCCTTCTCCAGAACCAGTTTAATCTGAAATGTTTAAAATAGGGTTGTCAATCCGTTGAAATGTTTAATGGCGATTAATCTCATGATTGTCCATGATTAATTGTGATAAATCGCAAATGAATTGCACATTTTTTTGTTCAAAATGTACCTTAAAGGGAGATTTGTCAGTATTTAATACTCTTATCAACATTGGATGAGCAAATATGCTGCTTTATTCAATTATATGTATATATTTATTATTGGAACTCAATTAACAACATTTAGCATAAAAATATGCTCAAATCATAACATGGCAACTCAAGCCCAACAGGCAACAACAGCTGTCAGTGTGTCAGTGCGCTGACTTGACTATGACTTGCCCTAAACTGCATGTGATTATCAAATAGTGGGCATTTATGTAAAGGGGAGACTTGTGGGTACCCATAGAACCCATTTTCATTCATATATCTTGAGGTCAGATGTTAAGGGACCCTTTTGAAAGCTAGTATGACATGGTTAGTGCCAATGGAATCTTTAGGTATCTTTTCTCTAGCTTTAAAACTGAGCCTGCTACAACCTAAAAATTGCAAGTTGCTTTAAAGAAGTTAGTGGCGTTATAAAACAAAATTGCATTCACATGTTATTATTGCGTTAACTCTGACAGCCCTAGTTTGAAATGGTGTTAAGTTAAGTTAAGTTGTGTGTGTATATAGCTGATGATCGTTGGAAGAAGTAAATGGCCCATCGATTTGAATATGAAAATGTTTTTTTTTTCTCCCGTCATTACATGCAAATCTGACATTTTTACTTTTATTTTAATATTATTTTCTAGACCACTGTTAAGCTGTATGTGTTCCCAGACAGCAAGCTGAGGGATGCTAGATACTGTATGTGTCTTATGTATTTGAACATTTAAGTCAGAATGGGTCATCTTTACACAGTGGTGGAAGACCACTCCCATGTTGATTAAGTACTTGACAAATCTTAAACAGATAAAACATGTGTGATTAGTTGTGATTAACTATGGACAACCATGTGATTAATCGCGATTAAATAGTTTAATCGATTGACAGCCCCAAATAACACCTGTGCTTATTGTGCTATAACATGTCTGAATATCTGCAGTGAAAAATGACTGTTGGTATTTAAAGAGATACATCATTTTAGTTAAATTCTGAAGGTTCATACCACTGCTGTGATTTAATTAAAAAAGGCAGGAGAATAAAAGGTGCAAAATGGATGTGAGGTCTTGCTACCATTAAACACTTTTTGTTGCATTTGTTTTCCAGGTTTGTTTAAATTCAAGGCCAAATAATGAAGTAATTATATGTTGTAATGCGTAGCACTTTTAATTTGCTTCACAATTAAAATAATTGATCACAAAACATGTAACAGGCAGGATAGTAAGGGGTACAATAATAGCAAAATAGAGTACCAAACAGCAAATACTATTCAATTTAAAAAAAATAGTGAGTAGGAGTTGTAGTATTTGTAGTTTCAATTCAATATAAAAGTATGTCCCTTGAAAGCTACTGCTTTCTAGGTTGTATCAAACAAAGATGTCTTCCATGTGTAGCTGATAAGTAGGAATCAGTGTCTCAGACTTTTATTATACGCTGTTATGGAAAGGAAGGCGGTGAGGGGGAACAGAAGATATGCTGACATGCAGGAATATAGAGACAGGGAGTGTCAAGATACTGTAGATGGTGTGTCAGCCTTTCTGTCAGTCTATATGGTGGTTTGTGGAAGAGGGAAAACATTGACTCTTCCTCTCTAGACGGGGCGATAGGCAGCGAGAGAATGAGCAAGAGAGATGAAGCAGATGGCAAGGGAGCAGCGAAAGACACTCCTTTATACCTCTTGTTCAAAATGTCTATAAAAGCCAGTTTGGCTTAAACACATTTGCACCCTTCTCTTCCCTCCTCCCTTCCTCTCAGTGTATATACGATAAAATAACTTACATAACTGCACCACCTGAGCTGCTGATAAGCACTTTTTGACACTGAAACACCTATTGGTTGCAATGTGGGCCTTAAAGCTTCAGTAGGCACAATGTTTTTGGCATCATTGGGCAAAAATCCCGTAATAACCTTTCAGCATATTGTAATTCAATTGCTCTAGAGAGAAAACTAGGTCCAATTCCAATTCGGTCTGTACACCCTCCCACTCCATGGTGAAGTGAACTCTGTTTGTAGTCACACTCACAGCTGAATAAAGCACCCTTCTTTAAAGTGAGGGGTATAAATATCAGAATTACTTTACTGATCCCCAGGGGGAAATTGAGTTACGTTTTGCTCCCGTTCTATAATATAAATATAGATATATAAGAATAGAGCAATTTTAAGAAAATAGAAATAAGAAATATTTATAACAACAGTGTAAATAATGATGCTGATAAATAGGATCTACGCAAATAATATAAATGCATGCATAAATTATAATGCAAGAATAGAATAAAATAAAAATATTATTTAAAATGTAATGTATAAATAAATGCAGTATTAATGACGGAGTAGACCAGCTGAATTATTGCACAAAATGATTGCACTGTTAAGCCAGTATTGCACAGTTGAAGATATAATAAATCATAGGGTTATAGCTGCTGATAGGGGTAAAAAGTAATAGGTGTCTATGTGTACCATTTTATAGACTAGACAAGGTTACATATGATCCTAAATACAATATATTTACTTTATGTTGTTGATGTCTGTATGACAATAAAGTAGAATAAATTAAATGTCCATCTTAGTCTGAGCAGTTTACAATAAATGTTTGTACCGGTAGTCACAAGTCGGCATCGATGCAGGCTTGCTGTTGGAGGGTTTTATATACCCACTTTCACTCCATGCTAATTGGTTTGGGAGGACACTTATTATGGCGGACCCTCTACGCGAAATCGCAAACAGAGTGCAAGTGGGTAGGGAGAAGGTGCAGGGGGTGGTTTGCAATTGGGCCCTAGACTTCTACACTTCCTCATGGCTCTGTTTTCAGGCTTTAAAAAATGTTGCCCGTGACAGGAGACGCTAGCCAATCACAGATCATTTCAGAGAGAGAGCATTCCTGTTGGCTGTGCATTCAATGGTGGCAGCTGTTGTCAAACTGTGGTCAAATTAGGCAGCGCTGATCAAATATGAATCAATATTGTGTTACTCTAATGCCTTTTTCTCGCCTCAAATGTTTCCAGAAACATCTCGTAGTGTACTGATTAGCTGTAAAATGAGAAAGTTTGCCATGGCTGGTGGTTGGTGCTTGGTATTTCCTCAACTGATCTCAAAACGGCTGCTGGGTCACACCCATCCACCCCAAGCTCCTCCCTATGCGACGTTTGCCGCTCTTTGTACTTCCTGGTTCACAATTTACGTGGATTACATAGAAATTGATTTCATGCTGACAATCACCAAACAAATGTGAACTTCATGTCTGTGTACACAAAATAATACACTAAATTACGTGACTATTTCACAAACTGCTGTGCGACAGGGCTGCCATCTCTCCAAGATGCATACATACATATATTTACTTCTACAGTACTAAGTGTAACGAAGTAGCCATTAACAGGTCCTGTCTTCTGTGATGATGGCAGCTAAGTGACACTGAAATCTATTTCCCTCTTTTAGACAAGAAGAAAAGCAGCTCTAGAGATTTCAACACATACATTCATAGAGAAAGCGCAACAAGCCATTGGAGCGTTTATCTGATCCTTGATCAGTTTGAAGATTCAATGATCTGTTCATACTGAAGTGAAATTAATATATATTTATCTATCTACTATATTTCTACACAATTTGTTTTCATTTTGGAAGAGCTTGTTTAGTTGAAAACCAAGGTTTTACTGGGGAATCTTGAAAAAATGATGGATCTCCAATGACTAGTGCTTGTGTATGATAATATAATAAATACTCATTGTCGAGTATCTCCATCACACACTACTCCAAATGTCTGAGGGCACTTAACACTACAAGTCAAATTGTGTGGTTACGTCGCAAAATGTGATCCTCGCATGGTAGAGGTCTAATTTTGGAACCATAATGAAAATCATGTGATGACCTTAGTTTGTAATGGTCAGGAGCAAAAAAGGTTGCCAAGTGCTGCGGTAGAGCAGTTCCTCGGTGCATGAAGCATAGATGGTTACCAAACAAGACACATTTCACGCTTAGCCTCTCCATCTTTTTTTCTGCCAAACAAAACTTCTCCCTTACACTCTGACCATACTTGACCTTTATTTCTCTGGCTCTGGGAAGTTGAAGACAATTTTTTCCCTTCTATCTTTTGTACTTGCTGATCTCTCTTACCTTCTGTGTTCAGAAAATGTAGATTACTCTTAACATTGCTTAAGCAATAAATGCTTGCATTCTAACATTTTTATAACACGGCTTAGTTGAATATTCTATTCTGATTGATCAATCATGACATTCTACTATCTGTTATTTCTTTATAGCTGACCATTGCTATGTATAACAGGCTGTTGCTATGTCTGCAGTTCTAATGCTGGACTCTGGCGGACCGTTTTTGTGTCAAATTATTGATTTTTTACATAAGTTGCCATGTTATAAGTGGGATAATGTACAGATAGCGGGTCATTGTTGTGAAATAAACCCCTTCAGGGCTTTTTGTCCAGCCCTCTTGTCGGGGTTTATTTCACAACTATGACCGGCTCGCTGTACATTATACCTTACATAACACCCTTTCCCACAAAGCAGCAAACACATGTAGTGGTTCATCTTGATAAGTTTGGATTTCAAAATGCCCTCTGAACACATGTTGTTGAGTTTCACTACTACTACATTACCTTTCTCCTTTTCAGATAGAAATTACAGCTGCTTGGTTTAAGCCCAGAGGCCAGGAAAACATGTTGGCATTGTACATTTCTGCAAACCACAGATAAAATGTGGACGTTTTTGCCTTTGGTCAGGGCATGTGATGTAGTACAGTATATCGAGCGAACACATTCTCTCTCCCAACTCGTCAAATACTGCCGCATGGTCAGTGCCCCTTGGCATCGGAGATCAGCGCACGGGGTACCCCTCTTAGACCAGGGACGGCATGTCAATATAAACTCACTAACTACATAGTGTCCTTTCAAAATAAACTTCTGTTTTTACAGGAAGTTATATAGGCCACACAACCACTTCATAGGGTGAGAAAACGGTCGTGGTTGACGTTAACTTCACTGACTAGCGACTCATGTGACTCACAGAACTGATGATACCAAGGGATCACGTGACTAACGACTGACTTGACAAAATAAGTCAACGTTACTCATAGTTTCACACAGGTAATGAACAGCGTTCTCCTGGTTGAAAGTCTTGTGTTTGTTTGTAGACATTTGTATTGTCTTAGAGGGGTATTATTTTGATAATGTTAAACGGGAATATTCAAACACTTGAAACACGTATAGCAAAAACGTGAGCAGCAGCCTGTCTGACAGTATAGGCAAGGCAAGGTCATTTGTACAGCCATTTTCAACACCAAGGCAATATAAAGAGCTTTAAACTTAACACTCCGCAGTATCTGTGAAATAGTTTAAAAGCCATTTGGAAAATGATTGCAAACATAAATAGTGAGTAAGACTTCTCTGGTGTCCTTCTACAACCCAGTCAACAGAAAAAATGTTGGCATCGTAATTTCATAAATACGTTTCATATCAGCCTCGTATCACATTTGCAGAAACGCACAATGACACGTGGTTAACGCTGTGAAACCAACGGCCAGTTTATATACTTAATCATTTGCTCTGCACGTCGCTCTGACCGGAAAACTTCCACATTGAAAAGAAAAATGTCCACATTCAACTAAACCTTGGTTTGCAGAAATGTACAATACCAACATTTTTTTTCTACCTTCTATCTTTTTCTGTGAACGAAATCAGCTATTTGTCATTGACCTTCTAAAATGACCTTTATGACCATGACAAGACATTTTGATATGCCACTTAAATTTTTAAGATTTGGTGAAGTTAAGGAAATATCGTGGTCATGATTAAAAGTCACCAAATGGTGGGGTATGAACCACATTCTCCTGAGAGAGGACAGTTATTATTTGCATGACCACAAGAGGACACATATCAGAAACATGTAAACATAGGGTCTTTTATGCACTGGAACAAATGACAGTTTAGAAGCAGTCTCGTCTCTACCTACATTTCCCTTCTGATCCCTGTCTTCCTCTTAACTTCTAGCATCTTTGCTTCCTATCATCCAAGCTTTTCTTTTCTTTCCATCACTCCATCTCTGAACATCTGTGTCCTGTGTTTACTTGTTCAACTGCAGAGTATTTATATCAGGGTATTAGTGTAATTGCCACATTTTTCTAACGGCTTGGTGAGGAATGCATTTGTCTCCGAGACAGATAGAGAAGTGATAGCATAGGCGTGAACAGCTGGGGTAACAGTGCTGCGTTTCAATAGTAGCAGGTGCAATGGAGGCTGTCGTGGCTTAGCAAGACATTGGATCCTGATTTTGAGCGGGTGTGTGGGAGACAATGAATGTGTGTCAGATTGTGCATATGTGGCTGAGACAGAACAATTCTGCTACACTTCTGTACTGCTTTTCTATTACTCGTTTTAATCATTTAAATGAAACATTTTTCAATATCTGATTTTGTAACTCACATTTACCAATAAAGGTTGAGTTTATGGGATCCTCTAAAACAGAAACTGGAAAGCAGAAATGAAATTCATAATAGATACATAGTTAGGTAGTCAAAGTTAATATGATGATCTGCCCTACTTAAAGACCTGGTCATATTAGCAAATCCATGCAATTTTTGTTCACATTGAATGCGTAAACCTGGAATTTATGCTGTTGACAACAACATACAATAGAAACGCAATATAAAAACTACCTACAACATTGATTTTTCTTAATGCATCGCCCCAACAAACAAATTACCCATTTATCCATAACTGTCAGTAAATCTTGAGTTAGCAAACATGTAAGCATTTTTTCCTGAGACCTCCAATGTAGAAACGCGTTAACGCAAAATTGTTTTAACGGCACTAATTTCTTTAACGCATTAGCGCAATCGATCTTTTGGAGGTTGTAGTGGGCTCTGTTTTAAAGCTTGCATATACTGGCATCATATGAAACTCGAAAACCTAAGGAAGTCATTGGTACCAACCATGTCATAATAGCTTGTCGGGAAGGAGGCTAAATAACGCTCCAAACGTGCTAAATTTTGGCGAGGAAAAACTGTCATGGCTATTTTCAAAGGGGTCTCTTGACCTCTGACCTCAAGATATGTGAATGAAAATGTGTTCTATGGGTACCCGCGAGTCTCCCCTTTAAAGACATGCCCACTTTATGATAATCACATGCAGTTTGAACAAGTCATAATCAAATCAGCACACTGACACACTGACAGCGGTTGTTGCCTGTTGAGCTTGAGTTTGCCATGTTATGATTTGAGCATATTTTTTATGCTAAATGCAAATGATGCTGAGGGTGACGAAAGAGACCCAACAAAACATTCACATGCATTTTGCTTCTGACTACATACTTAATTTAAGTAAATATGTTTTTTTCATGTTTAATAATTCAATTATTTTATAATTGTTTTTCATTTTTTCTGGCCATGTGCATGCTTGTCCGTCTGTCTGTGAGTGGGTGCAGTTTCCTCCCTCAACCTAGAAATCAATATGTAAATTATAATGTACTGTGTGCACAAACAGGATATATGATGACGCTGGTGTTGCTCTCTATGATATATCATCATATGAATCAGAAAAATAGATGGATTGTAGTCAGAGCCATTTAGGAGAGTGGTAGAGTGCTAGAGTGCTTTGCAATCAATGGACTCTAATTATACCTGTGAAGGTTTGTCATTCACTGTGTGCAGTGAGTCTGTTTATTGGTTAGTTTCGTAATATTTTTTCACTGTCTGTCTCTTTGTGTCCCTTTCTGCTGTCTCGTGCCCTCTGTCCAGCCCAGTCGTAGAGCAGTTAGTGAAATAGTGACAATATTTAATGTATTGATTTGTGTACACAGACAGCACAAAATTAATTAGTATTTAATCCATGTAATTGTGGACCAGTAGGTATGAAGAGCGGTGCGTGGGGAGGAGGTCAGGGTCGAGGGGTGGGTCAAAAAACACAGGACTTTCGCCCAGGAGACCGGTGTTAATGTCCCGTGTGAAACCACAAGTCAAAGTTGATTTGTCACGTAACTTCTGTACTTAAGTTACAGCACTTCCGGTATTGTTTTAACCCAAACGGCGATATTTTCCTAGAGCTAACTAAGTAGTTTGTTGCCTAAGCCTAACCAAGTTGATATATTCCTTAACCTAACTTAGTAGTTGTTAGGGCTGTCAAAGTTAACGCGATAATAACACAATAACGCAATTTTGTTTTAATGCCACTAATTTCTTTAACACATTGACGCAATTGATCTTCTGGAGGTTGCAGCGGGCTCAGTTTTGAAGCTAACTGGTACCATATGAAACTAGGGAACCTAAGGAATCCAGTGGTACCAACCATGTCATACTAGTTTGTCACGAAGGAGAATAAACTGACATGGCCATTTTCAAAAGGGTGAAAATGGGTTCTATCGGTACCCACGAGTCTCCCCTTTACAGACATGCCCATTTTGGGGCAAGTCATAGTCAAGTCAGCACACTGACACACTGACAGCTGTTGTTGCCTGTTGGGCTGCAGTTTGCCATGTTATGATTTGAGCAGTATATTTGCCCACTCACATGTTGATAATACTTGACTAATTTCCCTTAAAGGTACATTTTGAACAGATAAAAAATGTGTGATTAATTTGCAATTAATCGCACATTTTTTATCATGGACAATCATGTGATTAATTGCGATTAAATATTTTAATCTATTGACAGCCCTAGTAGTTTTATTTTTAAAAGACTGGAGCGGAAATTGGCATGTGTGTCACATATTGCTGGACATTCATAGGAAAACACACGAACAATACGTTATTGAAAGTCGTCATGAAAAAATGGAAATTCGTGTCTATGTACACTAATCAAATCAATTAAATTTCATGACTAGTTCACAAACTGCCGTGACACTGTCTGTCTGTCTTCATATTCGTGTTTGTCAGAAGCATTTGATTGCTCAATTAAAGGGTTGGTTCACACAAATAACAAATATTCACACTTAATCCAATATACTCATGCAGATGGTTCAGATTTTTTCCCCCTCTTTATTTCTGTTACAGCACGACCCTTCTCTGATGACACATTTTTGGCAGCTGTATTGGTATTCTCTTATTGTTTTGTGTCCTCTAATGTGACTACTGCTACATGTGTTTTGTTTTTGTGTGCTGATTTCTGACAGCAGGACCTGAAGCTCTACAGTGTGCAGTTCTTCATTTTATTCTTTGGTGACATTTTTTGTGAATGAAACTTGTCCACAAACGGAGCTGAACATAGCCTTTATAGCAATTTAGGGAGTGATGATTATGCTAATGATAATGTCTCGCGAACACGCACCTGCTCATGAACAGGTGGCACTCGTCCTGTTGAAACAAGGGATTTCTAACAAGTTTGTGTAGTTAAGAGTTTGGCGAAACTGACTCGTGAGCAAACCTTAAAAAAAAAAAAGTAATTGAGATTTAAGATAAGAATATGAAAATGTTCTTGCGTCAGTGGTGGTGATCTCAAAAAATAAATTGCCTGTCCTTTCCACCACATCTGACACAAAAACATCCGTTTCAGTTGAAAAGTGTAGCAGGATCTATAATCCTCTGCCAAACATGTTTCCCAAGCCATAGTGCATAAGAAGGGTACCTACTTGCTATACCAGGTACATTGTACCTGATCCAGAATAGCCATGTTGGTATGTAGACTATTAATGTTGCAGTTGAGAGGAAAGAACATTCCAGAGAGATCCACATGCCGTAAGCTATATCATCCATTTGTATTCATGTTGGACTGAGCTGATCAATATGGGGTAACCCCTCCTGGTTCCACTCCACAATGTGCACTTCTTGAGTGACTCCTCAAAGGAGGTAGAGCAGCTCTGCAGTACAATGCTGCTGCAAGGACAAAGTGAAAATGCCATGTTGGCTGAAGTTAATCAACAAAAGACACCTTCTGTTTTTCTGTGTCTACTTTTCCTTCAGCCTTTCTGACTGTGCTGTACACTTGACAGTCTTCGTCTGTGTCCACATGATGATGTCAACCAGCCATAGAGGTCTGGGCATAGAGAGAATGGAGTACAGAGTGTTGGCTTGTAGAGTAATCCTCCTGCAATTCAGATAAGAGGAGAGAAGGTTCCAGAGGGTTTTCTGAAAGATTTACGTGTGCAATACTAATCCATTCTTCATTCATTGGTATTCATGCTGGTTCAAGCTAATCAACATGGGGTCCCTCTTTATCCTCTGCTTTTCTCTCCCCTAATTTGTTTTCTTCCCCTCCTTCCAGGACCTCAGTAAGTAAATGGGAAGCAGTCTCTTTTTCTCTCGAGCTTTTTTTGTTTCATCTCTCTCTCTCTCTCTCTCTCTCTCTCTCTCTCAATTATGGCAAATTCAATTCAAAGGGGCTTTACAGTATCAAATTACAAGTTGTCCAAATATTTAGATTTTAATATTGATAAATGTTAATCATATCTTCAATAATATATATATATATATATATATGTATATATATATATACATATATATATGTATATATATATATGTATATATATATTCTGTGCATCTATTTGTGTATGTTTGTGTGTGTGTGTGTGTGTGTGTTCCCGCCTTCCTATCCAACAGTGGACCTCGGCGTCGTTACATATTCACAGAGAGGACCTTGAAGCCCAAAGGGGACATTTTGGAGGTTCCCTGTTGGTCATGCTTTAATCATATTAAAATCATGTCTAAAACCCTCTGGTGACTTTTTTTTTCTTTTCTTTTTTTCTTTTAGCCAAGAGGGGACCTGCAGTTGTGTTAAGCCAATGTTCAGCACTAATCCTGCTGGCTGAAGCAGGGATTTTAACGACTCACTCACACACATGCTGTGAGTGAGTCAGAAGGTAGGGAGAAAAATAAAATAAACAACCAGGATAAAATTAGAGATAAAATGATCAGCAGCAATATCCTTTCTTTTCGGTTGTGATTAATTGGTAAAACTGATTTGACATCAGACTTTGACTTAACCTTTAAAATTGTTCTCACCTGACCAGTTTTCAAAAGCCCTGGATGTCAATCAATTTCTTAAAATACTTATATGCTCATTCTTTTTGATTTTTAAAAAGGTTGGTTGATGCACATTACAGAAAAAATAAAAGGTCCACGCTTGTACTGGATGGAACAATAGGAGTCCACTGTTCGCTGGTATATAATGACACAAGCTCCCTCTTGGACACCATGAAGCGACATTCAAACTCCAACATGTAAGAGAAGAAGAACTGAAATTAATAATACTTGTGAAAAAAGAATAACCTCAACTACATGATTTGCCTTTTTAATCTTCAACACAAAGGGTTAAGGTTCATTAATCTGGTTCTGTTACTGTGATGGGAGCAACAGCTGGCTGAGCTGGTTTTGTATTTACCTTATCTTGTCTCACACACACCCACACACCCACACACATACACAACATGTCTTTGCCCAACATCAAACCACATGACACAACAAACAAATATTTAAAGAAGCTCTGGTTCCAAGTGGATCAGTCAAAGTGAATGGGATATGGCAAGAGTTTTTTTATTTATTTATTTATTTTTTTTATTTTCTTATTGTGTTGATTAATATTGTAATCTGGGAAACATAACATTTTCTCAAACGTATTTGCTGTTGCACATTAGTTATATATAAATGTCACTTCTCTGAGACAGAGTTGAAAAGGGGTAGTGTGTTGCCTTTCAAGGCATTTATTTAATTTTCTCCCATTTCTTCTTTAAACAATTAAAGGTAAAAAGAAGATTTGAATAATTACTTTACAGGTAAAGATATTAATGTGTAAATTCACATTTTTTGTCAGTTCTTGTCATGCCATAATTTCACTTCTTGTGTAGTCACTTCCTGTTTAGTTCCACCTAGTTCTGTAGAAAACATGGCAGACGTGTGCACGGTCTGAATTCAATCCGCTGGCATCCACATTGAAGCATCATAAAGGCAATGTCGTAAGATGATTCATTTGATGGTAGGCATGTTAACGATCATATATTATGAAATAATTATGTTTGGTAAGTTGTTTAAAAGCGTTTTCGTTTACAATTGTATACGTAATAAGCTAATAACTAAGCTAAAAAACTAAGCTAAAAACAATGCTAGTA
Source organism: Sebastes umbrosus (assembly GCF_015220745.1). Classification (NCBI taxonomy): domain Eukaryota; kingdom Metazoa; phylum Chordata; class Actinopteri; order Perciformes; family Sebastidae; genus Sebastes; species Sebastes umbrosus. Next base: position 24,133,255 of record NC_051269.1, on the reverse strand, counting down.
GCCATGATAACTGCTATCTACAGGTGTAAGAGAGTGTATATTCAGTCCCGGTTGTGGTTCTCCTGTGCCTCCCTTCTGTCCAGCTGGCCCAGCAACACCGTCTGGACCTCCAGCAGTTCAAAGTTCTGTGTAGTAACTTTAAAGGTCACTTATCTTTGACATTATTTGCTGTACCCTGAAGCACCAAAGGGGATAAGAAAAACTGGCTATCCTCTTTCCTTTCCTCAACAGCTCAGCAACCTGCCCCCACCACAATGCACCCCTACTCTTCTCCCCAGACTAGTTCCCATGCATTCCTAGTGGCCTCAGAAACCCAATATACCCCTTTTGGTGCGTCCACAGATCCTCAGTATGGCCTTTCCGCCGTGCCAGCTGCCTTCCTCCCCTTCAGCCAAATGGAATGTTAAGCCCCACTTATGGCTAGCTTTGTCCCCTGTCATGCAAGGCAAACAAAAGGCAAAGTGGCTTTTCATTGTATTAGGTATTCCAATAGCCCCAAATCCTCCTTCTCACCAATTCTTCCTCTGCTCTCACAAAGAAACATGCGCAATAGGAAAGTGTGTGAGCCACAGCAGCCTGGAGAGCCTGCACACACGGCACATAGACATGCATGGTCCTGCATGAATGTAGGCCAGCAGGTGTTTGCATGTGTTTGCACGTGCCATTTTCCTTTTTTTGTGCATGCACAGACACACGCAAAGGCATAACCATGTGAACGGGGTCAAACTCATTCCTGAGCTGAGCCTTACCCGGCAAAATATGTGTCACTCCTTCTGTTTGATTGATCTATCATTAGAAGCACTTGTTGACAACACAACAACTACACGACAATCAAATTCTCACTCTTCCCAGAGCAAAGGTATCACTAGTTAACCTCTTTATCAAGCCCTTACTAAAGACAGAAATATTCCAATGACAGTTGGGAGGACAATCTTGTAACCTACCCAAATTCAGGTGAAATATCAGGATTTGCGAGAACAGTGTGAATAAAAGGTGTGATACAGAGAGTTACAGCCTATTATCTGTTGAAATCACTATAGGTTTTCACTGTTGTCTTCAGCAGAGCAGTGCAATGTAATTTACATAATAATGTACTCCCCAGCAAATCCTGATGCAAAACCAACGTTTGTGAAGAAAATAAAGGAAAACAGAACAAGCGTTATAGATGGTAGCAGTAATTCTGTGAGCACAGCTACAGGCCTCTGACCTGGACGAATGGATGCAGAGATGAGTTTTGATCGCCGTAAATAGTCATTAGCTCATCCTGATTAGTGCAATCATACATTTTAGCACACTAGTCTTATATAACAATGGTAGGGCCCTAGTTTAACAGACATTGGTCTGCTGTTATTTAACAACTCATGTCGGCTGAGTTTCCCTTGGCTATGTTCCTCTTGTTTATCCATAATAGGCATGCTGATTATTACTGTGACCTAATTATTATACAAATCCAGACTTCAGAAAGATATCTTCAATAAAAACTATAAAGTGACTTACTTACTTAACACAACAGATTCCTCACTGAATGAAATGCCACTAACCATGAATCATATTCAATAACACAGGCAATGACATCCTTGTTATCTTAAAACTATGACTTTCATTCATGCATATCATAATTCTGGCTCTTTAGTTTTGCATGCTTTTTCACACGACTGACTGTCATTTACGACTTTGAATTATGGTGAGCAGTGTTTGAAACTGTACACGATCAATCTGACACACATGCAGGTGGAATATTGATAATAAAACTGCTGAATGTAATTCAGCACGGCATTGAGCACCAAGGTAGCAATTTAGAAAAGTCTACTATACTTTGAATCACAGTGGATTATTTAAGCTTTTGTCATCGATCAACAGAAATAGACTCTTCAGTGTCACAGTGAAAACTTTTCTACAAACGTATCGAAATTAGGTGCAAATATATAACATGGAGGGTTGGATACTTGTGAATCACTGTGCTGCAGTAGCTGTTCCAGCAGACTGGATTGTTAACAAACATGTGATATACTATTAAAATGTCCACTTTTTAATTGATTTTATTCGGTTCAAATCCTTTTTTAAACTGTCATATTTAAGGTTTCAAGCCGCAAGAGTAATTAGAAGATAACAGAGCACTGTAAAATAACAAGTGGCTTTGTCATTGTTGAAACAAATTAGGCAAAGGCAATGCCTAGATGTGGATGAAAGGCAAAAAAATAGCAACTTTTAGTGCATATCTAACAAAGAGAGCAATTTCAATTGAAATGCTGTCTTGAACGTAAAAAGTATTTTGCCTGTTTTTAAAACTAGTTACATTTGGTGCAAATACAAGATCTTCTGGCAGTTTGCTCCAACGGTGGACGATAACTAAGTCTAATAGTGAGTCTAATAACTAAATGCGGCATGACTCACAGCGGGCGTTTATGGGTTGTCAGGCATGATGTAGCCCATCTGACAGGCCAGACAAAGACGGACACCTCTGCCAGAAGATATCGGTTTTCTTACTGTTCTCAGCGAGTAGAACCATTCTCATCAGATGCTGTAGAACAATGGGAGCAGACTGTCCGGTCACCCCCAAGGTGAGGCCCACACAAAGGTAGGCATAGATTAAAGTTATTTCAGTGCTAGGCATGCAAGCATGGGATAAACCAAACACCGATAGTCTTGAAGGGGGAGTCTATACAAAACAGAACATATTCTTTTCTTTCCTAAAACTAACCAAGTAGTTTTGTTGCACCTAACATTACTTCTGTTGCCTAAACCTGATGTTAAATTATTTCTGTGGTGGCCACCATCAGGTAATGTGCTTTAAAAGGTTGTGGTCATTTCACATATTTCTCTGAGATCACATTGGCATTTTTTATCGATATGCTTCAAAAACATAGTATTTGTTGCAGGCCTTTCATACTGGACGAAAGTGTTTAGGTTTTCAGACATTATTGCATCCAGCTGTACATTCATGACCTCATCACCAGCAACCTCCCAAGTGCTTTAGTCCAGCTCTGTGTTATGTTGGATTTTGGATAAAGCTGAATACACAGTATCACATCAAATCCTCAATCAGGAGTAGCATAAAGAGTAGCCAAGTTCATGTTGCAGGTGCATGTCAGGACAATTGGATGCACTGCAGCAGCTGTTAAACAATTCTCATTGGTACTGAGCAACCTGGTATGAGTATACGATCATCAAGTCTTTAATGTAGTGTTTTTTATTTTATTTATTTTATTCTATATCTTACCATGTTAATGTACGGATGGTAAAGGTACATAATGCAGTTTTTACCTAAGCTGGGCCTCTTTCCCTGTGACTTCATCTTTCCTCAGTGTAGACATAGCAAAATGAGTACCTTCGTAGCATTATTTTACAAATAAATTATGCTGACATGTTTCCCCACAGTTGACGTGATCTGGTGCTGGGAATTTTTTTTTCCTTAATTATATAACAGTGATTCTAGTAAATGATCTGACAGGTATGAGGAAGATGTTGGCATTATTATTTGGTCAGTAGATATATTAAATAATTGTGGCATGAGAGGTAGAGAGAGGAATTTCTCTTCTATTTTGTTTACAAGGAAGTGACACACATAGCTCTGATGTTTGGTATGAAGAAGCAAATACACGTTCTCATGCAAACATGTGCCAACACACCCACAAATGACGTGTCATAGTTTCAAGCGTATAAATTGCAGCACTTGCAGTCAGTGAAGGCAGTCTCCTCACAGGTTAGACACTAACACATCATACACAATGTGGACCTTCATCGTGGTTTTCGTCCTTCTGACTGGTAAGAACATCAACCTCTTATTTGTAATTGACTCTAAAGGAGGTGTGTATGAAGTGCATAGAGAAGGGATTTTATTTTAATATAGACTGTACTATGTTGATTTTGATGATGTTGATTATTAATCCATTTAACCACATGTTATTTGCAGCTGGACACAGAGCGCAGCAGTATGACAACAGTTTGAGAGGCATTTTGCATCATGCTTGTCCAGATAAACAGGTTGTGTCTCAGATTAATAGGTAAGTTGCACATTAAAATAAAACTATATATACAATTTTGTATGATTTAGGAGAGTAATCATCCTGCACATTTAGCAATGCATTATTTACTATCATACCTTTACACTGTATATTTCACTGGTACCTCTGATCCTTCCATTAAATCATTTTGATTCATGTCAAAGCTCCTACAGTTCCATTGACCAAGATCGCCAATGGAAGATTGAGTGCAAGGCTTTCAACGCTACCTCAGGCTGCTCCTGGTCCGGTCCCCAGAACCTATATGACAAAGAACTCAGCTACAATTGCCCGACAAATCAGGTGGTAGCTGGCGTCTACAGCAATTACAACAGCGCACATGGAGACAGAAGGTTGGTAGCTTGTTGAAGTTATGTATTAAAATGTTGACACTATTTGGTAAACTAATTCAAATGCATGTAGGAATTTGAATTTAATAATATACAAGCACAGTTATACTTTATTACAAATGAGATGATGAGTTTATATTCAAATTATACGTACTTTTTTTTTCAACTTGTAAATTAATCCATCAATCAATTAAAAGCTTGTTAAATTCAAATATTCATGGTTAAATATTGAACTGATAGATGTGTGCCCATAACTTTGGATCCATAAAAAAAATCTTACACCAGCTTGAGGGCATTGCCTTTTGATTGAGACTGAAAAATGGCAAGTTTCCACTCTTAAGTGGAGGTCCGAAATCCATTCACACACACCTTCATGACAGCATCTTAAGGAAGACTGATGCTGTTATTAGGAGGAATTGTCCCTGCTCTTTATAGTCACATCATAGTCAAGTTTCACTATTAAAATATTAAATTCTTAATGGTTTTAAGGCAAAATTGAAAATCTATAATGGTTTGCTTGATCTGATCTTGTTTCAGTTGGAAATTACTCTGCTGCTCTGCTCCACACTTTATCACATTTGAATGTCGGGAAACCCCAATGGTCAACTATTTTAAAGAAGACTTCAACTGGGAACTCCCTGCAGGCCACTTCCTAACAGGGGTCCAGACCCACCAAAAGAATATCAATGGGTAAATATACTGACACCAGAAAGTCACATGGTCAAACCTCTATTTCCAACAGTTGTACATTTACCAAATTTGTATACATTAAACAGTCTGCACCTAAACCAAGGATCTCCATAATATTTACATTGTGTACCACTGCTGCCAGTTGACTATGGCTATTATTGATGAAATCAGTAAAGAAAACCTCACCTTTCTAATTACATCACCTAACTATATTTCTTTATTGACAGAGATCATCGCTGGAGTTTCAATTACTGCAAAGGAACAACAAAAGGTAATTAGTTTTGTTGTACTTCATTGTCTGTGACTGCCATAAACTATATACTTTATATATATATGACAAAGATTAGCATTGTTACATTTTATTTAATTTACAGATACATTTTATTTGACAAAATCTTCTTTCTTCTCTTTTTAGATACCCAGACAGTAAATTCACAAATCCTTACTGCTAACCAACGTATAAGAGACTTTTTTACTGAAGGAGATGTTTTTGTCGCAAACGGAAGGAATGCAAGAAAATGCGATGACTGCAGATGGCCAAGGTTAAGTGAGACTGTTCAGGTGCCATATGCCATAAGTGATTCCTTTTCCACCTCCGAAAAGATAACGATTGAAAATGCAATAAATACCTTCCACATGAGCACCTGCGTCCGGTTTGTAGCTCGTCAAGACCAGACCGACTACATCATGATTGTGAAAAAAAATGGATGCTTTTCCCAGGTTGGTCGAGCTGGAAGTTCTCAAGAATTATCTCTGGGTTGGGGATGCATTCACAGTGGCATCATTCAGCACGAGCTCATTCACGCACTTGGCTTCTGGCATGAGCAAAGTAGAAGTGACAGGGATGTTTACGTCAAGATCAAGTTTGACAACATCCAGCAAGAACACATTAGAAACTTCGATAAATTGGACACAAACAACCTCGATGTTCCATATGACTACTCCTCTGTAATGCATTATACATCAAAGGACTTCTCAAAGAATGGAGGAGATACCATCATTTCCACGGACCCCTCAGCACAAATAGGCCAGAGGGAAGGCATGACAGAGAATGACATTCTGAAGATCAACAAGCTTTACAGATGCTGTAAGTATACAAATAAAGCAGTAACAGCAATAGGGAATATACAGTTAAGAAGATTATTTTTTGTTTTATTTCATTTGTCTTAACCATGCTGGCTAAATGCAACTTTTCCAGTCTTTAAGACCTTTTCTGGTTTACACTTTTGCCTGTAACTCACAAAGTAAACTAACCTTTTTTCTTACAGACGAGTACCAACATAAATATGGTGATTGGGACAATGAGTTGAACAACACATTAAGTCGCACGTGTCCTTTTGGACAAGCTGTTACTGGCATCAAAAGGTGGGCAGTATATAATTAAGATATCTTTGTTAAGGTTTTCACATTATGTCTTAATAACAATGTCTCCTAAACATTTACTCCCATCAGGGTTGAAGCAAATATCAAATTTACGTTATGTGAGCACATGATATGTAGCCTAGGCTTTTTCAAGATTGAACACTGAAATATGGGATAACACAAGACCTGGGTTAAAGAGTAAAGAGTTAAAGTAGCCATGGGCCTTCTGTGGTTTAGGGTTTGTTGAGCAAGGGCTAGCAATACCTGTAAATTATTATATTTTCAGTGATATCATGAAAATATTTCCTGCGACAAGTAATTGTCTTTGTCTCTTCTATGAAAACAGAACAACATAAACATATTTAAGGATATCTTTATTCTTATTTTGTTAAATATACAACAGAATGTTTTCTAACATGCTGATTTGTTTCCACAATAGTCTCTTCAATAGTGGCGTAAAAGATCGACTTTGGTCGTTTTCGTGCAACGCTTTCAGACTAACCAGAACATGCAAGTTGTCAGCTGAGGTGAACGATTATTGGGGAGGAATGGACTTCAAATGTGGAAACAATGAAGTGATTGCAGGGGCCAACAGTAAACGCAGCAGCTTCTTCCAGGATAGGAAGTAAGTCATTTGTTCTTTCCTTTATTACTAAAAAAAATCAACCAACTGACTAATGCAACTTTAAGTGCAGGTTGATTAAAACAATTCAGTTTTATTTTATATTAACATATTTGAAAGCCAATGTAAATTAACACATTGTTCTTCTAATTTAGGTGGAAGTTTTACTGCTGTAGTGATTCTGGTTTTACCACGTCCAACTGCCTAAAAACAACAGAGATCAACTACTTTGAGGAATACTTCAGCTGGACAGCCCCCAGCAACTATTACCTGACAGGAGTGAAAAGCTCCATTGATTTTGTAACATTGTAAGTTATTTTGTAACAGTTTATCACAGGCATACATCCACATCCCACTTACAGTGATTCTTAGACGCCAACCTTTTTACCAATTAGTCTTAATAACAATGGAATTACCAGTTTGTAAATGCTCTCATAATGTTATTGTTTCTCGTTGACAGGGACCGTCGATGGACTTTGACATACTGCCAGGGGAACACTCAGTGAAGATACCATGAATGAGAAGATCCCTGACAAGATTTTTTGCTGCGCCACAATAATTCACCAAATCGATTGCTGTTGCATCTGGCCTGTCTGAAGGCATCTCTGATTGAGCCCTTCTAATGGTATATTTGTGTGCTGCAGCAGGCAGCACCAGCTAAGATCCGTGACCAGAAAGGTCATTGAAAGATTCTTAGTTTAGCATGATGCATCTGTTTTGTGTACCAGATGCATTATAATGTTTTAATTGGACAATATGTGGGGGAAAAAATCAGTTTAAAGATTGCTATCAATGTCCATCTGTCTTGGAGTCGTACATTTAACAGACCCTTTGTACTTTATTATAGTAGCAACTTTGTAACCATCACTTGTGGGGAAGTACTGGTCTCCAATCATAAAGATCAGAAGTGCTAAGGTAAGATTATTAAGAAAGTGCCCCTGGCCTTCTCCTAATATAATGACCTGAACAGAGAAACTTGTCTCAGAGATGCACTCCTGATGCACTTGTGAAAGAAAACAAAACCCTCAATATGGTTACAGTTTGTTGATGCAAAGCTCAATGATTTCTTAGTTGTCCCCTGTTCTCACAAAGTATCTAAGGTTGGTGGGCTGTGTAAATATGTCGGTAGTTCTGTTTTATGTCTAATGCAATGTCAGTCCCCTGGTGTTTTATTAGGTTGTAACATTAATATTTGACTAATGTTGTTTTGTAATTAATTGCTGATCTAGATCACTAGGTCATTCTCTGTCAGGTGAAATATGCTTTTGTGATGAAAGATGTTATATGTCAACTAGACATGACTTGATTACTTTGATGTCTCCAAAGTATTTATGTAAATATGTGTAAATGTACAAATGAACAAAAAAAACAATTTGTGAATGTAAATAGTGATTATTACTGTATTGCAATGTATGTACATGGATATCAGGACTTGCACAAAAGACTTGCTGAACTGTGTTTTACTGTACTAAATTGCAAATAAAGTCAACATTAATTATAATATCTGAGTTTCTCGGCTTAATCTTCTGGGTCAATAAACAGTCCTCCCACTCCTATATTCATATATTAAAGGGACTGTTTGTAAGAATCAGAAATTGCTTGTTAACAGCAACACCTGTGGCCGTTAAGTCAATGAAAGTCAGCGTCCTGCTGCTTTCGCTTGTGCTCGCTCTACATAGACATGAACAAGCATCGCTCAAAACAGTGAGGCGACACACGTCAGTTAAAACCCCAATATCTGTCTATATTACACCTGCTTGACAGTAATGTTAGCTGACCAGATGAAGATGAAGGTCTCTATGTGAATCACTGCTGATCCTGGTGGTGACTTTTCCTGCCTTAGACTCCCGACCGCCGTCAGAGGGAACAGGGGAGACGCCAGAGTTTTGGTTGGAGACGATAACGTTTCTCGATGCGGAGCCCCATCACTTCACAAGACACGGGAAACCTCTATTGGTCTGGAGGAGCTGCAGCATTTATTTCTGCACAAACATCCACTGTACATTCAGTAGATATTCTCAGTGCTACGAGGTCTTCTGAAGTGTTTAGTGTCGCATATGCACGTGAGGTGGAGCGAGAGAGCGAGCAAGAACTAGCGCGGTGTGTGAGTGAAGGCAGGCAGGCAGAGGAGCAGAGTACAGCAGAGACTCCGGCCCTGGAGACCAAAGCTACGGTCTCCCTCGCGTCCTCCGACCGCAGCCAACACTGTTTGCAAGACGGGCTTCACTAGATATAACTTTGCGATTTTGCTGCTTCCGTGTAGTTTGTTTTGGAGTCTTGTCTGAACAGCGTAGCCACACACGAGCGCGCATGGGACACCGACCCGCAATGATTCATTGGTGTAAGAAGTTACAAACAGTCCCTTTAACTGTAAAAGTGGGCACATTGATATTCATATTTTTGCAAAACAATGATGGTGAGTCTTTCCAAGAGTACAACAACTAATAGCCTAGCTAAACTTTAATGCCAACTTCAACAAAATATCTGACAACACAAACATCATGAAAACATATTCATGAATAAATTCAACACTTGGGTGAACCAAACCTCCCACACTGAAAATACACACATTGTGTAAACAGTGTTGAATAATATAAATGTGATGGAAGACCTGTGTATGTTTTCCTGCTGATATCCCATTAGTTTAACATTTTGAAGGATCCCTTATATGTTGCCATTTGGGTCTGTGTGTGTTTGCTGCCTCAGCGCTGACCTCTATCTTTCAGTGTTGGGACTTGCAACAACAAATCAAGATGCACAACTTGATGTGTCCTCTTGCACAGTTAGGGATGACCTAAATGCTAATTAAGATGCCAAAGTGAAACACCGGTGTGTTCATAACTTGATCTGATAATAAGCATTTGGGACACGAGTGACTTAGAGGTGTGTCTGCATTCATGCAACTGTGTTTGTCTGTCCCCTGAATATACAGCTCAAATGGTTGATGTTCTCACTTCCCTGTAGTTGTGTTATGCCAGATAGTTCTGATCTAGTTCTGATATAATTTATCTTTTTGTTGTTGGAAAATAATTTTGTAATTGCATTAGATTATTACATACTAGTTTTAAAGCTGAAGTTCTGAATAACGATCTAGTTTCTGGACCATTTATGATCACCAGGTGGTGCACCCGAGGCTGACTTTGTCTCAATTCTTATATCCATTGGCGATTGAGCCTCTGACAATTGCAATAAGAACACAAACAAATGAATGGAATCAAAACTGTAAGTTAAGTGTCTTGGTCTTTTGTTTTGATTGTATTTTGTTTCCTGTTTTATTTTGTAGGTTCCCTCCTCGTGTCATATCTCGTTTTACTTCCTACCTCTGTGTTTTCCTGCCTTTGAGATCCTCAGGCATGATGTGGCCCATCTGACAGGCCGGACAAAGACGGACACCTCTGCCAGAAGATATCGTTTTTCTTACTGTTCTCAGCGAGTAGAACCATTCTCATCAGATGCTGTAGAAAAATGGGAGCAGACTGTCTGGCCCCCCCCCAAAGGTGAGGCCCGCACAAAGGTGGGCATAGATTAAAGTCTTTCAGTGCTAGGCCTGCAAGCATGGGATAAACCCAAAAGCGATAGTCTTAGAGGGCGGAGTCAGAACACAAAACAGAACATAATCTTTTCTTTCCTAAAACTAACCAAGTAGTTTTGTTGCCTAAACCTAACAAAGTAGTTTTGTTGCATAAACCTAACATTACTTTTGTGGCGGCCCCAGGGCCTCGTCCAGGGCTAAGGTGTTGTGCTGTGCCTGTGTGTGTTGCAGTGGTCCATGGTGGGTTGGAGCTGAGGAGGAGGTGCTGATCAGGCGATTGGAGACAGCTGGCCACTGTCTCCCTGACTATAAGACCCGCCCCATCCTCATGGTCGATGGACATCATTCCCCTGGCACCACCGGGTGCTAGGCCAGCTTGGTTTTGTTGTGTAGTTCAGGTTAACACATTCCGAACCAGTCCTGCGTGTTTGCTTCCTCTGTTGTTGTGGCCTCAGAGCCAGGCCACAACACTTTTGTTGCCTAAACCTGATATTAAATTGTTTCTGTGGTGGCCACCATCACCTAATGTACTTTAAAAGGTTGTGGTCAATTCACATATTTCTCTGAGATCACATTGGCATTTTTTATCGATATGCTTCAAAAACATAGTATCTGTTGCAGGGCTTTTATACCGGACGAGAGTGTTTAGGTATCGAGACATCATCCAGCTGTACATTCATGACTTCATCACCAGCAACCTCCCAAGTGCTTTAGTCCACCTCTGTGTTATGTTGAATTTGGATAAAGCTGAATACACACAGTATCACATCAAATCCTCAATCAGGAGTAGCATAAGGAGTAGCGAAGTTCATGATGCAGGTGCATGTCAGGACAATCGGATGCACTGCAGCAGCTGTTAAACAATTCTCATTGGTACTGAGCAACCTGGTACGAGTATACGATCTACGATTGTGTTTTTTATTTGATTTATTTAATTTTATATCTTACCATGTTAATGTACTGATGGTAAAGGTACATAATGCAGTATTTACCTAAGATGGGCCTCTTTCCCTGTAACTTTATCTGTCCTCAGTGTAGACATAGCAAAATGAGTACCTTCGTAGCATTATTTTACAAATAAATTATGCTGACATGTTTCCCCACAGTTCACGTGATCTGGTGCTGGGATTTTTTTTTCTCCCTTAATTATATAACAGTGATTCCGGTAAATTATCTGACAGTTATGAGGAAGATGTTGGCATTATTATGTAGGTCAGTATATAACTTAAGTATCTATGGCATGAGAGGAAGAGAGAGGAATTTATCTTCTATTTTGTTTACAAGGAAGTGACACACATAGCTCTGATGTTTGGTATGAAGAAGCGAATACACGTTCTCTCACGTGTCAACACACCCACAAATGACATAGTGTCATAGTTTCAAGCGTATAAATTGCAGCACTTGCAGTCAGTGAAGGCAGTCTCCTCACTGGTTAGACACTAACACATCATACAAAATGTGGACCTTCATCGTGGCTTTCGTCCTTCTGACTGGTAAGAACATCAACCTCTTATTGGTAATTGACTCTAAAGGAGATGTGTATGAAGTGCTTAGAGAAGGGATTTTATTTTTATATAGACTGTACTATGTTGATGTTGATGATGTTGATTATTAATCCACTTAACCACATGTTATTTGCAGCTGGACACAGTGCGCAGAACTATGAAAACAGTTTGAGAGGCATTTTGCGTCATGCTTGTCCAGATAAACAGGTTGTGTCTCAGATTAATAGGTAAGTTGCATATACAAATTAAACCATATATACAACTTTGTATGATTCAGGAGAGTAATCATCCTGCACATTTAGCCATGCATTATTTACTATCATACCTTTACACTGTATATTTCACTGGTACCTTGTGTCCTTCCATTAAATCATTTTGATTAATGTCAAAGCTCCTACAGTTCCATTGACCAAGATCGCCAATGGAAGATTGAGTGCAAAGATTTCGGCGCTACCTCAGGCTGCTCCTGGTCCGGTTCCCAGGACCTATATGACAAAGAACTCAGCTACAATTGCCCGACAAATCAGGTGGTAGCTGGCGTCTACAGCAATTACAACAGCGCACATGGAGACAGAAGGTTGGTAGCGTGTTGACATTATGTATTAAAATGTTGACACTATTCGGTAAACTAATTCAAATTCATGTAGGAATTTGAATTTAAATAATATACAAGCACAGTTGTACTTTATTACAAATGAGATGATGAGTTTATATTCAAATTATACATACTTTTTGTTTTGAACTTGTAAATTAATCCATCAATCAATTAAAAGCTTGTTAAATTCAAATATTTATAGTTAAATATTAAACTGATAAATGTGTGCCCATAACTTTGGAACCATAAAAAAAATCCTACACCAGCATGAGGGTAGTGCCTTTTGATTGAGACTGAAAAATGGCAAGTTTACACTCTTAAGTTTAGGTCCGAAATCCATTCACAAACACCTTCATGGCAGCATCTTAAGGAAGACTGATGCTGTTATTAGGAGGAATTGTCCCTGCTCTTTATAGTCACATCATAGTCAAATTTCACTATTAAATTGTTAAATGCTCAATGGTTTTAAGGCAAAATTGAAAATCTATAATGGTTTGCTTGATCTGATCTTGTTTCAGTTGGAAATTACTCTGCTGCTCTGCTCCACACTTTATCACATTTGAATGTCGGGAAACCCCAATGGTCAACTACTTTAATGAAGACTTCAACTGGGAACTCCCTGCAGGCCACTTCCTAACAGGGGTCCAGACACACCAAAAGAATATCAATGGGTAAATATACTGACACCAGAAAGTCACATGGTCAAACCTCTATTTCCAACAGTTGTTAATTTACCAAATTTGTATACATTAAACAGTCTGCACCTAAACCAGAGATCTTCATAATATTTACATTGTGTATCACTGCTGCCAGTCGAATAGGGCTATTATTGATGAAATCAGTAAAGAAAACCTAACCTTTCTAATTACATCACATAACTACATTTCTTTATTGACAGAGATCATCGCTGGAGTTTCAATTACTGCAAAGGAACAACAAAAGGTAATTAGTTTTGTTGTACTTCATTGCCTGTGACTGCAATATACTTTATACTGACAAAGATTAACATTGTTACATTTTATTTCATTTACAGATGCATTTTATTTGACAAAATCTTCTTTCTTCTCTTTTTAGATACCCAGACAATCAATTCACAAATCCTTACTGCTAACCAACGTATAACAGACCTTTTTACTGAAGGAGATGTTTTTGTCGCAAACGCAAGGAATGCAAGAAAATGCGATAACTGCAGATGGCCAAAGTTAAGTGAGACTGTTCAGGTGCCATATGCCATAAGTGATTCTTTTTCCACCTCCGAAAAGATGACGATTGAAAATGCAATAAATGCCTTTCACATGAGCACCTGCGTCCGGTTTGTAGCTCGTCAAGCCCAGACCGACTACATCATGATTGTGAAAAAAAGCGGATGTTGGTCCTGGGTTGGTCGAACTGGAAGCTCTCAAGAATTATCTCTGGGTTGGGGATGCATTGACAATGGCATCATTCAGCACGAGCTCATTCACGCACTTGGCTTCTGGCATGAGCAAAGTAGAAGTGACAGGGATGTTCACATCCTGATCAACTATGGAAACATCCAGCAAGAACACCTTAGAAACTTCAACAAATTTGACACAAACAACCTCGATGTTCCATATGACTACTCCTCTATAATGCATTATGCACCAAAGGACTTCTCAAAGAATGGAGGAGATACCATCATTCCCATCGACTCCTCAGCGCAAATAGTCCAGAGGGATGACATGTCAGAAAATGACATTTTGAAGATCAACAAGCTTTACAGCTGCAGTAAGTATACAAATAAAGCAGTTAAATCAATAGAGAATATGCAGTTTACAAAGTAATATTTGTTTTATTTCATGAGTATTAACCATGCTGGCTAAATGCAAATTTTCCAGTCTTTAAGACCTTTTCTGGTTTACATCTTTGCCTGTAACTCACCAAGTAAACTAACCTTTTTTCTCACAGAGGATTACCTCCATGAATACGGCGAATGGGACAGTGAGTTGAACAACGCATTTAGTCGCACTTGTCCTTCTGGACAAGCTGTTTCTGGCATCACAAGGTGGGCAGTACATAATAAAGTAATCTTTGTTAAGGTTTTCACATTACGTCTTAATAATAATGTCTCCTAAACATTTACTCCCATCAGGGTTGGAGCAAATGTAAAATTTACATTATGTGAGCACATGATATGTAGCCTAGGCTTTTTCAAGATTGAACACTGAAATATGGGATAACACAAGACCTGGGTTAAAGAGTAAAGAGTTAAAGTAGCCATGGGCCTTCTGTAGTTTAGGGTTTGTTGAGCAAGGGCTAGCAATACCTTTAAATTATTATATTTTCATTGATATCATGAAAATATTTCCTGCGACAAGTAATTGTCTTTGTCTCTTCTATGAAAACAGAAAAAAATATAATCAGATTTAAGGATATCTTTATTCTTATTTTGTTAAATATACAACAGAATCTTTTCTAACATGCTGATTTGTTTCCACAATAGTCTCTTCAATCATGACGTAAAAGATCGACTTTGGTCGTTTTCGTGCAAGGCTTTCAAAGTAACCAGAACATGCAAGTGGTCAGCTCCTGTGAACGAATATTGGGGAGGAATGGACTTCAAATGTGGAGACAATGAAGTGATTGCAGGGGCCTACAGTGATCGCAGCAGCCTCTTCCAGGACAGGAGGTAAGTCATTTGTTTTTGCCTTTATTACTAAAAAAATCAACCAACTGACCAATGCAACTTTAAGTGCAGGTTGATTAAAACAATTCAGTTGTATTCTATATTAACATATTTGAAATGTAAATTAACACATTGTTCTTCTAATTTAGGTGGAAGTTTTACTGCTGTAGTGATTCTGGTTTTACCACGTCCAACTGCCTAAAAACAACAGAGATCAACTACTTTGAGGAATACTTCAGCTGGACAGCCCCCAGCAACTATTACCTGACAGGAGTGAAAAGCTCCTTTGATTATGTAAAACTGTAAGTTAATTTGTAACAGTTCATCACAGGCATACATCCACATCCCCCTTACAGTGATTCTTAGACGCCAACCTTTTTACCAATTATTCTTAATAACAATGGAATTACCAGTTTGTAAATGCTCTCAAAATTGTATTGTTTCTCGTTGACAGGGACCGTCGATGGACTTTGACATACTGCGAGGGGAGCACTCAGTGAAGATACCATGAATGACAAGATCCCTGACAAGATATTTTGCTGTGCTGCAATAATTTACCAAATTGATTGCTGTTGCATTTAGCCTCTCTGAAGGCATCTCTGATTGAGCCCTTGTAATGGTATATGTGTGTGCTGCTGCTGGTAGCACCAACTAAGACTCGTGACCAGAAAGGTCATTGAAAGATTCTTAGTTTAGCATGATGCATCTGTTTTGTGCACCAGATGCATTAAAATGTTTTAATTGGACAATATGTGGCGAAAAAAAATCAGTTTAAACATTGCTATCAATGTCCATCTGTCTTGGAGTCGTACATTTAACAGACCCTTTGTACTTTATTATAGTAGCAACTTTGTAACCATCACTTGTGTGGAAGTACTGGTCCACATTCATAAAAGATCAGAAGTGCTGATGTAAGATTATTAAGAAAGTGCCCCTGGCCTTCTCCTAATATAATGACCTGAACAGAGAAACTGGTCTCAGAGATGCACTCCTGATGCACTTGTGAAAGAAAACAAAACCCTCAATATGGTTACAGTTTGTTGATGCAAAGCTCAATGATTTCTTAGTTGTCCCCTGTTCTCACACAGTATCTAAGGTTGGTGGGCTGTGTATGTTTAACATAGCTGGCAGTGTAAATATGTCGATAGTTCTGTTTTATGTCTCCTTGTAATGTCAGTCCCCTGGTGTTTTATTAGGTTTGTAACATTAATATTTGACTAATGTTGTTTTGTAATTAATTGCTGATCTAGATTAGATCAATAGATCATTCTCTGTCAGGTGAAACATGCTTTTGTGATGAAAGATGTTATATGTCAACTAGACATGACTTGAATACTTTGATGTTTCCAAAGTATTTATGTAAATATGTGTAAATGTACAAATGTACAAAAAAAAAATATTTGTGAATTTAAATAGTGATTATTACTGTATTGCAATGTATGTACATGGATATCAGGACTTTGACAAAAGACTTGCTGAAGTGTGTTTCACTGTACTAAATGCAAATAAAGTCAACATGAATTATAATATCTCAGTTTCTCGGCTCAATGTTCTGGGTCAGTAAACAGTCCTCACACTCCTATATGCATATATTAAAGGGACTGTTTGTAAGAATCAGAAATTGCTTATTAACAGCAACGCCTGTGGCCGTTAAGTCAATGAAAGTCAGCGTCCTGCTGCTTGCGCTTGTAATCGCTCTACATAGACATGAACGAGCATCGCTCAAAACAGTGAGGCGACACACGTCAGCTAAAACCCCGATATCTGTCTATATTTCACCTGCTTGGCAGTAATGTTAGCTGACCATGGTCTCTCCATGAATCAATGCTGATCCTAGTGTTGGCTTTTCCTGCCTCAGACTCCCGACTCCGGTCAGAGGGAACGGGGGAGAAACCGGAGTTTTGGTCAAAGACGATAATGTTTCTCGCTGCAGAGCCCACAAGACACTTCACAAGACACGGGAAACCTCTGTTGATCTGGAGGAGCTTCAGCATTTATTTCTGCACAAATGTCCACTGTACATTCACTAGATATTCTCAGAGCTAAACTAACTCTTCTGCAGTGTGTAGTGTCGCACATGCACGTGAGATGGAGCGAGAGAGCGAGCGAGAACGAGCACGGTGTGTGAGTGAAGGCAGGCAGAGGAGCAGAGAATTTTGCAAGACGGGCTTCACTAGATATAACTTTGCGGTTTTGGTGCTTCCATGTAGTTTGTGTTGGATTCTTGTCTGAACAATGTAGCCACACGTGAGCGCGCATGGGACACTGACCCGCAATGATTTATATGTGTAAGAAGTTACAAACAGTCCCTTTAACTGTGAAAGTGAGCACATTGATATTAACATTTTTGCAAAACACTGATGGTGAGTCTTTCCAAGAATCAACAACTAATAGCCTAGCTAAACTTTAATGCCAACTTCAACAAAATGTCTGACAACACAAACATCATGAAAACATATTCATGAATAAATTCAACACTTGGGTGAACCAAACCTCCCACACTGAAAATACACACATTGTGTAAACAGTGTTGAATAATATAAATGTGATGGAAGACCTGTGTATGGTTTCCTGCTGATATCCCATTAGTTTAACATTTTGAAGGATCCCTTAAATGTTGCCATTTGGGTCTGTGTGTGTTTGCTGCCTCAGTGCTGACCTCTATCTTTCAGTGTTGGGACTTGCAACAACAAATCAAGATGCACAACATGATGTGTCCTCTTGCACAGTTAGGGATGACCTAAATGCTAATTAAGATGCCAAAGTAAAACACCGATGTGTTCATAACTTGATCTGATAATAAGCATTTGGGACACGAGTGACTTAAAGGTGTGTCTGTCCCCTGAATATACAGCTCAAATGTTTCACATTCTCACTTTCCTGTAGTGGTGTTATGCCAGATAGTTCTGATCTAGTTCTGATATAATTTGTCTTTTTGGTGTTGGAAAATAATTTTGTAATTGCATTAGATTATTACATACTAGTTTTAAAGCTGAAGTTCTGAATAACGATCTAGTTTCTGGACCATTTATGATCACCAGGTGGTGTCCCCGAGGCTCACTTTGTCTCAATTATTATATCCATTGGTGATTGAGCCTCTGACAATTGCAATAACAACACAAACAAATGAATGGAATCAAAACTGTAAGTAAAGTGTCATGATCTTATGTTTTGATTGTATTTTGTTTCCTGTTTTATTTTGTAGGTTCCCCCCTCGTGTCATATCTCATTTTACTTCCTGCATCTGTGTTTTCCTGCCTTTGACATCGTCTGCCCCACCCTCATCAGTTTCACCTGTCCCTAATTAGTTCTGCACACACATCACCTGTTCTCACTTCCCCAGTTAGTCAGTCACTATTTATACCACCTCAGTTCCTTTGTTTGTTTTTGTTCTCCTAGTGTTTCCGCATTCCGTTGTTTTGGAATAATTTCTGTAACCAGTCTGATTTAGGACTCAGAGCTATACGTCTTTGTTAATAAATCATCAAACTGTCCCTGCTGCCACCTCTTCAGTTTATTCTGCATTTAGGTCCAAACCTGCTTTCCTGAATCATGACATAAAAATCATACAATAGCTCTGTTTGCAGATGATGTTATCTTGTTTTTTTTTATTTTTTTATTTACACTAGTGCAGTGCCCGCTCAAAAGCTGAATGGTTGGCCTGTGATGTTGCTGCTTGCAACTTCCACACTCGACCCTGCGCTTCCTTTGGTTCTGAGCAATACCCCTGCTATGACAAAGTTGCATCATATGCCCAAGTCGCAGCTACTCACAGTCAGAAACACCGGTGAAATACACTCTGGTTCACGGAAAAAAAACACCAGGGGCAGACCTTTACCTGTAGATTTGTTATGATGTTAAGATATGAAAAGTATTGAATTATGGTACTATTCTAACTCATTGTACCCGAAAAAACTTACAAAATGCCCCCAGAGCACTTAAACAAATATGCAACTCAACTGTAGCTGTACTACTTACTGTGCACTGCTACTTCAGAGGAAAACATTGTAGTACTACATTTACCTGACAGAGAAATGTTACTGGTTACATTGCAGATTCAGATTTTACTCACAAAATATAACAAGTATAATATGACGATATGATGCTCCTCAACACCCGATCATTAACAAAGAAAGCCCCCATTCTACATGAACTAGTCCTGGAACACGCATTTGACTTTCTCCTGCTATCAGAAACATGGCAACAACCCAATAATTTTTTATCCCTTAATCAAGCAACCTCCCCTGGTTCTGGCTATATCTGCAAATCTAATCCCTCTCATCGCAAAGGCAGTTTTGCCGTCCTATTCAAACAGAATTTCAGGATGATAAAACTCACTCTCCCCACGTTCTCATCATTTGAATTGCTAGCATTTAACGACTGTTGCTCAGTGACTATCATCCTCCTTTACCGGCCACCCAAACCTAACTCAAATTTCCTGTCTGAACTGTCCGAACTCCTCACACTAGCCGCATCCCTCTATTTATTCTTTTATCTCGTCTTGTTTTTATTCTTGTATTTATTGTTTTTATTTCAAATATTTTTATTCTCGTACTTTTTTTGATCTTGCACCTCCCCATATGCCATCTACTGTGTCCCCTCTTTTATTGATGACTGTGCAGTATGAAAGTGTATATGTCTCGGTGGACTGCAGAAACTAAATTGCCCTTAGGGGATAAATAAAGCTATCTGTAGCTGTATCATTGACCTACCCATCTGTAAGTTTGCATATGAATTCATCACATGCTTGAGCCTCACTCAGAACGTCACCTTCCCCACATGTCAAAGACATACACGTATCCTTGACCTGGTCTGCTTTATCAGTCTACCGGTACTCAACATCCACATGTCCCCATTTCCTCTGTCTGATTATAACCTCATACAGTTCACTATTCCATCCCCAACCCATCAGAGAAATTACCCTCTGAATCACTAGATCTATCAATTTCCTTCAACTCTCAGATATGCTCTCTAGTGTTCTCCCCCTGGAATCGACCCACACCTCACCTGATGATCTCGCCAATAACCTCAACTCCACCCTGCCAAATCATCAATAACTCCAGCATAACCCCTCTTCTCTACAGTAAACAATCTTCTCAAGCCCCATGCTGATGACTTCTCTACCTCTACACAAGATCAATTCAACTCATTCCTTACATTTTTCGCCGACAAAATCACCACGATTAACAAATCACTTTCCCCTGTGCCGGACCCAGCAGCACCTACCCCTGTTTAGCGGACACCGGAGCCCTTAAAGGTCCCATATTACGCAAGATGCACTTTTTAATGTATTTTAAACATACTGTCAACATGCATCCCTGCTGTGTGTCTAAAGACCCCAAAAGTGTCAGAAAAGACCATCCTCTCTCTTTTTCTCCAGCTCCATCTATCAGAAAATTGGTCTAAAATAGAACCAATCAGATTTGTCTCCCTTGTTGACGTCAACAATTTTAGTATGCCATATAAGGATTTCTGGGTTGAACCGGAGAACAACCTCTAGCTAGGTGACCCCGCCCACAGAGTCAGTGCTGATTCTCTCACTGTCGCGGCCAGCAGGACGGTATGCGTGAAGTTACTACGACCGTTAGGATTCACAGATGCACAGTAATATTAGTGACACACTGTAGCAGCTCCTTTGCAGTTACAGTGTAACATACTGTATATATATTTTTTTCTGTCACACTTACTGTCCTAAACCTTGATATTATTACATGACAGTATAATCTAACAGTGAATCTGCCATGTTTTACAGGTCATCTGAGTGACCTGATGCTTGGCCCTGAAGCTCCTGTTTGACGAGGTGTTCCTGGACCCACCAGACTCTCCTCACAGACTGAGAAACCAGCAGAAGCAGCATCAGGCTAGTCTCTATATCCACATGAAGACGTGGGTCCATGTTTACTTCCTGTCAGCTGATATCATTCACATACACTGCAACAGGAAATAAACTGGGACACATTTGGAATGTTTATGTTTACAACTGTGAATGATCAATAAAGTTTCCTAACTCCTAGACTTTTTCCTATTTTATACTTTGAATCACAATCGATTGTTCAATCTTTTGTCATTAATCAACAGAAAGAGTCTCAAAGTAAAAACATTTCGACAAAGTCATCTAAAATATAGAACATCGAAGGCTGGATATTTATGGTCAATTTATCTCTTGCTCATTTGATTTTCCTTTCAGAAATGGATATTAAAAACAAAAAAATTAGTGGTTATTTGATTTTCATTTTAAAATACAAAAGTTAAAATTAAAATACAAGGCATTTTTCTTTTTCATGGTCAAAAAGGGATGAGCAAAGTGGTTTGATTTCTATTTTGTATAACAAAAATGGAATCACCGGCAAACAGAAACAAAAAAAGGCAAATTTTGTTCATATTCTGAGACTGGATGTAGTCAGAACGCAAGCGCGCTGGCCAAATGTAGGATTGCTAGTGTGCCAGTGTTGCTTTAGATGCAGGATAAAATGTCCATAGTCAAATCGCTAGCCAATGCTAACATTGTAGTGAACCTTTGCACAAACACATTCAAATGGCACAGATTGAGAGCTAGTGACGAACGTGGTGAAGTTAGTGGAAGTATACCAGACTATGTTTGGTTTTCTAAATGAGGTGTTAACAAAGAGTATACAAAAAAATGCATATATGGAAATCAAAATAAGTATAAAACATGTAATCCATGTCCCTTACCAATTAAAAGGGAAAATACAATAACATAGCAATACATAGCCAACAAGACATTACAGTAGTTTACCAAAGATGTAGTAGAAAAATGTCAAATATTGCATATTCCCTGAAAAAAATAGATATAAATGAGGGCTGTCAAAGTTCACACGATAATAATGTGTTAGCGCTAATTTGTTTTAACGCCACTAATTTCTTTAACGCATTAACGGAACTTGTGATTTTTAGGTTGTAGCAGCTCAGTTTTAAAGCTAGAGTGAAGATATTGGCATCATATGAAACTAGAAGGAACCTATGGAATCCATTGGTACCAACCATGTCATACTAGCTTGTCACAAAGAGGGCTTATTAATGCTCAAAACCTACACTAAATTTTGGCAAGAAAAAAACTGGCATGGCCATTTTCAAAGGAGTTCCCCTTGACCTCTGACATCAATGAAAATGGGTTCAATGGGTACCCACGAGGCTCCCCTTTACAAACATGCCAATTTTATGATAATCACATGCAGTTTAGACAGCTGTTGTTGCCTGTCAGGCTTGAGTTTGCTATGTTATGATTTGAGCATATTTTTTATGCTAAATGCAGTACCTGTGAGGGTTTCTGGACATTATTTGTCATTGTTTTGTGTTGTTAATTGAATAGCATATTAAAATAGCTGTAAAATGAGAAAGTTTGTGACCAGGCAGCCATGTTGAGAAGTTAAGGAAATACCAAGCACCGCCCACCAGCCAGAGCAAATTTTCTCATTTTACAGCTAAGCAGAACACTACAAGATGTTTCTGAAAACATTTGAGGCAGGAAATAGGCATTACAGTAACAGAATATTGATTCATATTTGATCAGCGCTGCCTAGTTTGACCGTGATCGGAGTTCGTGAGTGATTTACAGCTGCTTCCTTTGAATGAACAGCCAATAGGAACGCTCAATAGTATAGCTCTCTCTGAAATGACCTGTGATTGGCCAAGTCTCCCATCCCAAGCTAGATTTTTTAAAGCCTCAAAACAGAGCCATGATGAGGTGAAGAAGTCTAGTTTTCTCTCAGAAAACTTGAATTACAATATGCGGAAAGGTTATTATGACATTTTTACCCAATGATGCCAAAAACATTCTGCCTACTGCAGCTTTAATTTAGATTAAATATTTGAATTGATTAACAGCAATAATATGAATACATAGGCATTATAAAAAAGAGAGAATCATTAAAGCCATAAGACAATACATAAGACAAAATATCACTGTGCCTCCTTCCAGTGAACTACAAAAACAAGGATTCACCTGTTTTCTTGTTGAGTAGTGTTATAGACGTTGGGAGGACAGAAAGCTAGAAGCGTTTGCTTTTACATTTGCTGGCTCTGTATTGTCTCCCTGAAGGTACTATTTCATATTCAGAGTACAGAATGTGTGACGGGTCCTTCAGAATTCTATGTGCACGTCTGATAACAGTACTTTCATAGATAGTGTGAAGGGACGGATTGCCTTTCTGCCCTATCACTTTTATTGCTGCTTTCACCATGTTATTGATTCTCGATTTTAACTGGACTGTGAGGGTGCCATACCAGGATGCCATACCATATCTAATTATGCTTTCTCCAAAAATATTAGGCTCATGAACTACTTATGGAAGAAATGTGATTTATCCCACATCAAAGTTAAACGAAAAGGTTTATTCTTGGTGTCTGGAAGGGAATTTGACATTGGATTTACTAAAAACCTACACAGTAAAAGTAGTTCATAGTATTTGTGCATGTAGTCTAACAAGTACTAAATCCAGCAGTATAAGTGGCTTGAACTACTTATAAGAAACTTTGATGTGGGATAAAACCCATTTCTTCCAGATGTCCTGAACACAAATACAGTATTTCAGTCATTGTCTGGAATTATTGAAACTGTCATATTAGAGCATCTCAGTTATGCAGAAATTAGCTATTTGAAGGTACAAATGTGGGATATTTACTTGGGGAGATTTTATTTTCAGTATGGCTTTAGTCAGAGATGTCCTGAACACAAATATATCAGTCATTGAATTATTGAGCAAAGTCTTTTTATAGTACCTCAAATATCCAGAAATTAGCTATGTGAGGGTACAAATATGGGACTTGTACATGGGAAAATCTCTAAATTGATACAGTAAAATGTTTGATTTTCAGTATGGCTGTAGTTATAGATGTCCTGAACTCAATTATCAAAATAAAAAAATAGACATTCCCCTCACAATTTAGTGGTATTTTTCATTTAATTGATAAGGGCACACGGGTAACATGTTTTTACTTGAATATAATCTAATGAATCTATATCTATATTCCATATATGCATTTTTTTTGTATACTCCTTAACAAATTATTTTGAAAACCATATGGAGTCACAGGTGTATGCTTCTGCTAACTTCACCACGTCCGTCACTAGCTTCCAATCTGGGCCGATTGAATGGGTTTACCATGAATGTCAGTGTATAGGTGCATTCAAATTGTAGCGTCAGCTGATTTGACCACGGAGATGAGAGTGTCAGCTGACTTGACCGCAGTCTTTTGTATGATATGTACGCAGATATTTCTGTGGATGACAGGCCTTGTTTTGCCATGTCTAAAATCGTATCAGAGTAGGGTTCCAAAGACATTTTAGCCTGCATCTAAAGCAACACTGGCCCACTGGTAATCCTACATTTGGCACTTGTGCCTTCTGACCACATCCAGTCTCAGAATATAATATATAAACTGAACTTTTTTCATTTGTTTTCTATTGATTTAATTTTTTTGTTGTACGAAATAGAAAATAAAAATCAAACCATTTCACTCATCCCTTTTTGACCATGAAATTATTTTTGGTTTTAATACCATTTTTTGAAAGGAAAGTCGAATGACCAAAAGATACATTGACCCTTGTGAATCAAGGCTGCTGCTGTTGTTTGAGCAAACTGTATTGGTTAACTATTTACTGTAAACTGTTTTGTTAACAAAAAACATGTGACATACTTTTAAAATACAACGTCCACTTTTTATTTGATTTTATTTGGTTCAAATCATTCAAGCTCATAAGCCACAAGAGATATTAAAGCACTGAAAAGTAACATGAATGACATGACTCCACGTCATTGCAGATCAGATTACACATTTAAACACCTGCCCATAAATGTGAATCACATCCATAATGACTATTATTTGTTGAGGTGTGGCCATCACTCAGATGCTACGCCCAAATATTTCATGAACTGGCTCACCTGTGAAAGTTGCATCCAGCTGTACATTCACGACTTCATCACCAGCAGCCTCCTAATTTTATTCCACCTCTGTGTTATGAAGGATTTTCGATAGAGTTGAATACACATCATCACATCAAATCCTCCACCAGGAGTAGCGTATTCAGTGATTTACTGGTGAAGCAATGATTGTAACAAATTGAGCTCATGGATCAATGGTGGAGATATGGCTTCTCCTCATCATTTCAGTGGAGTATTCCTTTAAGATGCTGGGATCTGAGCCTTTGGAGTAAACCAAGGTCATGTTGCAGGTGCATGTCAGGACAATTGGATGCTTTGCAGCAGCTATTAAACAATTCTCATTGGTGTATCATGAATATAAGATCATCAAGTCTTTAAAGTTGAGTTTTTTTATTTGATTTATTTCATTCTATATTTTAACATGTGTATGCATTGATGGCAAAGGTACGTGATACTGTACTTACCCAAGCAGGACCTCTTTCTCTGTAACTTTATTTGTCCTTAATGCACACATAGCAAAATGAGTACCTTTGTAGCATTATTTACCAAATACATTGTGCTGACATTGATTCATTCTGGTAAATGATCATGGGAGTTAAGGGGGGGGGTGTTCCATCCATCCATCCATCTTCAACCGCTTATCCGGGATTGGGTCGCGGGGGCAACAGCTCCAGCAGGGGACCCCAAACTTCCCTTTCCCGGGCCACATTAACCAGCTCTGACTGGGGGATCCCGAGGCGTTCCCAGGCCAGAGTAGAGATATAATCTCTCCACCTAGTCCTGGGTCTTCCCCGTGGTCTCCTCCCAGCTGGTCGTGCCTGGAACACCTCCCAAGGGAGGCGCCCAGGAGGCATCCGTGCTAGATGCCCGAACCACCTCAACTGGCTCCTTTCGACGCAAAGGAGCAAGGACTCTACTCCGAGTCCCTCACAGATGACTGAGCTTCTTACCCTATCTCTAAGGGAGACGCCAGCCACCCTCCTGAGGAAACCCATTTCGGCCGCTTGCACCCGCGACCTCGTTCTTTCGGTCATGACCCAACCCTCATGACCATAGGTGAGAGTAGGAACGAAGATTGAACGGTAGATCAAGAGCTTTGCCTTCCGGCTCAGCTCTCTTTTCGTCACAACGGTGTGGTAAAGCGAATGCAATACCGCCCCTGCTGCTCCGATTCTCCGACCAATCTCACGTTCCATCGTCCCCTCACTCGCGAACAAGACCTCGAGATACTTAAACTCTTTCACTTGGGGTAAGGACTCATTCTCTACCCAGAGAAGGCATTCCATCAGTTTCCTGCTGAGAACCATGGCCTCAGATTTAGAGGTGCTGATTCTCATCCCGACTGCGTCACACTCGGCTGCGAACCGATCCAGTGAGTGCTGGAGGTCGCAGACCGATGATGCCAACAGGACCACATCATCTGCAAAAAGCAGCGATGAGATCCTCAGCACACCGAACTGCAGACCCTCCTCCCCCCGACTACGCCTCGATATCCTGTCCGTGAATATCACGAAGATGTCACGGAGATGTTGAAATTATTATTTAGGCTAGTAGATATAAGTAATTATGGCACTAGAAGAAGAGAGGGCAATTTCTCTTCTATTGTCTTTTGTTTGTACAAGTGACCAAGGTACTCTGCTGTTTTGTACAAGGAAGCACTACATGTTCTCATGCCAGAGTGTACTGACACACCCACAGAAGAAGACACAGTGTTATTGTTTCCTTGTCACAAGCGTACAAATTACAGTACTTGCAGTCATTGAAGGCAGTCTCCACACAGGTTAGACACTAACACATCATATTCAATGTGGACCTTCATCGTGGTTTTCATCCTTCTGACAGGTAAGAACATCAACCTCTTATATTAAATTGACACTAAAGGAGATGTGTATGATGTGCTTCGAGAAGGATATTCTTTGTACATATCTGTGTATACCTTTGTAAAGATAAGACTGAATCACCTCAAAATCATGCCAGCAGCACTACTTCTGTGATTGTATTATGTCAGCGTATTCTCGTACAACAGTTCGTAAATATGATATCTTAGAAAAAAAGTATTCCTCCTTTTTGGATCATTTCCACTCGTTACATGCATACAGGCTTTTCAAAATAAACTTCCTTCTTCATTAGAAACAACTTCCTTAGATTAAGGCAAGAAAGCTGCTTAGTTAGGCTGAGGAAATATTGTGGTTTGGCTTAACATAACTCAAGAAGTGGCGTAAATACGTATCTTACATGACAAATCAATCAAAATTGACTTCTTGTTTCACACGGGACACAAACGGCGGTCTCCTGGGTAAAAGGCCGATATTTTTTTATCCACCCTGACCTTCTCCCTACGTGGCATTTGCCGTTTGTATTTCCTGGTTCGCGATTATGTAAAATTACAGACAAATTAATTTCTTGGGACATACACAAATTACAGTGCTTTACTTTTCATAGCCAGCCTGATTATGTTGATGATGGTGATTATTAATCCACTTAACCACATGTTTTTTACAGGTGGACACAGAGCACAGGACATTTTGCATCATGCCTGTCCAGATAAACATGTTGTGTCTCAGATTAATAGGTAAGTTGTACATAAAGTTGAAATCATATATACAACTTCTGTATGATTCAGGAGAGTAATCATCCTGCACATTTAACTATATATTATTTACTATCATACCTTTACACTGTATATTTCACTGGTACCTCTGATCCTTCTATTAAATCATTTTGATTCATGTCAACAGTCCCATTGACAAATATCGCCAAGTGAAGATTGAGTGCAAGGCTTTCAATGCTACCTCAGGCTGCTCCTGGTCGGGTACCCAGGACAAAGAACTCAGCAACAACTGCCTGGCCAATCATGTAGTTGCTGGCGTCTCCAGCAGTTACAACAGCAAACATGGAGACAGAAGGTTGGTAGCTTGTTGAAATTATGCATTCAGATGTATGATGAATTATTGTGGGAATTTTAATTTAAATAATATGCAAGCACAGTTATATGTCATTACAACTGAGATGATGAGTTTATTTTCAAACACATATCCATACTTGATGCTTTCACTTGTAAATGTATCAATTAATCAATTAAAAGCTTGTCAAATACCAATATTTACAGGTAAATATTAAACTCATAACTTTACATTTTGAAGCATAAAAAAATCGTACACAAGCTTAACCCTCCTGTTGTGTTCCAGTCGAAGTTGATTTATTTACAAGTTTTCTCCCTGAAAAATGTAGTTCATGTAATCTGATTGTCATAAGATTCCATGACTTTGTCCACACAGGGCATCTGAACACACAAAATAAATGTTGGTAATTATCATTAAGTTTTGGGTGTTTTATTTAAGTGTTGTACACCTGTGCTGTTCCCAGGCCATTATAAATAGGGTGAGACTACAATCAGGCACACGCCCATTCATCCTCTCCCAGACCCCCACATGCTTTTATGTTTGAGCACATACACACAAACAGTCTGAAATTTATAAATATAAATATACACAGGACATAATTAACGAATCACAAGAAGCAATCAGTCAGACGACAATAGAACAATGTTAAAAAACAGTTACATTCAAGAGCGGAGTAGTTTGTAATCATGGATTTAAAATCACCTATGGTTAAAAATGTGTTCACTTTATATGTGTTTTGTAAAATGTTCCAAGTTTTTCCAGCACAAACACCAAAAGCAGTTTCCCCAAATTTTGTGTTTGTACATGGGACTTCAGTTGAGTAATGACTAAAGGACCATATTAATAAGGGCATGATGTATGACGGCAAGTTGCCATTAAGGGCTTTATAAATATATATTAAAAAAATGCAAATATATATACAAAAAAATGCCTATCATCCTTTTTAAACTTTAACATAAAGTAGTCAGTGATAAATAGTACAACAGGTTTCATCTTAGTATTTGTTATAGTCAAAATAATCCATACATTATGCTGTTTTTAGTCTAAAGCTAGTTGTATGAGCTCAGGTCAATGAGGCCTACAGGCCATAATAGCAAATTGTCACGTTTGCGGAAAGCAGGTTTGGCCTTAAGCTCAGAACAAATTGAAGATGTGGCGGCAGGGACAGTTTGATGATTTATTAACAAAAAAGACTTACAGCTCAGAGTCCAAGATCAGGTTGAGAACAGAAATGAATCCAAAACAATGGAATGCTGAATAACCAGAAACACTAGGAGCAAGGCAGGTACACTAGATACAAAGAATGAACAAAGACGAAACAACAAAGAAAAAAGGTGACGTGGTAAAAAGTACCTGGCTAACTGGAAAAGTGAGAACAGGTGAGCAGGAGGTGAGCTGAGTACAGAACGAATTAGGGACTGGTAAAACTGGTCAGGGCAGGGCAGACAATCAAAAAGGCAGGAAGTCAAAACAGACAACACACAAGAGGAGAGGACTTTCAAACTAAATCAGGAAACAAACTTTAGCAAAAACCCAGGACCTTGAAACAAATAGATGTTCAAAACGTGTAATGTTCCAAACAACTTAAGTTGATAAAAAAAAGATCTAACACAACATTGGGTGATAATACATGTATTATTATGGATTTATAATCAGCTATAATGGGACGGTCATTTTGGACCAGGAACACAAGGTAAATAAACATAAAATGAGCCTAACAGGAGGGTTAAGGGCATTGCTTCTTGATTAAGACTAAAATATGACAAGCTTCCACACTTAAGCGGAGGTCCGAAATCCATCCGCACACACTTTCCTGACAGCATTTTAAGGAGGACTGATGCTGTTATTAATGCAAATTACCCCTAACATATCTTAAATGCTAAATTCTAAATGGTTTTAAGGCATATTTGAAAATGTATAATTGTTAACTTGATCTGATCTTGTTTCAGTTGGAAATTACTCTGCTGCTCTGCTCCAAACTTTATCACATTTGAATGTCGGGAAACCCCAATGGTCAACTACCTTACTGAAGACTTCAACTGGGAACTCCCTGCAGGCCACTTCCTAACAGGGGTCCAGACTTACCAAAAGAATACCAATGGGTAAATATACTGACAACAGAAAGTCTAGCCCGTTCTCATTCCCAGGGCATCAAATAATGACGGGCATTGGCGTTCGATACCGCCGCACGAGGAACCACTTAGTGCCGGTATGAAGCTGTTCCATTAACTACAATGTAAACCCAACAGTAAGCGCTTCAAGAAAGTACCGGGAGTGTGGTGACATAGTTTAAAGAGTGAAAAGACACATACTGGGCGGGCGGGAGGGGAGATGGATTGTTCCAACAAACACAAGGCTTTCATCCAGGAGACTTCTGTTTGTGTCCTGTGTGTCACTTTACAATCAGTTGTTTGTTTGTGTCCTGTGTTCATAATGTTCAGTGTCATTTTCACTGTACAAACGTAGAAGTTTTAAGCACATTCATGTAGTTCTTTCCTAAACCTAACTATGGTGGTTCTGTTGCCTGATCCTAAAGTGACGCTAGGTGTAACCAGTGGTGACTGTGGGCGTGACAAAGCGGCAAAGTTAAACAGTCTGCATCTAAACCAAGGATCTTTATAACATATATATTGTGTACCACTGCTGCCAGTTGAGTAGAGCTATTATTGATGAAATTAGTAATGAATACCTCAACGTTCTAAATACATCACATAATGACTGTTTTTTTTATTGATAGAGATCATCGCTGGAGTTTCAATTACTGCAAAGGAACAACAAAAGGTAAATTGTTTATTTATTTGTATATATATGATAAAGATAAACATAGTTTATCAGATACATTTAATTTGACTAAATCTTTTTCAATCTATTTTTAGATACCCAGACAGGCAACACACACATCCTTACTATGAAGCAACCAGTAAAAGACTTTTTTATGAAAGGAGATCGTTCTGTCCGAAACAAAAGGAATGCAAAAATCTGTGAAGGCTGCAGATGGTCAAAGATACATGAGAAGGTTCAAGTGCCATATACCATAAGTGATGCCTTTACCTCCCACGAAAAGACGACTATTCACTGTGCAATCAGGGAGTTTGACATGACCACCTGCATCCGGTTTGTTCCTCATAAAGTGCAGCCAGACGACACAGACTACATCAGCATTGTGAAAACAAAAGCAACATGTGAGTCCCAGATTGGGCGAGCTGGAGGCGATCAAGAATTATCTCTGGGTGAAGGTTGCGTTAAAGTAGGCCACATTCAGCACGAGCTCATTCACGCACTTGGCTTCTGGCATGAGCAAAACAGAAGTGACAGGGATGATTACATCGAGGTCAACATTGAAAACATCGTGCCAGAGCAAATAAAAAACTTCAGAAAAGTTGAGACAAACAACCTCAATCTTCCATATGACTACTCCTCTGTAATGCATTATGCACGGAAAACGTTCTCAAAGAATGGAGAAGATACCATCGAACCCCTCGATCCTTCAGCACACATAGGCCAGAGGAAAGGCATGTCAAAAATTGACATTCTGAAGATCAACAAGCTTTACGACTGCAGTAAGTATACAACTAAAGCAGTTACAGCAATAGGGAATATTCAGTTTACAAAGTAGTAGTTTTATTCCATGAGTCTTAAAGGGACTGTTCGTAACTTCTCACACGTATAAATCATTGGGGGTCGGTGTCCCATGCGCGCTCGCGTGTGGCTACGCTGTTCAGACTCAGACTCCAACACAAACTACACGGAAGCAGCAAAACCGCAAAGTTATATCTAGTGAAGCCCGTCTTGCAAAACAGTGTTGGCCGCGGTCGGAGGACGCGGGGGAGACCGTGGCTTCGGTCTCCAGGGCCGGAGTCTCTGCTGTACTCTGCTCCTCTGCCTGCCTGTTTGCCTTCACTCACACACCGCGCTCGTTCTCACTTGCTCTTTCACTCTACTCTCACGTGCATGCACGCACACTACACCCTGCAGAAGAGTTAGTTTATCTCTGAGAATATCTAGTGAATGTACAGTGGACTTTGTGCAGTAATAAATGATGCAGCTCCTCCATACCAACAGAGGTTTCCTGTGTCTTGTGAAGTGATGGGGCTCCGCAGCGAGAAACATTATCGTCTCCGACCAAAACTCCGGTGTCTCCCCTGTTCCCTCCGGGCGCAGTCAGGAGGCTGAGGCAGGAAAAGCCAACACTAGGATCAGCACTGATTCATGGAGAGACCTCTGTCTGGTCAGCTAACATTACTGACAACCAGGTGAAATATAGAGTGATATTGTGGTTTTAGCTGACGTGTGTCGCCTCACTGTTTTGAGCGATGCTCGTTTATGTCTATGTAAAGCGAGCACAAGTGTGAGCGCGAGCAACAGGGCGCTGACTTACGTTGATTTAACGGTCACAGGTGTCGCTGTTAACAAGCAATTTCTGATTCTTGCAAACAGTCCCTTTAACCATGCTGGCTTAATGTAACTTTTCCAGTCTTTAAGACCTTTTCTGTTTACATCTTTGTCTATAACTCACCAATTAAACTATCCTTTTTCTCACAGAGGATTACCTCCATAAATACGGCAAATGGGACAATAAGTTGAACAACCCATTTAGTCGCACGTGTCCTTCTGGCCAAGCTGTTTCTGGCATCACAAGGTGGGCAGTATAGAATTAATCTTTGTTAATGTTTTTACATAATGCCTTATAAATATTTACACCCATCAGGGTTGGAGCAAATGTCAAATTTATGTTATATGAACACATGATGCGTATCCTAGGCTCTTTCAAGATTGAATACCGAAATATGGGTTAATACAAGACCTGGGTTAACAAGTACCCCTGTTAAACACAGTTAAAGTAGCCATAGGCTATCTGTAGTTTAGGATTTCTTGGGCAAACAAGTGCCTTTCAATTCTTACCTTTTCAGTGATATCATGAAAATACAGGTAATTGTCTTTGTCTCTTCTATGGAAACAGAATAATACAAACCCATATTTACCCATATCTTTATTCCTCTTTCTGTTTCCACAATAGTCTCTACAATAGTAACCAAAAAGATCGACTTTGGGCTTTTTCGTGCAAGGCTTTCGAGTTAACCAGAACATGCAAGTGGTCAGCTCATGTGAACGCATTTGAGGCAGAATTCAACTTCAAATGTGGAGACAATGAAGTGATTTCAGGGACCAGCAGTACTCACAGCAGCATTTACCATGACAGGAAGTAAGTCATTTTTTTTTCTTTTCACTAAATAAAAATTGACCAATCCTTAATTTTCACCAAAAAAAAAAGGAGTTATAATTAACTTTCAATTGCAGGTCGAGTAAAACAATGCAGCTGCATTCTAATATTAACATAGTTGATAGCTACTGTAAATTACAGTTTTTCTCGATTGTTTACACACATTTTCTGAAAGCATGCCTCATACTCTCAGAACTCTACACACAAATCAAAAAACACACACACAATGGGCAAAACCCCTCAATTCTCCTGCAAAATGAAACTTTACATTCAAAACAATGTTATTTCTTCTCAAAATGGTATTTTGTTTTCAAATGACACACGCAAACCATCATATGAATAGACATTTATAAGAACCAGTTGAACACTGATGTGCTCAATGTAAAACACTATGATGAATGGAAAACACTTCTTCTCCATTCATCATAATGACTTAGGCCTTTTTTTTGTTCAGTGTTACACTTACTACAGACAGTACATACATAAGTGTGTTATAAAATAATTTAGAATATTGTTTTTATACTCAGAACACACATATACACGGTAACAAATATATTTTATTTTCCTCACAAAACCAATGTACACAGTGTACATCCCAACCAACACAAAGTTGCACATACAGTGGAAAAAAAAAAAAACTATGCTGCATCCTCTCTTCTGTTTCGGTCTGGCCACAGCACCTCATCCACATCACAAGCAATGTTTTCCCTGGCCAAGCAGCGGGGGAAATATCGCTTAGCATGTCAAATCCAGCCATGAAAAGCATCAACTGATTGCTAATTGTAACACTGTGTGACAGGTGTTTGCCCATGTGATGAGTCAGTGTGCATAGTAGGGCAATTGACTTTAGAATTTTGAATGACAGTGTGTTCCTTGTGAAAACGAGATTTTCTTCATGAAAATTGTGCCAAATGCAGAGAATTGTGTGTAGTGTTTTGAAAAAAGTGTGTTTTAGAACTGCAATTTGAGTGCAAAGCAGGAATTGTGCTTGTAGTTTAGCAGAATTGGTTCAGGGGGTTGGTGCATGAGTTACATGTTGTGGTCATTGTGTGTCAAGTACCAGTATTTGTGTGTAAACAATTGAGAAAAACTGTAACACATTGTTTTTCTATTTCAGATGGAAGTTTTACTGCTGTAGTTATCCTGGTTTTACCACGTCCAACTGCAAAACAACAGAGATCACCGACTTTAAGGAATCTTTGAGCTGGACAGCCTCCGACGACTACTTTCTAACGGGAGTGAAAAGCTCCTTTGATGATAAAACATGGTAAGTTACTTTGTAACAATTTATCACAGGGATACATCCACATCCCACTTACAGTGACTCTTAGATGCCAAACCTTTTAACAATTATTCATAATAACAATGGAATTACCAGTTTGTAAATGCTCTCAAAATGTTATTGTTTCTCGTTGACAGCGACCGCCAATGGACTTTGACATACTGCGAGGGAAACACTCAGATGCAAGAATGCAGATACCATTAAAAAGAAGGTCCCTGTAGTACTCTTAGTTTCGCTGTTCCACTACATCTTTTCCGTGACCAACGTACTCCAGTTTCTTTTAAATTCCTCTTCTCTGTTTCTTAACTTATAGGTGATTCTTTCCATTTCTTTTATCCCTTTGAATGTTAGTTTTCAAGTGCTGATAGATTGTGGTTAAACATCCAGCCAAGTTGGTGTGATTTGTTTGACACTAGAACCACCAAAGGGTCATTTTAACCTCCCTAGCGTTTTCAAATGCATGTCAATTTGTTAAAATGAAACCCCTATATCTCTCAGTGCATGACTTTTAGTAAAATGGGGTTATTAATCATATAGTGAATTATGGGGTGTGTGGGATAAAGACAAAAAAAAATAATATCATTTATACATAGAACAGCTGAGGGGCCGTTTTTACCGAGCTAGAGCTTGCTAGCTAGCAAGATAGTCAGATTTGGATTTTGGATTTGGAAACATGAATCGGAGCAGAAGATGGATGAATGTCCAAAAAGCTCTGTCAATGCTCTAGGACATGAGTGAGGGAGAATCTGATGGGGGAGAGATAACGGCGGACATGAGTGAGGGAGAATCTGATGGGGGAGAGATAACAGCAGACATGAGTGAGGGAGAATCGGATGGGCGAGAGATAACGGCAGACACGAGTGAGGGAGAATCAGATGCGAGAGAGATCAATGACCCGTCATTTTCACTGGATGAGGAGTCTTCATCTGAGGTCCCAGCGGTTCTAAGGGGGTAATGGAATGTTGGCGGTTCTAGTGTTAAATGCGGATATGCGTCTTATTGCATACAGGTATTTATCTCCTTCCATTTCTATTCCTAATGGTGTGGTACCTAGTATCATTTTGGACGGTTGTAACGTATGTATGTTTGTGACGTCATCCTGAACTGCCCCCCCAGAGTGTTTTCAACAACTTCAACCCTGAACAGACTTAAAATGTGTGTGTTCCGCATATTTCCTCCACCATTTGGTAGATATTTTGTGTTAGGAAGAGCCTCATGTTAATTTTTCTGGCAAATTCTTTCAAATATGTTGATTATGTTGTCTTTCCAATCTTCTTCCAGAATTATTATTGCCAGTTCAGTTTATTCTTTGGTGTTTTCCACATTTAGCTTTGTTTCCTGTAGGATCTTATACAGTTTTAAGATCTTACTATTTTCACTGTTTCTATTTCTGTTTATAAATTTCAGCAACCAATGCATTCTCTGACTGTTCTTTGCTCTGCTGTTTCATGAGATAGCTCCTTATTGGTAAATATCTAAAGCAATTATTGTTACCTATACTAAATTTAGTTGCTAATGTTTCGAATGAATCTATCATATAATTTGTAATCATCTCCTGGTAATTTATCCATTCTATTAGGAAACAAATCTGGATCACTCACTATCTCTCTCAAATATATGCATTCTTTATCAAATTTATATATTTTACGGATACATCTACAATTTATGAATGTATTTTCCAAACTGCTATTATTTCCGTTGTATATTTTGCATTTCCTTTAAACTAATGTAAGTTAGTGTTCCAACTGAGGCTTTATTCAGCTGACTTGGTTTCTTCCCCGTAGTCTTGTCTCGCAGGTATCCATGGATTGGGGTTACACCTGGATCATAGTTGCGCCTGCTGCTGTGGCTCTACTGGACACCCCTTAATACTGTCATTATTATCAGACATATTTCTATTATTATTACTGCTACTATTATCATCATTCTATAGATATCCATTGCTGCTATTATTATTGTAGACATATTTGTATTATTATTTCTGCTATTACTATTGCCATTCTATTAGATCCACCACTATTATTATCATTATTAGTAGTAGTAATCTACTGTTATTTCTGTTCTTACTATTATTCTATTAGATCCACCACTACTACTATCCATCCATCCATTATCTGTAACCACTTATTCCATTCAGGGGCGCTGGAACCGATCCCAGCTGACGTTGGGCGAAGGCAGGGTACACCCTGGACAGGTCGCCAGACTATCACAGGGCTGATACATAGAGAAAGACAACCATTCACACTCACCTTCACACCTACGGGCAATTTAGAGTCAACAATTAACCTAACCTGCATGTCTTTGGACTGTGGGAGGAAGCCGAAGAACCCGGAGAAAACCCACGCCAACACGGGTAGAACATGCAAACTCCCAAAGCTGGATTCGAACCTGCAACCCTCTACAGTCGCAGACAGTGCTGACCACTGCACCACCGTGCAGCCCCACTACTATTATTATTATTATGTCTATTATTATTTTTACTATTTCTATTATTACTATCATTCTATTAGATCCACCACTACTGTGATGGAATAATTAATACACAAGTTATCTTTGGAAGGAAGAGGTCCGGAGCTGATGATGTCTTACAAAAGAAGGTTTATTGAAGATTGATCAAGGAGAATTGTCAGGTCTCCACAATAGATGCTCTCTGCATGAAGGCCTCACAACTCTGTCCTTCCTCCCCGGTGCTCAGTGTCTTACCCCTTATCATGTTATGACTTACTCCGTTCCTCTGGCATCTCTGACCCTGGTTGCCCTAGCGACTGGCTCTACGGTCTCCACTACAGGCACAGCTGTACAGATAACGGTGGCTCCTCTAGACAGGACTCCAACCCAAGAATGTCAACAGAGGGACACTCTGACAAACACTCTGACCTTTCTACCAATAAGAGAGGAATTGATGGAAAATTCCATCACAACTACTATTATTCATCTTATTGAGCTTATTTATATTATTATTATTATAGCTGCTGTGTCATTGTTGTCGTTGGTGTGCATTTCCCCCCCCTCTCTCTCTCTCTCTCTCTCTTTCTCAACCCAGCCAGTTGAGGCAGATGGCCGCAAACCCAGAGCCTGGTTCTGCCCAAGGTTTCTACCCGTGAAAGGGGAGTTTTTTCTTGCCACTGTTGCACCGAGTGCATGCTCATGGGGGATCTCATGTTGGATCTCTGTAAATTATAGAGTGTGGTCTAGACCTGCTCTGTATGAAAAGTATCTCTAGATAACATATGTTATGATTTGACACAATATAAATAAATTTAAATTGAAACTAAAATTAGGTTTTACTTCATTGTTTGTCCATTTCATTAGTATATCTTCTTGAGTAGCATAGAAATAGATCATTACATCTGGGAAACTAATACCTCCCTTTTCTGTAGGTTGGGTTAGCATACATTTTTTTTCCCTTTCCTTTTATAAATCCAGATATAATTTGAAAGCGTTGTATTACACATTTAAAAATTACTATGTAGAATGTTAATAGGTAAGGTTTGAAATAAGAAAAATAATTGTGGAATAATCATCATTTGCACGCTTTCTACTTTAATCAGTATTGATTCTGGTACTGTTTTCCATCTGTTGAGGTCTTGTCTCAATTTATTTTCCAAAACTTGGCAATTGTCTATATACAGGGTTTTTATGTCTCCAGTAAGATAGATTCCAAAATATTTATTTTTTCTTTAAGTCCCATTTCATTTTAAATCTATCTTTGAGCTCGGTGATATCTGGTTAGTGGTTAGTATTATTGGGCTGCCTCATGTTTTTAATTTAGTATAATGAGCGGTACTGCTTTATTTCTTAAGTCTAATTGCTAAAAGTTTGAACAAATGTGCCCTGCATATTTCTTTTTTGTATATTTCATTGGATTCTCCACTTCCTCTCTGTGGATCCAATACAACTATTTGTATTTATTTTTAATTAGATTTTCTTGTTCATTTGTATTTTTATGTTGTTTTTTTTAATTGTTGAAGTGTCTTTTTTGTTGTTTGTCTTTTCTTAAATGCAGAGTATGCTATTCTGTGTACCCATAAAACAGCTTTAGCTCCCTCCCATATAATAATTGGATTAGTGCCCCAAGTATTATTTATCTTTGTATATTCTTTAAGTGTATTATTTATCTTCTCTGAAAATATTTTATCTTGCAAGAGTGAGTTGTTTAGCCAATCTCTGATTGAGGCCCTTTAAAGTTATATTTGTGTGCTGGCGCTGGGTGCAGCAACGAAGACTCATTGACAGATTCTTAGATTAACATGATGCATTTGTTTTGTGTGCCAGATGCATCAGAATCAGAATCACATTATAATGTTTTAATTGGACAATAGGGGGAAAAATCAATTTAAAGATTGCTACCAATGCCCATCTGCCACCTGCAAGTTGGAGTCATACATTTTAGAGACTTCTTGCACTTTATCATGGGGAAGTACCGGCCTGCATTCATCAGAAGATCAGAAGTGCTGATGTGAAAGTAAGTGTGCATGCAACATTAGTTTATCATGATTTCACTCTTGATTACTGTGATGGGACTGTCACTTAGCCCATCTGTTTTTACGATGTTCATGAATATGAATGTGTTCACAAAGATTAATAACATGAGCTGAGGTTATGACCTTTATGGACAGTACATACAATAATCATTTGTTCATTTGGACGTTTAGGATTAGGTGTTTTTGCTTTTGGCTAAGAGCCAATATTATTCCAGTGCTATGTTCTCTGAAGTACTATTTATTGTACTGTGTAAAAGAGTCCATGAGATGCCCTGCCTGTCTTCTTGATAGTAAGGTCTGTGTATCTCCATTGCAATTAAAATATTTATACTTTACTACCCTTTCATGGGTACGACGTCTCTTTATTTAAAATGTCCACAACAATGATGTAAGATCAAGACCAAGCAACTGTTTTATT
The DNA here is from genome assembly GCF_015220745.1 of Sebastes umbrosus. Classification (NCBI taxonomy): domain Eukaryota; kingdom Metazoa; phylum Chordata; class Actinopteri; order Perciformes; family Sebastidae; genus Sebastes; species Sebastes umbrosus. The sequence continues at coordinate 24,093,744 of NC_051269.1, read as the reverse complement.
ATTTTATTTTATTTATCAAGATAAATGATATATATGTATATATACTGTATATATGAAGGTGGAGGTTAAGCAGGCTGAATCAACTATTTGAGAGGACAATGTTGAGTAAAAGACAAGTGAACTCGCCACTCTCATAAATCAGCTGTAGGTGTCTAACAACGAAACCAATGTTATGGGATTAGATTTGTTTAACAAAAATAAAAATGTGATGAATCTGTTAGTTTTTGGTTTTGTTGGTAGGTTATTTTGTGTTTGCTCTCCCCTCTGTCTTTTTCTCATGGCAGGGCATGTGTGTGGCAGGGGTGTGGCTGGCTCCTCCCAGGGCAGCAATGAGGTACACCAGGTTTCAATCAGCTCATCAACCTCTCCATAAAAGCCTGGTCTTCACTCTGCCACTCTCACTACTGCCAGATAATTCCGTCTCGTCCAGTAGTGCTATGCGTGCATTCTCTCCCAGTGTTTTTGTAGCTTGCTATTTTTTTAGTATTGCCCATGTTTCCCGTACTTACCTGTGTTTTTTCCTTTGCTCAGGTTATTCTGTGTGCCTCGCTGTTTCGCTAGCTTCCGTGTCTTCAGTGAGTGAGTTTTTCCCATGTGCTCAGACCTCGTGTCCATTCTCTCCTCACCGGTGATTTCTCCACAAGTCAGCCAGCTCCCTGCCTCCACTGCCTGCATCTCTTTTTGGTTGGAAAATAAACTGTTTTCATTTTTTACTTACCTGTGTCCGTCTCTGCTTTGGAGTCCAAACAAAACCTAAACCTGACAAAAATATGTTTAATTGGAAGTGAATGAAAATCATTTTAAACCAAAAACAAATGAGCCTAAAGGCAAAATTTACAATAAAACTATACTAATCTGTATAGTATTACATAATTCTCAATTTGTCTTCACCAAATTATTATTGATCTTTTGCTGTCCATTTTTTTCAGTTTTACTGCTGAGTTTTACCACTTGTTGCTCATCCAGACTACTGAACTGAAAAATTCAGTTATGAAACTGAAAACGAGAGAGGTCCTGGGGTCTCATTTATAACCGTTGCGTACACACAAAACGGGGCCTGAATGTGTGTACGCCACTTCCCACGCAACAGTTGTGATCTATAAAAACAAACTTGACGGGAGAATGTGCGCATCGGTACGGAAACTTTGACCCGTGCGTACGTACATTATGGAGGAACCGAGGCAGGGGAAAATGGAGACGCAGATGAATTGAAGCCAGACTGTAGACATTAAATGTCATTATACGTATAATGATGCCTCTCACACATTTAACTTCACTTCATACTTATATCCACTTTATCATAAACATTTAAAACAGCAGTGTTATTTGTACTATTCAGCCATAACTATTCCATAAGCACCTTACAAATGTAAAAGATCAACTCAAATCTCAAAGCAAATTCCGCTCAGTATCTCATCAGCGCTGTCTCCATCACGTCCTCCAGAGCGCAGAGGAGAGGACCAGACTACCGACAGTCGCAATCAGCTGTGGAGCAGCTGTTGAAATCAACATCATCGGTTGTAGAAATCCAAGATTATATCAAATAGCATTAAAGAATGGCAGAACAGAGCGCCAATAGTTTTAATAAGATCTTCTAATAGTATGCAGATATCACCAAGTACCATATTAGTTTTCATAAAGTTGTTGTGTAAAATCGCTGCAGTGATGATATTACTTATTAATTTATTTATGGTTTATTAGATAGGGACAGATACAGTATAAATAGACAAAATGAAAACATCTATCCGATGCAACTATCAGACTGTCTCCAGTGCCACCGCAGTGCGCCACACACACACTCTGCTTCACCAGTCACCTCCACCCGGCACATCTTCACCAGTATGGATTGTGTAAATTAACAAAGTGTGTAAATGAAGCCAGTGACAGCTCTCACACAATTGTTACTCTCCATATCGTCATTATCATTATCAGTCCTAATCATAATGCAGGACAAGTTCACCATAAAACTTAAATAAATAAATAGTGTACACCTGTCAAACTTCCTTTTTCTAATGATATCCAGGGGGATATTGCTGATTGTCTTGATCATTTTAAGTGAATGGATCAGTCTGATTGCTGTAAACATATAAACACAGCGGTGACACTCGGAACATGCTGCATGGTGCTGGTGGATATACCGTCACCGTGAGGATTATGTGACGTGAATGAGAGAATCAGGAGGGAACGAGTGTTCAGAGACCTCCTCACCAACAAGCACCTCCATCTCTGTGTCAGAAAAACTCCTTTTCTCTGTCTTCCTCTCGGGAGTCGCCGTGATTCACCGTAAAGATCCACTGATCAACAGGCTCATTCACATGCAGAAACATTCATAAGGTGCTTTGCATAGACCATTTATGGTCGAATGTGGGCGTGTAGTGGGCGGAATGAGGCGGATCCACGTGCGCACATTTCCAGGTGGACTGTGATTTATAAAGGGAACATTGCGTGCAGGTGTGCATACGCACAGTTTTATAAGTCTGATTTTTTTTTGGCGCACGCCATTTTCGGCTTTTGTGCGCTCGTACATTTTTAGTATGGATCCTACGCACTGTTTTATAAATGAGACCCCTGATCAGTGAAAGGAAAGTGTAGAATTTTATAATCGAAAGTTTTGTAAAGTTTTAATGTCAATTTTGCTTTTTTTTTAGGTATTTTTTAATTTCACATTACTTGTATTTACTTTCAATATATGTTTTTGTTGGATTCTAGGATGATTTTGTTTAATTATTATGAAACAAATCTAATCCCATAAAATAAAAAGCTCTTTTTTGCTGAACTTTCTTTTCACTGTGTCCCCTGACACATGAAATTGGCTAAAAACCTTAGGAAAACGGAGGTAGAAAGTAGAGAACATTTACAAAGCCTTGATTAAATAACTTCTTGTCTCCAAGAAAAACTGGCATATCTTATGGGGGAACACAAATCTACCTCATCTTCTTAAAGTTCGAGCGCTTGTCCAGTGGATAAATCATCTACAGCTACATCCCCGGCTGTGGCGAAAGGTGATCGCAGCAGGTTAACCTTCACGATATCCTGTGTGAAACAACATCAACCTGTTGATAGACCCCAACTGTCTGTTTTGTTCTGGATATGTAAAGGTAACCAACCCGCTGGTTCCTGCCCACACTACAGTTAACCTGGCACTACCCCTAGTCCTTATAGGCAGCAGGCTCCCAGGCACCACCATGGGTCTCTAAACCAAAAAGGAAGCCTGGTAATGGCTCCGTGTCAGTTGTGAAAGCAAGAAATCTGCCCAATCGCCATCACAACAAGCTCAGGAAACATTAAGTGAGTCAAATTTGGAGACTGAATGCTATCCACTTGGTACCTCCTCTGGTCTCCAACAACTACTTTCCATAGGTACACGGTATGGAAAAGCCATAGTGGACACAAGAGGCAGTTACACTCTCATTCATGAGTATCTCTGGGTGGAGTCAAAGGGGTCAAAGGCTGACCTCCAGCTATGGGAAGAAGGTCCTTTGTATCTGGCTAATGGAGAGGCAGCCACTCCCATTGGATGGGGAAACCTTTCTGTGGATCTTCAAGGAAAAGTGTCCACTCTCTGTATAGCTGTACTTGGGCCGAAAGGTGTAGCCTATGGTATGTTTTTTTGGCCTCAATTTAATTTCTGGGGTTGGAATGGTAATCAATGTAGCCGATATAACATATAGTTTTAAGTCCAACCCTTCTGTTACTTATCCATTCCAGCCAGGTAGTGCCCACCTCCCACAGAATGGAGATCATGAGAGAAAAAAACAAAAACAAAAGACAAAGAACCATCTAGTTTGGAATCTTTCACTGGTGAGCTCAGTTCCACCTCCTATTCTCTCTTTGGAGCCTGTAAGAATGGAAGTCAAAGATTACATTGACATTGCTGTGTCTGACGCTCACTTACAAGATGGAGAAAAGAGACAACAATGACAACTCCCGGAGTCTAACCCACAGGTCTGTACTAATCAGCCTGGAAAAACTGATCTTCTGCAGCACACCTTTTACATCACAAACTGTGTGCCAATCAAACAAAGGCCTTACCGGATATCCCTTGTTAAGCAAGCCATTGTGGAAGAACATATAAAAGACATGCTTACTGCGAGAGTTATTGAACCCTCCCATTCTGGTTGGGCATCTCCTGTAGTTCTACCACCAAAGAAGGATTGAGGCCACAGATTTTGTGTAGATTTTCAGAAAGTTAATGCTGTCACAGAAACAAACGCATATCCTCTACCAAACATCAACGAAATCCTGGAATCCCTTTCTGCAGCTGCCCTGTTCTCCACAATTGACGTATATAGTGGATACTGGCAAGTACCCATGGATCCGGCCAGTAAAGCAAAAACTGCTTTCGTCACTCACACAGTCCAGAGTGAGTGACGAAGGAAGTTTTTGCTTTACTGTCCGGATCCATTGGTACTTGCCAGCATCCACTATTTAAGTATCATTTCAATGTCATGCCCTTTGGTCTCAAGAATGCTCCAGCCACCTTCCAAAGGCAAATGGAGAAAGTCTTGGACGGCCTGCGGGGAGAAATCTGTCTAGTCTATCTGGATGACATTATGTTTATTCGTGATTTGTGATTCAGCATTTTGAGTATCTGCAGATTGTAATGGATAAACTCCACAAGCCAATCTGACAATCAACCTCAAGAAGTCTAGATTCTGCATGCAAAAAATCTGATTTATTGGACATATTGTCTATGGTAAAGGAGTCAGTGCTGATCTTGACAAAGTTGAGGCAATTCGATCCTATCCCATACCGACGAGTATCAAGGAAGTTCAGAGGCTTTTAGGACTTGCTGGATGGTATCATAAATTTGTGCCAGACTTCTTGAAAACTGCTCAACCCCTGAATGACCTAAAAAAAGGAAGACCTTTCATCTGGACTCAAGCATGCCTTTGACCAATTGAAGTCCTGCTTGATCTCTCCACCTACAGTATCTTGGGTCACCCAAATCCAGACTTTCAATTCCTAGTCTATACTGACGCAAATTAAACGGTACAGGCATACAGCATACAGCCCATGGGTGTAATAAAAGTGATGAATTACAGCCAGTACATCCATTATTACAGCTGCATACAGCTAGCAGGAAGCTGGCAGAACCGGATATGTCGTATGAGCATGCAGGGTGGTGCAGTCCTATGGGTCTGAGGAAAATAACTCTGGATTTGGCTATTAGTTTATTTTACAACTTTTAGGACATAATGATTTAAATGAGTGTTATTGACTGTGCTTGTACTGGGAAGTTGATTTATCTCAAAAACAATAATCCTCTGATTTACAGACGTCTCTTTATACATCCATGGCAATGGACTCATTCCAAAATGGCGAAAGAGGTGCCGCAGCGCCATCTAGTGGCTATTGTCAAAAAAGCACTGAAGTTTTGCCTCTTTGCTTCTGTACTCTTTGCTAAAAGGTTGTGACCTCATTGACTCACATCCATTTTTCTTTCTTTGCAAGCAGTTCAGTAGTTTAACAGACTCTGGTCCGCTGTTATTTAATAACTCATGTTGCATGAGTTTCCCTTGGCTGAGTTCCTCTTGTTTGTCCATGATAGACATGCTGATTATTACTGTGACCTAATTATCATACAAAACCAGTCTAAGCCCAGATGTCAGAAAGATATCTCTAGTAAATACAAATAAGTGACTCACCTAAATACTGCAACAGATTCCTCAATGAATGACTTGTCACTAACCATGAATCATAGTCAACAACACATGCAATGACTTTCTCGTCATTGTAAAGCTATTACTTGCATTCACGTGTATCATCATTCTGGCTCTTTAGTTTTGCATGCTTTTTCACATGACTATAATTTATGACTATGAATTGTGGAAAGCAGTGTTTAAAACTGGACACGATTAATAAATAGAAGAGTCCCACTTTTTTGTCCACAGCTACTGGATTGTTTTGGCTCACCTGGAGTGATAAACAGTCCATAAAGTTTCCCCATCCTTAGACTTTTTCATATGTTATACTTTGAATCACAGTGGATTATTCAAGCTTTCATCAATGATCAACATAAATAGACTTCAATTTTTGACAAACACATCTAAAATGTAGAATATCAAGGGTTGGATACTTGTGAATGACTGTGGTGCTGCTGCTGTTTCAGCAGAATGGATTGGTGAGCTATTCATTGTTAACAAAACAAGGTGACACACTTAACTTGACATACTTAACTTGACATACATAGCACCCACTTTTTAAAATATTTGATTTGGGTCAAATCCTTTTTTAAACACTCATATTAAAGGTTTCAAGCTGCAAGAGTAATTAGAAGATACTAGAGCACCGAAAACCTACACGTGACTTTGTCGTTGCCAGAACAGATTAATCATCCATACAGCTGCCAGTAAATGTCAATCACACATAGAATGACACATAATTGTTGTGGTGTAGACATCGCTTAGAAGTTAGAACCAAATTATCATCATTAACTGACTCACTTGTGAAAATTCCAGCAAAGCAATGTCTGCTGTGAAGTCTGGATAACGTCCAACGGAAATATACAGGTACACTCAAATATTTACTGTGATTTGTAACTAAAAAGTTGTCTCGCTGCATGTGATTTGGTACAAGATTGTTGTTAGAAATTAATAATATATACCTTAAAAACATAGTATTTGTTGCAGGCTTATTCCTTTAAGATGCTGGGATCTGAGCCTTTGGAGTAAATCGAGGTCATGTTACAGGTGCATGTCAGGACAATCAGATGCTCTGCAGTAGCTGTTAAACAATTATCATTGGTGTATCATGACTATAAGATCATCAAGTCTTTAAAGTTGTGCTTTTTATTTGATTTATTTCATTCTAAATTTTACCATGTTAATGCACTGATGGTAAGGGTACATGATACTATGTTTACCCAAGCAGGACCTATTTCCCTGTAACTTTATGTGTCCTCAATGCAGACATAGCAAAATGAGTACCTTTGTAGCATTATTTAACAAATAAATTGCGGTGACATGTTTCCCCTTATCTTTTTCTTCATAATTATACTACACAGTGGTTCTAGAAAATTATCTGACAGTTATGAGGATGATGTTGGAATTATTATGAAGGTCAGTAGATAACTTACGTAATTATGGCGTGAGAAGAAGAGAGAGGAATTTCTCTTCTATTTTTAAGTAAGTGACACACATAGCTGTGATGAATACATGACCTCATGCGAACGTGTTAACACACCCACAAATGACGTAGTCTCATAGTTTCAAGCGTATAAATTGCTGCCCTTGCAGTCAGTGAAGGCAGTCTCCTCACAGGTTAGACACTTACACATCATACACAATGTGGACCTTCATCGTGGTTTTCGTCCTTCTGACAGGTAAGAACATCAACCTCTTATTTGTAATTGACTCTAAAGGAGATGTGTATGAAGTGCTTAGAGAAGGGATTTTATTTTTATATCTCTGTGTATACCTTTGTAAAGGTAAGACTGAATCACCTGAAAATACTGTCAACAGTAGCACTTCTGTGTTTGTATTATGTTGATGTTGATTATTAATCCATTTAACCACATGTTATTTGCAGCTGGACAAAGAGCGCAGAACTATGACAACAGTTTCAGAGGCATTTTGCGTCATGCTTGTCCAGATAAACAGGTTGTGTCTCAGATTAATAGGTAAGTTGCACATAAAGATGAAATCACATATACAACCTTTACACTGTATATTTCACTGGTACCTCTGATCCTTCCATTAAATCATTTTGATTCATGTCAAAGCTCCTACAGTTCCATTGACCAAGATCGCCAATGGAAGATTGAGTGCAAGGCTTTCGGTGCTACCTCAGGCTGCTCCTGGTCCGGTCCCCGGGACCTATATGACAAAGAACTCAGCTACAATTGCCCGACCAATCATGTAGTTGCTGGTGTCCACAGCAATTACAACAGTGCACATGGAGACAGAAGGTTGGTAGCTTGTTGAAGTTTAGTATTAAAATGGTAACACTATTGTATGATGAATTCATATAGGAATTTGAATTTAAATAATATACAAGCACAGTTATATGTCATTAAAACTGAGATGATGAGTTTATTTTAAAACACATATCCATGTTTTCCGCTTATGAATGTAATTAATTAATCAATCTATTACAAGCTTGTTAAATACAAAGGTTTATAGGTAAATATTAAACTGATAAATGTGTGTGCATAACTTTTATTTGTGAACCATAAAAAAAAATACACTACTTTTAGGGCATTGCCTTTTGAATGAGACAAAAAAAAATAACACGTTTCCACTCATAAGGGGAGGTCTGAAATCCATTCGCACACACCTTCATGACAGTATTTCAAGGAGGACTGATGCTGTTATTGATGAAAATTGTCCCTGCTCTCAATCATATCATAGTGAAGTTTCACTACTTGATTAAATGCTAAACTCTGAATGGTTTTACGGCATAATTCAAAATGTATAATTGTTTGCTTGATTGTGTATTGTTTCAGTTGGAAATTACTCTGCTGCTCTGCTCCACACTTTATCACATTTGAATGTCGGGAAACCCCAATGGTCAACTACTTTAATGAAGACTTCAACTGGGAACTCCCTTCAGGCCACTTCCTAACAGGGGTCCGGACCCACCAAAAAAATATCAATGGGTAAATATACTGACACCAGAAAGTAGGCCTATTATTGATGAAGTCAGTAAAGAAAACTCAGCTTTATTATAACATCAAATAATGACAGTTTTTTTATTGACAGAGATCATCGCTGGAGTTTCAATTACTGCAAAGGAACAACAAAAGGTAATTAGCTTTATTGTACTTTATTGCATATATATATATATATATATATATGAATATTAAAAAGATTAACATTTTTTCTCAGATACATTGAATTTGACAAAATCTTCTTTATTCTCTTTTTAGATACCCAGACAATCAATTCACAAATCCTTACTACTAACGAACGTATAACAGACCTTTTTACTGAAGGAGACGTTTTTGTCGCAAACGCAAGGAATGCAAGAAAATGCAATAACTGCAGATGGCCAAAGTTAAGTGAGACTGTTCAGGTGCCATATGCCATAAGTGATTCCTTTTCCACCTCCGAAAAGATGATGATTGAAAATGCAATAAATACCTTCCACTTGAGCACCTGCATCCGGTTTGTAGCTCGTCAAGCCCAGACCGACTACATCATGATTGTGAAAAAAAGCGGATGTTGGTCCTGGGTTGGTCGAGTTGGAAGTTCTCAAGAATTATCTCTGGGTACGGGATGCGTATACAATGGCATCATTCAGCACGAGCTCATTCATGCACTTGGCTTCTGGCATGAGCAAAGTAGAAGGGACAGGGATGCTCACATCCTGATCAACTTTGCAAACATCAAGCCAGAACACATTAGAAACTTCGAAACACATGACACAAACAACCTCGAGGTTCCATATGACTACTCCTCTGTAATGCATTATACACCAAAGGACTTCTCAAAGAATGGAGGAGATACCATCATTCCCATCGACCCCTCAGCACAAATAGGCCAGAGGGAAGGCATGACAGAAAATGATATTCTGAAGATCAACAAGCTTTACGACTGCAGTAAGTATACAACTAAAGCAGATACAGCAATAGAGAATATGCAGTTTACAAAGTAATATTTTTTTTTATTTCTTAAGTCTTAACCATGCTGGCTAAATGCAACTTTTCCAGTCTTTAAGACCTTTTCTGTTTACATCTTTGCCTGCAACTCACCAAGTAAACTAACCTTTTTTCTTACAGAGGCTTACCGCCCTAAATATGGCGAATGGGACAATGAGTTGAACAACGCATTTAGTCGCACGTGTCCTTCTGGACAAGCTGTTTCTGGCATCACAAGGTGGGCAATACAGAATTAAGTAATCTTTGTTAAGGTTTTCACATTATGTCTTAATAATAATGTCTCCTAAACATTTACTCCCGTCAGGGTTGGAGCAAATGTCAAATTTACATTATGTGAGCACATGATATGTAGCCTAGGCTCTTTCAAGATTGAACACTGAAATATGGGATAACACAAGACTTGGGTTAAAGAGTAAAGAGTTAAAGTAGCCATGGGCCTTCTGTAGTTTAGGGTTTGTTGAGCAAGAGCTAACAATACCTTTTAAATTCTTATATTTTCAGTGATATCATGAAAACATTTCCTGTGACAAGTAATTGTCTTTGTCTCTTTTATGTAAATAGATTAATTTAACACATATTTATCCATATATTTATTCTTATTTTGTTAAATATACAACAGAATGTTTTCTAACATGCTGATTTGTTTCCACAATAGTCTCTTCAATCATGACGTAAAAGATCGACTTTTGGCGTTTTCGTGCCATGCTTTCAAAGTAACCAGAACATGCAAGTGGTCAGCTGATGTGAACGAATATTGGGGAGAAATGGACTTCAAATGTGGAGACAATGAAGTGATTGCAGGGGCCTACAGTGATCGCAGCAGCCTCTTCCAGGATAGGAAGTAAGTCATTTGTTTTTGCCTTTATTACTAAAAAAAATCAACCAACTGACCAATGCAACTTTAAGTGCAGGTTGAGTAAAACAATTCAGTTTTATTCTATATTAACATATTTGAAAGCCAATGTAAATTAACACATTGTTCTTCTAATTTAGGTGGAAGTTTTACTGCTGTAGTGATTCTGGTTTTACCACGTCCAACTGCCAAAAAGCAACAAGGATCAACTACTTTGAGGAATACTTCAGCTGGACAGCCCCCAGCAACCATTACCTGACAGGAGTGAAAAGCTCCTTTGATTATGTAAAACGGTAAGTTAATTTGTAACAGTTTATCACAGGCATACATCCACATCCCACTTACAGTGATTCTTAGACGCCAACCTTTTTACCAATTAGTCTTAATAACAATGGAATTACCAGTTTGTAAATGCGCTCATAATGTTATTGTTTCTCGTTGACAGCGACCGTCGATGGACTTTGACATACTGCCAGGGAAACACTCAGTGAAGATACCATGAATGAGAAGTTCCCCGACAAGATTTTTTGCTGTGCCGCAATAATTTACCAAATCTATTGCTATTGTTTTTAGCCTGTCTGAAGACATCCCTGATTGAGCCCCTTCTAATGGTATATTTGTGTGCTGCTGCTGGCAGCACCAGCTAAGACCCGTGACCAGAAAGGTCATTGAAAGATTCTTAGTTTAGCATGATGCATCTGTTTTGTGTACCAGATGCATTATAATGTTTTAATTGGACAATATGTGGGGAAAAAAATCAGTTTAAAGATTGCTACCAATGTCCATCTGTGTTAGAGTCGTACATTTAACAGACCCTTTGTACTTTAATATAGTAGCAACTTTATAACCATCACTCGTGGGGAAGTACTGGTCTCCATTCATAAAGATTAGAAGTGCTGATGTAAGATTATTAAGAAAGTGCCCCTGGCCTTCTCCTATTATAATGACCTGAACAGAGAAACTTGTCTCAGAGATGCACTCCTGATGCACTTGTGAAAGAAAACAAAACCCTCAATATGGTTACAGTTTGTTGATGCAATGCTCAATGTTCTCACACAGTATCTAAGGTTGGTGGGCTGTGTATGTTTAACATTGTATTAGGTTTGTAACATTAATATTTGACTAATGTTGTTTTGTAATTAATTGCTGATCTATATCACTAGGTCATTCTCTTTCAGGTGAAACATGCTTTTGTGATGTAAGATGTTATATGTCAACCAGACATGACTTGAATACTTTGATGTCTCCATAGTATTTATGTAAATATGTGTAAATGATTAACATTCAGTTGTGGATTTAAATACTGATTACTGTATTGTATTTTATGTACATAGATATCTCGACTTGGACAAAAGACTGTATTTGTGTTTCACTGTACTTCCTTTGAAATAAAACCAAAATGAATTATAATATCTGAGTTTCTGGGCTTAATCTTCTGGGTCAATAAACAGTCCTCACATCGATGTATTCATATATGAACTATAAAAGGAGACACATTGATAGTCACATTTTTGCAAAACACTGATGGTGAGTCTTTCCAAGAGACAACAACTAATTTCCTAGCTAAACTTTAATGCCAGCAGGTGTTTTCAATGATGCAACCAACTTTTACAAAAGCTCTGACAACACAATGAGAAAGTGAATTTAACACCAGGGTGGACCAACCTTCAACACATAAAATTCACACATTACATTTTAAGCACTTTATCTTTGCTGTTGTTATGGTATAAACAGTGTTGAATAGTATAAATATCATGGAAGACCTCCACGTGTCCCTGCTGATATCCCATTAGTTTAACATTTTGAAGGTTCCCTTATATGTTGCCATTCGGGTCTGTGAGTGTTTGCTGCCTCAGTGCTGACCTCTATCGTTTAGTGTTGGGACTTGCAACAACAAATCAAGATGCACAACATGTCGTGTCCTCTTACACAGGTAAAGATGTAAATGTTAAATGTGTAAAATATTAATCAACTTTTATTGTAACACATTGTAAATGCTCATGTCAAAGTGAAACACTGGTGTGTGCATAACTGAGCAATACAACATGTAATTTGAATGATTTTGTCAATAATAATAACGTGTGTGATCTACTGTATGGGAATACATGGGAGTATGAGGCATTTACTCTACTTTTTGACTTTTGATCTGATAATAATCATTTGGGACACAAGTGACCAGTTGTGGAAGAAGTACTCAGTGTGAGGGCTTTGGTTTAGGACCCAGAAGCAGACATAGCTGGATGGTGGTTGAAAGTCAGGTGGATTTATTATAATAAAGGTGGTGAGGGCGCTGGAGAAGGCAGGGGACAGGCAGGCTGTTGAGCAGGGTGGAGTAGCTGGAGGAATGAGCTGCGGCGGCGTGAGGATGGCTCGATGGGAGGCTGGCACTGGAATCCAGAAGACAGGAGAATACAATGTTAAATATGAGAAGCACTAGGAAACACAATAATTACTCTGGTAATTATAGTACAGAGCGGCCAAGAGAATACCAACTGGTAGGCAGAACAATCTGGCGAGGACTGGCAGGAAAGCTGGTGTTCTTGTACTGTGGGTTGATTAGGTGATTGTTGACAGGTGCAGAGTGCAGAGTGGAGAGTGAGACCAGGTGCCTGATGAGGAAGCCGCGCCCCTGCCACACCCACACAGACAGGCAGGGGAGGGGGAGACCCAGGGGAAGCAGAACACCGGAAAACTACTGGAGTCAAGGCCAGAGCCGTGACACTCAGATCTTTTACTAAAATAAAAATAGTTATACTAAAGTGTAGAAAAACTTCCTTACAAGTAAAATTTCTAGTATTAGCATCAAAATATAGTTAAAGTGCAAAAAATAAAAGTATTCATTATGCAGAATGGCCCATTTCAGAATTATATACAGTATATATATATATATATATAATAATGCCTCATAATGTATTATTTTTTTATATTTGGAATATAAGTATAAAGTAGCATAAAATGGAAATACTCTAAATATTTACAAGTACCTAAAATGTTTACTTAAACGTAAATGTATTTTCGGGGCACCGCTGTAGCTCACCTGGTTGTTCCAATGAAATAACTACTGTAAGTGATATTTGATGATTACTTATCATCTAGCGCCACCTGCAGGTCAAATTTTTAGTCATCCAGTGAAATATCTCGACATCTACTGGCTGGAGTGGCACAACATATTGAACACATATTAATGGTTCGCACATGATGTAACCTAATTACTTGGTGATCCCCTAGCTTTTCTCTTGTGCCACCAGGTCAAATTTCAATTTGCCCTGTACTTTGGTTTATGACCAAATGTCTGCAGAACTAATAACATTCCCATCAACCTCAGTTGCATTTCGAGAATTAGCACTGGGAAATAGCAACATGCTAAACTAAGATGGCATGGCTATCATTTTTAAACATTTAACGGGAGGACACAATAACTAATAGATAGCTTTACAAGTTTTCTGAAAATGTATGCTTAAATATGCAAATGAGGTATTATCTTCTGATATATATGGTAATTTGCATACATTTCCAGAACAGAAATTGGATAAAGCCAGGTTCAAAATTAATGTTTCATTTTATTGACATATTATAGTCAAAGGTTTTTACAGAGGGAATTTTGGATATCACATTGTATCATAAATCACAAAATACTGCCTACAGCCATAAGGAAATCTATTTTTGCCATGTTTTTAGGAATATATGTTCCATAAATCAGGCTATGAATGATATATAAACAAACCCCTATGTAAAAATCTTCATAATATAGATAGGAATGAAACTGGAAAGTCTCATCTATGTAAGTGCTACTGAAGTGGAGATTTCTGGCTCAGAGTCTGAGAAAAACCTAATTTTAAGAAAACGGCTAGCATTGTAAAATTCCATACATTTTGCACAATCCAGTCGGCAGAAAAATTTGGGAAATTAGACGTTTGGCGACGTTTCATAACCAAAAATATGTTTCATAAATACGTTTCATATCAGCCTCGTATCATGCTTGCAGAAACGCATTGGCACGTGGTTAACGTGAAGCGATTGGTTAGGTTTAGGCAACAAACTACTTGGTTAAGGTTAGAAAAAAAAAAAAAAGGTTTGTGTTCAAATAACAATGGAACAACATACCAACATAACAACCTTATCAACGCAACAAAACCACTATAGTTAAGTTTAATAAAGAATTACATGGTTGGCCTTAAAACTACTACGTTTGTACAGTGAAAATTACTGAATGTTGTGAACACGGGACACAAAGAAACCTATCCCTCTCCCTGCCCACCCGGTGTGTCTCTTTTCGCTCTTTGAACTACGTCACTTGCTTTGACAAAATGCAAAAAAGTTGACATTCAACGTATTCTTGGTTTGCAGAAGTGTTCAATGCCAACATTTTTTCCTGGCGACTGGCCTTTTTTGCTAACACCAGAGGTGGATAGGGTAAAAAAAAGTTAGTATTATATATATAACCATATTCCTCAGTTGATTACTTACATTTAGGCAATTATTTTTTTATTATTTAGTTTTCTGAAATTTTATGTTAAATATGCAAATGATGATTTTAATTCTAAATCGGAAATTGATCAAAATTAGCGTCCGATTTCAACCATCAAAATCAAAAGCAGGATGTTTTGTTTTTTTTTCTCCATCCTTGCCTACTTGCGTGCGTCTGAAGGAAAAAACAACAACACTTCAAAGATGACACAGCTTATCTTACTGGTAGCCTGCAACTAAAGGTGACACAGTGCTTTGAGACACCATGGCCACTGCCGAAGTCGGAGATGACGGAGAAACAACAGAATTGGGAAATCTCCATGATTCCCTGAAGTCACCGGTTCGGCGATATTTTGCCTCCCATGTGAGTTATCTAAACAACAAACCTGTCGTTGGCGTAAAACTACAGTTTGTAGGCTGCAGAAGATTTAGAGACTGCAGCAACCAAAGAAAACAGCGCTCATCGAACTGTTTGCCAATTTCCGCCGTGGTCGCGCTATTTCCACTTAAAATCGATTATGTGTCTACACCGCCTTGTATGGTAAAGCAGGGTTCGCCGTGGTGTAAAGCATGTAGTCGCAGACAGGAAAGTCATGGTGCATTCGGGTGTGCCTCGTAAACTCTGAGAAACTCTAGCTGTTGTTGTAAAGTACACTACTGCCATCTAGTGGATCTTCTTTTTGTTGAAAGTGTAAATGACAGTTGACAGGGTATAAAATCAATCGAATCAAATCGTGACCTTAAAATCAAAAGTCAAATCGAATCGTGGATTTGGAGAATCGTAACACCCCTAACATGCTCAAATCAGAACATGTCAAACTCAGGCCCAACAACAGCTGTCAGTGTGCTGACTGACCAAAACTGCATGTGATTATCATAAAGTGGTCATGTCTGTAAATGGGAGACTTATGGGTACCCATAGAACCCATTTTAATTCACATATCTTGAGGCCCATTTTTCCTCGCCAAAAGTTAGCGCAAGTTTGGAGAGTTATTTGGCCTCCCGCAAGACAAGCTAGTATGACATGGTTGGTACCAATGGATTCCTTAGGTTTTCTTGGTTCATATGATACCAGTATATTCATCTTCTAGCCTAAAAACTGAGCCCACTACAACCCCCGATCACAAGTTGCGTTAATGCGTTAAAGAAATTAGTGCCGTTAAAACAAATTTGCGTTAATGCGTTATTATCATGTTAACTTTGACAGCAATAATATATATGTTTGTGCATACCACCACTGAATAGGGACAACAGATGCACATAAATATACTTATGTAATGCTTTAAGAAGAGGGAGCATTCATACTACCTAAAATACACTGAGGGTAAGAGTGATATTTTTTCTTGTCAAGTAGCCAGACGTCAATCCAGTCAGATGGATGTCCAACTAGCCAATCATCGTGTTGAGCCAAACAACCAGGCAACCAATCACTAAGTCACCTGACGAGCCATTAAGTTGATCTGGCAGCCGTCTACATGCGTATTGGCATTGGCGTAATGGCAGCCTGTCAGCCACACGTGCATGACAAAGGTACGATAAGATAGAAGTATGATTGAACTTGACCAAATTAATGAATCTGAAATATTGCAATAGCAAATGATGGCATGCCACAGCAAAGAAATATGAATCATAATACAACAAATGACACAAAATAACATCAAAAACAATACAACTCTCACAAGAAGATCTCTAGATGCCACAAACCTGAGAGCTGAAACTTGCAGGGGGAAATGCAGTTGGTGTGTGTGTGGGATGGGGGGGATAGGAAAAAGAAAGAAATACATCAAAGACGGGGTAATGAAGCTTGTCCGATCCTGAAGAGCCACATAAGAAAACAGAGATGCAGTGATTGCGGTGGGGTTGCTGGGAGAGAGATGGGGATGAATTATGATGAAGTTGTGGGTGATGAAGGGAAAGAGAGAAGAGAGAAACAGATGAGCAAGGCAGCAGGTGGATGGTATTACTTTGCCATTGTTAAAGTCACTCCCTCTCCTTTTTCTTTTACCATATTATCTTTATCTCTATCTCCCTTTTCCACCCTTCCCCCCTCTCTCTGTGTGTCCCTTGAAGCGAAACCTGGCCCTAAATGGGAACAGAGGTAGCAGTGATCACGCTGGTATTCTCCAGCAGGGCCCCTTCCTCAGCTCATTAAGCCCACAGCAGAGCTCTACTTACCTACCTGGGATATAGCGGGATTTGAAGAAAGAGAGGGATGAGGAGGGTGAGTAGGGGAGATGCAGTGGGCTTTCAGGAACGGGGGAGGAGGGGGAGAGGGGGTTGAAAAAAAAAGAGAGATAAAAAAATACAGAGTCCGTGGATGAGAGGGCTTACACTGAGTAAAAGAAGGGCTCCATGGTTTGAGCAGTGTAGTGACTTAAAGAATCCTCTGATTCTGATCCTTTAAACTTGCACATAACAGTGTTTGTCACCCCAAATAGCACTGAGAGGTAACTGATGGTAGACATTTTCAGCAGTGTACACCTGAAGCGGAGCATCATGGCGAAGACTGATCACATTAGTGGTAGCGGGAGGACAATGTTGTCCCTATTTATTTTCTTTGGAAGACAAGTGAATATGCTTAGATACCTGTCTTTTACTGTGTCCTTGCCTTTATGTACTCTATGTGTAATCTTTGTCTGTCTACTGTCTGCCTCTGCTTTTCATGTTTCAATTAGTGACTAATAATCCAGGACAATGTCTAATTTAGTGCATATTTCAACATAAATATTCCCTATTTTATTATTTAATCTGTGCAACATGTGTTAACCTCTCAAAAATCTTTCAGAGGTTGTGCTTGCGCACATATTTAAAGCTAGAATGAAGATACTGTTATCATATGAAACTTACCATGCCATGTTATTTTGTCGAGAAGAACGCAAAATAATGCTCCAAAGTTTTGTTTTGGTGAGGGAAAACAGGCATGGCAATTTTCACAGGGGTCCCTTGACCTGTTCTATGGGTACCCACAAGTCTAGGTGTATAAGGGGTGTAACAATATGTGTAATTGTATTGAATCTTTCTGCCTAATCGGTACACCCTAGGACCCAAACAGCTGTTTATGTCTACTACTCGCACACATGGAACAGAAATTCTGGAGTAGCAGCATTGTAAACTAGGTGGTTTAGCCCGGTTCGCCGGTTTAATCAAGCTCGTGGACAATGTTTCGTATCAAATTGTATGCCGACACTGTTAAACTGTAGTCCAGTGTATCTGTGGATACACTTCAAACATTTAATTTACGTCGCCATCACCCAAATGTGTCGATTAGCAGAGGGAAACAAAAACAGACTGGATGGTGTGTCCTTCTCCCCACAACATTCAGACAGCCTCCCACTAGAGATTCAGGCCATGCCAAAGTAATAACTAATGCTATAAGAGTGTTTATCACTGCATATGCGACCACACTCGATCGTTAACAATACCGAATTAAAGCATATGGTCAAAGTGTGTTGAGCCCTGCTACAATGTGCCTTCAAATATGTATTTCAGTCAGTCTGTTGTACCTGCCCTGTATGAATTGTATTACAGGTGTAACAAGAAGGAAGATAAAAAAGGAAAAAGGTGAACAACAAAACAGAAAAAGAAAATAGTGGTCTAGAGAAAACTGGAAGCAAAAGGGAAAGACAGGGAGAAGAGAGGGAATGAGAGGGCTGGGCTTTGAAGCAAGACAACAGTATAGTGAGAAGGAACGATTACTCCTCTGTAATGCAGTGCTCAATGAGGGAGAACCCGATGAGAATAAATTTAAGTCTTGGAGATGAGGGCTTTACATGCTGCAACATTCTCCAAATCACTTCACATCACTCAGACCTACCCTTAGACATAAACCCTAATATCCACAAGACAGCTTCCTTTCTCTGCCTTTTCTTCTCTACTCTTTCAGTTATTTTCCCCTCTTCTCATTTTCTGTGCTTCTGAGCTTTCAGATTTTAGACCTTCAGCTAAGGCAATTATTGATATGAGACAGTTTGGTTTTTGATGGAGAGTGGCTGGTGTGGCGAGTGCACCCCAGCATCCTATGGCCATTACGTCTAAACTGATGGTTTCACAGGTCGCGATTGTTATCCATTGTCAACATTTTGCTCAGGATATATATTCCTTGTATGTAGATATGCTGAAAGAGAGGGTGTGCAACAGACTTGAGTTTTCTGCAATTAATGTTCGCGTTTTAAAACTGTATCCATGATCCCTCTAACCTTAAAGTCCTTAAGATTTTGATGAAATCAAATGATACTATTTATGATGTACATACTTTCAGTAATAGTCATTCAATGTATTGACTTCCTGTAATTTCCTCTCTATGTTGCGCCATTCCCACATTGAATTCAAATTAAACACCTACGCACAAGGGGTTGACAGAAAATGATGCAGCATGTAATCCAGTGTTGCTGTTTGTAATTTGATCTGATTGATATCAGCCTCACTGTTTACTGCTCACTCTTCTGCTGCTGAATCAGAGCTGAATTAAGTTACTGCTAATGCTAACACCACATTTCCTACTGCTGCTGCTTCACAATAAAAGGTTTCAACTGGCCAAACGCTGGGTGGCTTTTATTGTGAAGCAGTCACAATACACAACGTATTTGTCACCACAGTTAGCAGAAACCAAAGTCATCATCAAGGTCAAGAAAAATGTGTCAACAAAACAAGTTGTTCCGATGCAAATACCAGTATAAGAAATGCTGGATCAGGTATCGGCAAGTACGTGAGTCTATGCACCAATATCAGGTTATCATATCATTAATCAGCTCATTTACGCTAAACATGAACAACAACAACACGTGTCAATCGCTACCCGATCCGTACATCCTGCCCGATCAGTACTGCGCATGTGTAACCCTGTGTGAACAGAGATGATAAAGAAGTGAGATGGCTCACTCGTCAGATACTTCCATCATCAGCTCTGGAAAAATTTAGGCAACAAAACAACTATAGTTGTTGAAAGAACTACATGGTTGAGCTTAAAACTACTATGTTTGTACAGTGAAAATGAAACTGAATGTTGTGAACACAAACACGAACAACTGATTGTAAGGTGATGCACAGTACACGAACAGTGGTCTCCTGGATGAAAGCCCATCCTACTAGCCTCCTTCCTGCCCGGTTTGTGTCTTTTCGCTCTTAAAACTACATCACCACACTCCCGGCACACTTTCTCTTAGATTTACTGTTGCAGTGGATGGGTTTACATTGTAGTTAATGGAACGGGCTAGAAAATCCCACCAGTAAACCAGTCACTTGCTCATTTCTACATGCCCCACCTCATCAAGGCAACTCTGTTCACCTGGTGCTCATTGCTCACTGACAGTATACATACCCCAGCCTCACAGACACTCTTTGCCAGATTGTTCTTTCTTCCACTCATGCAAGACTCTCCAGCACTTTGCTCTAGACTGATTTCCTGTTGCCAACCCTGCCTGCCTCTGACCCACCTGCCTTGTCTGATTCCTGGTAAGCCCACCAGCTTTCTGTCCCCGACTGTGAGGTCTGCTTCTGCGTTCTTGGTTCCTGTTCGCCTGTGACTGCTTGGTGTTTCCGTCCGACGATGATGCTACAGT
Source organism: Sebastes umbrosus (assembly GCF_015220745.1). Taxonomy (NCBI): domain Eukaryota; kingdom Metazoa; phylum Chordata; class Actinopteri; order Perciformes; family Sebastidae; genus Sebastes; species Sebastes umbrosus. The sequence continues at coordinate 24,073,265 of NC_051269.1, read as the reverse complement.
GTGAGTGTTTCCATCCACTTACCTGTGGTTCCCGGTGGCCCAGAGAATCTCACTGTGTCACTGTGTTTGTGTCCTACGAGTAACCACCTGCTGGCTTCCCAGTCCTCTGCCTGGCTTTGATTTACCTTCTGCCTGTCCCCTACTGGTTTGTCTGCTTGGACTGTTTGTTTACCTGGTTTCGGATCCTCTGCCTCCACGACAATGTCTCCTACCTGCTCCTCTATGGTACCGTTGCGCTAACCTGGTCTGAACTGTGTGTGTTAGGGAAAACGTCACAGCCCACTCGCCTGTTTCTCGGTCCGGTTTGGCCCGCCATACCCACCCGGTAGTCAGAGACTTTGTGGAGATTCATTGCTGGAATGTTGGACTGTACTGTGCGCTCCTTTACCTGCCCTGCTGTGTAACTACTGAGTTTGGCATTAAAAGTAATTACCAACTATTCTAGGTCTCCTGTGTGCTGCAATTGGGTCTTACCACTACCCGTTACAACACAGGCATGTACAGTATGCAAGGCTTTAGTTTACCGGTATTTATTCATGTTTTAAAAAGGGTTTAGGCCACATAATGATAGCAATCATACATACGATTGCTATCATTATATGGCCTAGTTTTTAATGCATTGGAATTGGATCGGTACTTGGTATCTGCCAATAAACAAGTTCACGAATCGGAATCGGTATCAGGAAGAAAATAAATTGTATCGGACGTCTCTAGTTATTTTCAGCATTTTTTATCAGTTATAAATCCGTCAGGCAGTAATGAAACCTTCCAACACGTTCTCATCCAAACTCATCATATACTGACTTCTTTGTCAGACCCTTGGCATTACTTTACAGTCACAATACACATGCTTAATGTTGTGAATTCAAACACTGGCTTAGGTTTAGGCAACAAAACCCACTTAGGTTTAGGAAAAAACAACATGGTTGGGCTTAAAATGACAACGTGTTTACAGTGAATATGAAACTGAATGCTGATTGTAACGTGACAGTGAAACTAACGCACGGGACACGAACAGCAGTCTCCTGGATGAAAGTCTTGTGTTCGTACCCATCGACCTCCCCTCCTGCTCGCCCTGTGTGTCTCTTTTGCTCTTTAAACTACGTCACTACAGAACTTTCCCTGTGCGTTTACTGTTGACGCAGATGGGTTTACATTGTAGTTAATGTAGTTAAGCTCGCTGCGTCTCATACCGCCGGTATCGAACGCCGACGGCCGTGACAGAGCATCAGTATTTGACGCCCTGGGAATAAGAACAGGCTGAACAATGTCACGATTAAAAATAATCTACAGACCTGTCAACAGTTTTCAGTGAAACTATAGTACTTTCTATCAACTACAGTATATAGAATCTATCAAGCCCTGTAGATTTGTGGCAACAGGTTTAAGGGTAATGGTTAAGGGGTTGCACTGTAGGTCAAGAACCCCAGTAAATATAACACCTATCACCCTTGACTGAGCTATAAAAGTGAGGTCCAAGATAGAACAAAGATCTAATAGAGAAAGTTACTTTTAGTCAAGACTCAGAAAGAAGTTCAGTTACATTATGTTAGCTTTGAGGTTATTAGCTACGAATAACCAAAATATTTTATTTTATTTTTTTGTTCTCTTGCTCTTTGATTCAGGTTTTAGTTAAAAGGCGGGACCTTGGTCTCCACTCTGTAAAAGTGCCTTGCCAAGCAGCCTTTAAACGAGAAAACCTTTTAGTGTTTTTTTTATAATTTGTCATTTTCTAAGAATAGGCATTATTTTCAAATGATGCATCACAATTTAGAGAGAGATCCCGTATACTGGCGATGAGTATTTGCAAATGACAGATCTGAGCAAGACTGACTGATCACTTCATCATCCACAGTTGCTCAAGCTTCTTCAACAGGATGCATGGCATTTGTGGACATGTACCCTTCCAGCTATCAGATGGTCTATCAAACAAATATACCACTCTGCTGTCATTCATCCAAAGCACTTGAATAATTTAAGAGCCAGTTTGACCCGATTGTCTCATGCTGTCCTCAGTTGATTGTCTGAGACAACTGCTGTTTCATGTCTCAAACACGTGCCAGACTTACTGCCCTTCTGACCGTGTTCTTTCAGACACGGCCTTGGTGTTTTGTTCGACACGTCGGCTAATATACATGCAACACATGCTGCTACACAAGGATACACATAACTGCAGTCTTGCACACACACACATAGACATGTAGAAAAAAAGGTCCAGTGAACCCCAAATCATATAAGTAGTAACAAGCTGACAAGGCCTTATTCACACAGAATATTGAATACATTTTAATTTGGACCCAAAGAAAACAGAATAACTCTTTCTCTCTGTTACGTTGTAATCTGAAAAGCCCTTTGTTTCCCACAGTTATCTTCCAGCACTTTGTACTAATGCCATAATACACTACATGCACCCATTTGTTCTCATGTTGGCTTTTGGCACCTGTGGCCAGCTGTGTCTATCTGTAGCTTTGTCTGTGTTACCTAGAAACCCAAACCTGATCTGTTTTGCCGAGAAGTCCTGGCTGCTGAATCCCAAACATTCTCAAACCTCCAAACAGATGATTGGCTCCCATCGGGGGAATCCATGGTGGGAAAGGAACAAAAGGGGCATTGGTTCGAAGGGGAGGGATTGATTGATTAGATGCCACAAAGGAAAGATAGAAATTTCATTGGAAAAACGATGAAAGGAGAAAAAACAGATTTAGAAAGAGGAGAGGAAGAGAGAGTGCTTGTGGTAATGAAGGGTTTTAGGTCAAAGACTTGCATCCCCATGGAGAAAGACAGACAGAAAAAAAGGAAAACAAAGAATTTAAAGTGATAAAGGGAAAGCCTACAGTAATGAAAGGTCTCAGGTTATGTGAATGCTCATATAATGAGAATGAGCTATTGAAATGAAAGGTCATGGGTCACTCAGTCTAAAGATTGCACTTTATAGAGAGATGAGACTAAAGACTCGCCAACAGACAGAGCGATAAAAGTCGACCCAAATAGCGCTGCTCCCTTGACCTTGGCTGCGGAATGTGCGGCCTCCTGCTTTGTATTCAGGGTCAGATGCCATACTTCAGAATCCCATGAGTCTCTGTGAACTAAGTAAGTCTGGGTCAAAGATCAAAACACAACCCAAAGACAACAGACACTGTGCTGGTTAACAGAAGAATCAATGTTAGCCCCCACCTCTCCACGTGTCGCCCCCGGGGACAGACGACAAGGTGTTTCAGAAGAGAAAAGAAGCAACTCTGTTCTCTATCCTCTCTACTTGTTATTTTGTAAACGTGGGCCTTTTTTTCCTTGAGTTCCGCTCAAGGCCGTGCTTTTGTTTTGGATTCATTTTCTCATGTGTGCATGTCTGTTCCACCTCCCTTCCACCGGCTGCTTTCTCTACCTTATCAACATCTGGAAAGGTTGTTGTGACTCCTTGGGACAGATTGGTTCAGATATTTATGGAACAATTTTCAAAACTGTAAGCAGAGCTTCATTAACCTGCTAGGGCGCCGGGGCAAAAATGAGCTGTGGGCACATTTTGAGCCCCCATATGCTGTATATATACAGTATATATATATATATATATATATATATATACTGTATATATGTTGCTGGTGTACAATTTATTTTAATAATAAATAACAATTAAATTTATATCTATGTATTTAATTGTTACATTTTGGTTTACAAATTTAAGAATGATCCCAGTCACCTCCACACAGTGAGGCATATAGCTTATTAATTAAACACTGGTATCAGCCGACACCCAAAGCCCAGGTATCGCTTTATCGGGACTGAAAAAGTTGGATCGGTACATCCCTACATGGGAGTGGGCAAATATGCTTACTTTATGCAAATATAAGTACATATTTATTATTAGAAATCAATTAACAACACAAAACAATGACAAATATTGTTCAGAAACCCTCACAGGTACTGCATTTAGCATAAAAATGATGCTCAAAACATAACATGGCAAACTCAAGCCGAACAGACAACAACAGCTGTCAGTGTGTCAGTGTGCTGACTTGACTATGACTTGCCCCAAACTGCATGTGATTATTATAAAGTGGGCATGTCTGTAAAGAGGAGACTCGTGGGTACCCGGAGAACCCATTTTCAATCACGTATCTTGAGGTCAGAGGTCAAGGGACCCCTTTGAAAATGGCCATGAGAGTTTTTCCTCGCCAGAATTTAGCATACATTTGGAGCGTTATTTAGCCTCCTTCATGATAAACTAGTATGACGTGTACCAATGGATTAATTGGGTTTTCTAGTTTCATATGATGCCAGTGTTCGCTCTACCTTTAAAACTAAGCCCGCTACAAACAAAAACTTGCAAGTTACGTTAAAGAAATTAGTAGTGTTAAAACAAATTTACGTTAATGCGTTATCGCTTTAACTTTGACAGCCGTAATAAATACCAATTTACTACTAAATACAATTTACTAGTAAATACCAAACAGCTTATTTATTCATTTATTTCACTGATAGTTATACTGTTTATTAAAAATAAAATTATCAATTAACCCTTAAGTTAATTCCATTATTTCCGTGGACATTAATCATTGTTTAATTTAATGGCCTTGCTGCCCTGGCATTTGAACTTTGTGCCCTCAAAAAATTGACAACACCAAAGGCCAAGTGGCCTTCCCCCTAAAATGATGAAATTCCATGCCTGAGGCTCACACAGGTTTTCTGTAGGGGGACTTCAATTCTCTGACCTTTCTGACCCTCTAAAAAGGAGCGCACTTCCCCTTTAAATTATCTTTGTGGGTAATTTTTCCCGCTGTAGTGTTATGTCTTGTTTGTCTACTTCACTAACAATATGTATTATTTGCTCATGCCTCTTGAGAGGGCACATGTAAAAAAAATGAATGCGTGGTGCGTCTCCGCCGCACAAGGCACCCTTGTATTTGACACCTTGTGAATGAGAACGGGCTGACCAATCAGCATCCTGTAAGGAGCTACTGGCTTCGGCAAGAGTTTGATTTACATTGACATTCATCCAATCGCCTTCCAAGTATTTTTTGAAAGTGCCTGCCCTTTTCCAAACAGACTTCTCACATGGTTCTTTGGGTCAACCCTCAGGCGGGTCAGGTTACATTTGATTACCAATTCGCTCCAAATGAGGGGAAACTGATGCCACCTGAAGTAATTCCAGAGATCCTCCTTGATTGGCCACAGGCAGCAGGTGACGAGGTATAAAGGGTCATGGAAGACAGCAAACAGGTTGGTCTGTGTTTTTCACTCTCCAGGAAAATGGAAAAAGGCCAGTGTTTTGTGTAATGTAAGGTTTTTTTCTCATTAATTGTCTGCAGAGGACCCTAAGTGATACACTTAATGAGATGGTTTATGTTTCTCCTTTTTGTGGCCATTCTTAATAAATTTTGTTTTTATGGAAAATCAGCGCCTACATGCTGGTCCGTTCTTCCCACCCACACTACCAACCATCCTCAAGCATAATAATACCAACAAGCTTATACATAATTACATGATATTAATTCCTTAGTTTGTGAAGCTGCTGAAGACCAGGCCTCAAGATGGTAAATGGACTGCATTTATGTGGTGCTTTTATTCAAAGCGCGTCACACGCACATGCACGCACGCGCACATGCACACACACACACACACACACACACACACACACACACACACACACACACACACACACACACACACACACAGCAGCAGTAGCAGGAGGCTACCATGCAAGGTGCTGGCGAACCATCAGGAGCAATTTGGGGTTCAGTGTCTTGCCCAAGGACACTTTGACATGTGTACCCCCACAACACACTTTGCCCAGAAAACAACCAATATTTCTGAACTACCCCGCCCCAGTTTGTTGTCAGTTAATTTGGGATAGTATGATTAAACACCGTCAAGTGAAATATTAAAAGCAGATTTTGGCACAAGGTCTCAAGATTAAGTAAAAATGCGGTATCCTTACCATTTCAGTTTTTAAAAGGGAACTATTATGCTTTTGTGCTTTTTCCCTTTCCTTTAGTGTGTTATATAGTTTTTGTGTGCATGTAAAAGGTCTGCAAAGTTACAAAGCCAACAGTCCACGCCAAAGGGAGTTACTCTTCCCCACAGAAACACTTCTCCTGAATTGCCTGAAACGCCTTTCTTGAAGTCCCGCCCTTTCTTCTGTAACATGGTGATGTCACCAAATAATACATTTGCATAATACCTTCCTTGCGGCTAGTTTGGCACACCCTCAAACAAAGCTAGTTAGAGCGGAGCTGGAGCAGAATCCAAAGAGTTTGTTTCGGTTGACCAATCACAACATAGTGGGCCAGCTGACCAATCAGAGCAGACTGGGCTTTCTTCTTTAATTGTGCATTAGTGGTGCATATTACCAAACAAATTTATCAAATTACCAAAAAGTAATTGCCACACATGCACCCTGGAGCCTTCGGGGCAGTTGGCAATCCATCCTTCTAGCTTTGAGGGCTGTTTTAACTCCACCCCACCTCCAACCTTGTCTTTCTTCTCGATAGAAATATGCCAAACATGCTGTTTCTTGTTGCTATGGGAATGTTTATGTGCACCGTCTTCCACTTGACATTTGCCGACCTTGAGAAGAATCAAAGCTTGTATTTTGGGGTTTTTTTGTGTAAAAGTTAATTGTCCGTGGATTCAGCGCCACTCCTGCCCAGTTGGCATCCTGGGCTGAAGCGCCATTGTGTAATAAAATGGAAGTATGCCCTTAATCATTGCCCTCTCTCCTGCTCTTGCTCACATTCACTTCCTCTCTTTATCTCCCTCCTTCCACACCAGCTCTTCATTTTTTCCCCTTTCTTTTTGAAGTCATTATTGGATCCTAGGACAGTTTTATGACATTTATTCTGCTTGGCAGTTCTCGCCCTCCCTTTCCCATCTCTTTCCTTTCTCTCATCATCCCTCTCTCTTTCTGTTAATTACCCTTGCAGTCTTATCTGTCGACACCCTTCAAACTTGCGGTTCCCTGTCATGAATCAAGTGCCCCCTCCTCTTCCACTTCCTCCTCCTCCTTCTCCTCCACCCGTATCAGCCACACAATTAACCAACTGGCTCACTCTAATTAAGCATCACAGAAAGACACATGCAAAACTCCACCTTATTCCTTTGTGTGGACCAGATAGATGGCCCACTCATCCCTTCCTGGTAGATTCACATGGTTTTTGCTCTCTGTTGTATGTTCCCGACCAATGCGCAGTCCCAGATAGAGACGTCCTCAGCAGACAGGGTGTTTGTGAGCATCACCTTTATAATAACAAAAAAGCCTGTTGTCAGCAAGACAACAGGCTTCCACTGACTTTCAATGGGGAAGAGGAAGGGAAAATTAAGTTGAAACAATAAATTACCATAATAGAATGTCATGCCTGTCCACACTAATGATAGTGCATATAAAATATATGTTTAAGAAAGTCCATACTCTATTACCTTTTACCGTGAATTCAATTTGTGTACCTGTTTCTTGCTAGAGCCTAACTGTGAAGGTTTAATAATACTGATCAATGCAGATATTGATTGAGCTGCTGATGAGGTGCCCATGAGCAAGGTACTTAGCTTCCAGCTTGGTGTTATATTTTAAATGTCCATGTAGTTTCTGTGTGGTGCAGTGGCACACGCTGCCTCACAGCCAACTTCACACACACACACACACACACACACACACTTTTAAAGGAACAAATCCCACATAAACCACCACCGTTATAATACTTACAGTTTACGCGGCAGACGTTGGGCAGTGTTAACAAGGGGTGACAAGAAGCGTCCCAAGTGCCCAAGCGCATGCAGCTAACCTTCAAAAGGAGCCAGGCCCTTTATGATTGATGACTTTAATACAAATTATGCAATAAAGCAGAACTAAATACAAAATTAGCCATAGTGGGCTGGTACATTATTACACTCCATTATTGCTTTCCAAAGTGGCAGATGACCCATATAATACTGTACATACAAAAGAGTTTTATAGGCTCCTCATCTGTGATGGTGCTGACTGTAGTTTTTAAGCAGAACTAGTTGTCCGAATAAACAAATACGTCTATTTGGATTTCTGTTATTGGAGTTTTATACCTGACTGGGTCATATGAGGTCCAACAGGGATATAACATCATGCTGTAGGATAACACACACTGCACATATCTTTATTTCTCTCTCTCTCTCTCTCTCTCTCTCTCTCTCTCTCTCTATATATATATATATATATATATATATATATATCAAAAACAGGATGAATCACTACACGACTTCTTTAAACAAGCAGTTATTGTGCAGCGGAGTCAGGTGGCAGGGGAGGACTATTTCCTCAGAGACCAGGTGCTGTACTACAAAGCAAATCTAGATGATGGGGAAAGACTGGTGGTTCCGCAGGGGCTCCGTGAACAGGTGTTAAAGAAAATCAAGGTGACACACAATATTAATCGAACTAAATAACTAAAACTAAATAAACCAAAAAAAGTGTGTGAGCATGTACTGTATGTGTGTGTGTGTCTGTCAGGTGTGCGCTGTAACGAGGTGTGGGCGTGTTTCTTTGTTCTGCCTGGCGTGGTCCTGCGCACACGAGCATGAAAACATGTGGTCTGTTAAAAAAAACAAAAGAACATGTGAGCGGGAACTTTTTTAATTTCCCCTCTGTTGTAAAGCTCTGTTTAAGGCCAATTCAGAGAATAAGCGATCTGGATATGTGTAGGATAATGCACTGGGTTAGAAAAGATGGTTAGTGTTCATGCAAGACCTTGTGTCTGTGTGAAGCATAGATAACACATCAACTGCCGGAGCAAGCTATCCAAATAGCCTGACTACAGTGATATCACAACAATAAAGTTCAGTGAAATACATGTACAATAGCGAAGTAAAACGGTCCTGTGCTTAACCGTGTACTGTTAGGATATGCTATTGCACTGTTTAACTTGCTTACTCTCGTTAGCGGCGCGTACTTTCAGGCAGGCTCTGCGTCGCTGCAAGAAGATTCCAAAGGTGAGGAAAAAGAAGCCAAGAGGGCCGAGAGTATAGGCCTGCTATAGAGTGCTCCAGGGATGACGGATTTTTGTAGGCCAACCAGGAAGTTAGCATCGCGCTGGGTTCCCTCGAGAAAAAAGCCAATGGGAAATTGGGTTTTGGATTACTGTAGAAAAATTACTGTAGAAAATAAGCTCTGTGGCAAACACACATTTATGACACTTTAACGTTTTGTTCAGCAAGATAATCTTCACAAATGAACACCACTTGTATGGTTTTTGAAGCGTGAATGTAATTGCCAGAAGTAAAAAGCTAAAGTTAGGCTATAAACAAACTACACCACGATCACATGAACGCGAGTATACACAACAAGGCTGTAGAGGTGGACGAGTCGGCGTGATGACGTTTAATAGTCTCATTTAGCTTATTGTCTCATTTCACGAGTGTGGTATTTACTGATGCTTTTTAAGTAGTAGAACAAATCATTAAAATCTCTGACCACAGACCTTATTTCAGGCATCTAACTAAAAAACCCATTCAAAAAATTACATTGACTTCCAGACGAGGGAACCGGAAGTGATAAAATGCTAACTAATTTCCGGGTTTTAGGGCTCATTCCTGCACCACTCTATGGGCTCTGAGAGCTTAGCACACCTGCGGCTCCCGCTGTGAAGGTGGGAGGAAGAGAAGAGGTAAGGTAAGAGAAAGAATCACAGCTGATGCTACGGTTTTGTTGACTCTGTGACGTCATGGGTCACGGGTCATGGGTCTTTTGACTTACAGTAGCCAGTGGTTACTTTAAATGTTGAGTCCATGGGCGGAGTTAATGATTCAAGGATCCTGGGAAACATAGTTCAATGGCTCTGCCACAATGAGCTGTGTGAGTCCCAACTAAATGCATCTTTGTAGTATCGTATTCCCAGTCATGTCCACTAACTTTTACTATTGATGCCAAAAGCATGTGGGAGCATACTGATTTCAAACTTTGCAAACTTTGGCAGTGCGGTAGAAGTGAAGAGAGCACAACAGAATGAGCGTAAAGTTTTAATTAGAACTACTTTCTTACAAAAAAATAGTCCCTTTTGAAAACATTTGACAGTGTGCTCTGTTGATAATCCAGAGTGATGTTATCATTTGTCATTTTTAGTGCAGTGAGCATTATAAATGAAAATTAAATTCAGCTCCAGTGTATTGTGGTGGATGCAGAAATATAAGAGACGAATATCTCAAAACCTGAGCCAAGAAAAAAAGAATTAGTTTTTTGTAATTGGATGAGCCGACCCTTTAACATTGAAGAATAGAACATTGACTGTCTGTTTTGGGCAAAGCTGTACAACTAAATGATCCATACACTGTCAAGCTAATACAGGATCCCTTTCTATCTCTCCCTCTTTCATCTCTTTTTCTCCATCACAAACATCATGTACACTGCACCCCTCGCTCTCAAACGTATATACACGCTGACACACACATTTACTCAACAAGGGCAACGCGGAGGAAGCAATTGGGTGTGGAAGAAGATAGTTTTTTGTAATTATTTCCCTGCGCCGTGGTCGACATGGAAAATATTACCCACATGAACAGAAGCAATCAGTTTCCTCCTCAAGGTGTCGGATACACTTATTACGTTGCACCGAGGACGATTTGAAATGCATAATCCCTCTCCCACACGCTTCCTCGTCTACGTTTATTTAATAATTTCCCCCAATAACTGCATGAATATCATTAAAAATGCCACAGCAATGGTTTGGGAAGGAATGCAGAAATCCATGAACTACCTGGAGTCTGACATTTTTATTATTTGTTTTTGGCAAGGAGAGGAGCTGATTGACTGGTTGACACAATGATTGAATAAAATGGGAAATGGAACGTGACGGAAATGCAAGGGCAGAAGCACTGGGGGCTTTATACACCCTCAATGCTCAAGACAAGGTTTCCTTTTCTAAAATATGTTACTCCAGCGGTGGGAGGAAAGTAAAACAGGCCCATGAGTGAAACAGGTGGATACAGCTGCTGTTTGCTATGCACATCACTGTGCATTTGGGGTTAATTGTGAGAAAGCTGGGCTTGTTACCGGATGGCTGCCAGTTTAAATCCCTTAACAGGCCTGGGACATCAGGGTTGGGAAAGTTAGTGAGACGTTCTCATTGTTGCAGCACACTGTGGCTGCTGTTAAATGAGGGAACCAAGCGATGAAGTGCTTAGTGAGTGTGTGTATATGCATAACTCTCTCCCGCTCCCCTTGGCTGTTATTAAAAATGTGTTACTTGTCAACTCTGTGAGTGTATGTTGAGCTGGTGTAGCTTGTCTGAGTAGGTGTATCTCAGAGAAGTGTCTGCATATGGGAATACTAATGGCTAATAGTGAAACTAACTGCAGTTGACACCAGACTACAGTTCTTTCATTGTTCATGGGCCCTGTTTGTCTGTTCTACAAACTATTTTTTTTTTAAAAACATCACGTTTCCTCTATTTACCAGCTGATAATGTCAATTTCACTGGAGTATGAGGTAACACTTTATAATAACCATCATTTATAAATGGTAAAACCCAATAATTTCAAACCATGAAATGATATATATTAATAATGTTTGCTAATTATTAGTAAGGCTATAATTTGTTATTTTAACAGTTTATTATTGCACACATTATAACGTTTTATAAACTGTATTGTAAGTATTTGTTAATGATTACGAAATTATTTTTAAACCTTTAAGATATTATATGTAAAACATCTACAGTATAAACATTGCATAGATAGACTGACCAGATATTTGTAAGGCTTTGTTAATGGTTAATAATTGGTTTATAAACCATCTGTAAACATTATTTGGGTGGCTATTATAAAGTTGCAACTGGTGATTATAATACATTGTTAAATGGTTAATAAATACTTCGTAAAACATCTGTAAACATTATTTAGATACATAGTTAATACTGTGTCTATTGTTAATAATTGGTTTCTGGTCCATCTATCTCTGTAATGTTTATAGATGTTTTACAAAGGATTTCTTAAAAGTTTACAAATCATTTGGTAATCATTATTAATATATAATATACTATATAGTTTAATTAGCTATCAATTTACCATTTATAAATGATGGTTATTATAGTGTTACTGAGTATGAATGCATTTCATTTTTCTGGGTTTTTCTGTCCGTCCTACGAAGCATTAAGTAAAGATTTAACTGACAATGAAGAAAAAGTAAGAGAAAAAAAATGTGAACAGATAGAGGTAGATTTATTATTTTGTAGTTCAGGTTCTCTTTCAGAGAGAAAAATGTGCAGAACCCATTGTAAAAGCAAACCAATTTCTAAACCAATTTTTTTAACAGCAGCAGTTTCTCAATCTGCCGTTTTGTTTTAACACCAACCAGGTGTGTATCTGAGGTTTGGGTTTGTCTGCTTTATTGAGTCTAGGTTGTCTGTGTTTGCTTCCTGCCCACATGGACCAGTGATAAGAGCAAGAACAATCTCTTAACATATTTTTTTTTCCCTGGGTGTTATTTTGCTCTTTACTCCTTTCTCTTCCTCTCAGGTTGGTGCTAATGTGATTCCATTATGACTGACACTGGTCTGTTTGCCTCTTTACCCCACATTTGGAATAGGTTATAACAAATGACATTGTATGCCAGAATCAGAGAAGTATATCACTCTATCACTCTTCTGCAATGCACTTACATTTACATTCTTATCTGAAGAACCTCATTATGAGGGCATCTGCAATCATAGTGATTGTCTACTCATTTTACTATAATGTTATTAGAAGCTCCTAGCATCAGCTAAATGGCGCAAAGATAAATACACAATTTAAATTTCCATATCTTACGACTATGAAGGTTGTGCTTGAGAGTCGCCTAAGCTCATTGTTTCAAAGTATATTTTGAATATGCTTCTGTTAATGTATATTTTCTCAAAGAGTGTTTGTGAAATATTTAATATGTTAACAAAAAGGTGCAGATTAATAATAGTGAATTTACAAAAAAAAAGTTTAATATGGATATACAGTGGAAGTTATTTGAAATCGAGACATCTGTGTACCATTGTTTATTCTACGAAAGTTTCTGTTTCATCAATCAGGAAGAACCTGAGGGGCCTTCATCAAGCAACATAACATCAGTGGCCGATAGCAGACTACTGGTGTACTAAACAGACCGTGACTGATATGTGATGTGCATTGGCAGTCGGTAAACCTATTCCTTGTAAGTGTAAAACACCTAGCTGCATACAGTCAATTGTACCAACATAGGCCTACAGCACTGGACAGAATAAGAGCAATACATATTTATATCTGAGTTAAGGCCCAGACACACCAACCCGACATCAAAGAACTAGCGGCGACGAAGGCCGACCGTTGAGTCGCCTAACGTCGCCTTTGATGTAGATATGAAGGACTCATTCTAATCTAACGAAAACACAAAGATTCTTCGTTTACATAATTATGAATATTATGTTCCATTTCTGCTAATAAATCGCCCAAAATGCTACACATTATTCCTTTAAAATATATGACAAAACATATAATGAAATAACATAACGTGCTGTTTAGTGAACTTCAGACGTGTTGGTACTGTAGATGGATTTTGTTACTGTTGGACAGAGCCAGGCTAGTTGTTTCCCCCTGTTTCCAGTCTTTGCGTTAAATAAGCTTACATTTAACTTTCTCATCTGTCTACAAGGAACCAAATAAGAATATTTCCCAAAATGTCAAACCATTAGTTTAACCTAGTTTTAGTTGCATAAACCTAACCATACTGTGACAATAGGGATGACGTAGTGACTTTTTTGCGAGTGAATATTGAAAGACTTATTTAAAAATCCTTCAAGGTCTCCCAAAGAGATTATAATCATCAGAAGCTGTTTTTTTAATTGTGGTAATTTGTTCAGTAAATATTGCAGTTCATGTGCACACTCATTTTTGTGATTTCTTGGTTAAATGTTATCCTTGCTCCTTCTCTTGCCCACTCTTCAATTTTTTGTCCTCATCTAAATAGGACACAATTATTCAAACAGATAACCTTCTTATCTCCCTCCTTCACCAACTCATTTGTTGCCAGGTCTTTTATAATATAAGCCTGTTTGGAATGAGCGCTTGCTTGTCTCAGTAATTTAGTGCCTCTGTTAAGATATGTTTAGTGGCCCTCTGTTATATAAGGGGTAGTTTACTCACTCACTTCATAAAACTTATGTGGCGGAATAAAGACCTGAGCATTCCTGATGCCACTAATTCATGCTAAGTACCTGATATAATCAAGGGGAGGGTATTGTCACTGGAGCAGGAGGGCTGGTTCTGATGCTTACCAGGGCCTTAAAGGATAACTTTGGTATTTTTCAACCCTACTTTCTCATGTTTTTGTGTCTAAGTGACTAATGGGGACAACATTTTTTGAAATTGGACAAATGTTGAGGGAGTACGCTGCAGCCGCCAGCCGCTAAACGGGCTGTAATGTCATCATTTTGGGCAACTTGGCACCCTCAGTTTATGTTCACTAAAGCTAAGCTCACACTACACGACATTCAAAGTCGTCAGATCACTGTACTGTTCATATTTCACAACTTGCTGTCTCGTAATCCGGAGTCTTTAAGTCGTTGTGGTTTTCACACTACATGACTGATCGGCGACAGGGGGTCACACACTACAAGATCTGTCACCAGGAGGAATCCCCAATGAGGTCTCCAAATTACATTTGTCACAAAAACATGCGAAAGACCCACATGGTAAATGACGTGATACCATGAGCTAGACGCATCGCTGATGTTGTTGTTGCCACCTGTTCACAAAATAGTCTGTTTCCACCAGGTTCTACGCATCTTTTTACTATTTATTTCTCTTAGTGCAACAACAACACATACAGTAAGTTCCTATTTTTTCAGGGAACCCCTCCCCCAGGTTTCCCCTCAACCCGTGTCTTGCACACTCATTGGCTGTAACTTGTGGCCGGAGTCCCCAACAGGTCCAGATATTTAGCATGCTAGATATCTGGAATGTGTCTGCCAGACAGAGAAATAAAAGGTTTTCCTTACCTTTCGCTTGATGTGTCTTGCTCAGAGAAGTCTCGTTCTGAAACCTTGCCTTGTCTCCACATTGTCAAAATCAGCTAAATATTGACATTGAAAATATTTTCGGTAATGCTAAGATACGCTTTCTGTAGTACAATACAATAAACTCTGACTACACTGGTGTCCCGAGACACTCCTCTCTCCAACTGCACTCACGTTTCTACCGTTGTTTTCCGGTAAGAAGTCACATGACACAATAACAAACAGGAAGTGTAAGGTAAGAAATTTAATTTCTCTGTAGGGTCCTTTCCATAATGTTGTCAGACACATATAATAACAATCTGAGCCTGTCAGTGGCAAAAACAAGCACTTTTAGCGAACAGTGCCAGGTTGCCCCAAATGATTACATTGCAGCCCGATTAGCGACTGGCGGCTGCAGCATACTCCTCCATTACTGGACCAATTTCAGAAAGTGTTGTCCCCATTAGACACTTAAGGCCCTAAGACCCCTGACACACCAAGCCAACGGTCGGCCAGTTTGGGGCCGTCGGTGAGCGTCGGTTGGCCTATTTTTTGCGGTATGTAACGCACCGTCAGCTTTAATCTGCCCATGTGTGAGGCCTTCGGCCAATTCCGCATCTTGAATCACCGGCGGAGCACGTCAGTGAGAGAAATCACTCTGATTGGCTGTTCAGCTTAAATTAATCAGTGCACAAAGTAGAAAAAACAGAAGTGAAGAAAGCAAGCAAATGAGTAAAGTCAAGAGGACACACATAGAAGGCTCTTCTCATTTTTAATTTTCATCTCATCTGATTATTCCAATACACAAATATTTTCACAGCAACATGGCCAAAGTGAGAGTGGTATGAAAACGCTGGTTTGTTTCATGTACGTATCATAACAGCAGCTTGTATATTAGCAGTCGTCGGTCTTCCAGTTTCCCTTTTTGAATGACGTGTACAGACTATCGACGCCTGCTGGTGTGGGGAGTTATTTCCTCCCACGCAGGCGCACAAAATATACATGGTAACTGGCCGTCGGCTGTAGTCTTTGCCGTGTGTTCAAATGCAACTTGTCGGTCAAGACAAAGGCGGCGTGAGACAACGCAACAGTCGGCCTTCATCGCAGTTAGTTTTTTTATTTTGGCTTGGTGTGTCCGGGCGTTTAGACACAAAAACATGGGAAAATAGGGTCCAAATCGAAAAATACCCAAGTTATATTTTAAGGTGTACTAATGTGGACTTTCGCATGGCAGTGTACAGTAGTCATAGGTGCCTCGGGCGTAAAGTAATTGTCTTTACATTCTTTCATGTGGACTGGAGGAGCCAGGGATCAAACTGACAACCTTGTGGTTACCGCTCTAGCTCCTGAGCCACAGCCGCACCTCTGTCTGTATCTGTGTTACAGTAGATAGGAAGAGATCAGCTACTGAGCTGTATTTGAAGTCACTACATTACAGTGGCTGAATAGTCAATCATACTGTTATACTGATTGAATTTTACCATGGCACATATTTTATGTCCACGTTTTGTGGCTTGATTTACTTCAACTACACGTGTATCAATACCATGAGACCAAGAAGAAATGCAGTGAGGGATACAAGAGTAACCACTGACTCCTGGAACCGGTGATGGAGGTGGTAGTGGAGAGTTTAGCTCCACTGAAGCAGTTGTCGGTTACGTGATTGGTACACGGATTCCAATTACTGAACGATCAGGAGGCTTAGTGTGTGTTTTTTTGTGTGTTTCCCTCTATCAATTGTTAATGTGCCTCATCTTGTGCAGTAATGTACAAAGGGATAGGGGAATTTATGCACTGTTTAGGCGGATTGCATTGCCTCTGAGGGTAAGTGGTGCTGGTAGCATTATAAAGCAAAGCATGGTGTCCACGGGAAGTTTCACAGGAAGTTAGGTCTAAGTAACTCAACCACTTAGGTAGGGTTAAGAAATGATCGCGGTTGACATTAACTTCACTGACTAGTGACTCACAAGAATCACAGGACTGAAGATACCGACGAGTCATGTGACTAAAGACTGACGTGACAAAAGAAGTCAATTGACTTTTAGTTTCACACGGGACACAAACGTCGGTCTCCTGGTTGAAAGTGTTGTGTTTGAACCATCCACCATCCCTCCCACCCGCACTTAACGGAGTCTCAAGCTATTAATTCTACATAATTTGCTCCGACCGTTGAATAACGCCACGGGTGGGTTAACATTGGAGTTAGTTGAAATCCCAGTTCGTTACATACTGTTGCTAAAGGGTGCCTCCGTGCGTTGGTTTTCGATGCCGAGGGGCACTTACCAAAGGATGATATTTGTAGACTTGGGAGTGAGAACGAGTTGGTTATTCACCTTCAGAAGGTATTGCAGTAATCATTACTGCATTATGTCTTCATCTGTTTCTTGACTGCTTAGACACCTAGTTTAATTTTGGATGAATGTCTCTGAATCGAGACCATACAAGTTTCTCTTCACATTTAAACACTATCACAGTAGTATTAGTGGGTTACACTTTTTACTCTTAAAATAACAAGCTCCGTCTTGTTGATTCACCTGTCGAATTATAAATCTGTGTAAGAGGATGAATGAAACATTAAAAGGAGTGACTAAACTGACTGACCAAGGCATTTGTGAGATGAAAGGTGTACTTTATTGCTTTAATTTCCCTGCCAATATAGACTTTAAACACTAATTGTCACTATTTTGCACCTATTTCTACACAGTACCTAACATCCTATAGCATCCTCCAACCTGATCTCATGGGAAGACGTATAAATAGCAAGATATTTCAAGGATATTCCATGTGTCATATCATTTTAGGCTTTTGTGTGTCATTTACATGCTGCGGAGTTAACGTTGTGAAACGGCTTTTCGCTTGTGTCACTTGTTGTCACACAACGTTGGAGGCAAGCTGCATCTTCAAAACATGGGAGGCAGATGGATTACGAGCTGATGGCCTCTGCTCTCTAGTTCCATCTGAACGCAGTGATTCACCACAATGATCAAACCATGATCCACAATCTGACAGCCTCAAATTGATATTGTACAGTCTGACACAGACTGCAACCAAGATTATTAGACCATCTCACACAGTGTGTCACCACAGCATTTACATGTGTTTTTAAACTGAAGAGTTGTTTCACTCGTTCTACTCAAGCCCCCATCACATACAGAAACCCACTTAACACCACCTAAGTCCTTTTAATAACCCAAAGCACATCATACCAGAATCAATATGCTCAAAGCGTTCGGCAAAAGGTGTAGCTGATGAATGCAAAAATAACTGTCTAGGCAGATAATTACCCTGTAAAACCAATAAATTTAAGGCTGATTAGAAAATGACAGCGAATAACTCACCAGTTTAGCAGTGTGACGGTGCAGCATGCCCTCAAGCGACAAAATTTCAAGCCATCTCCTGCTGATTGCCCTAAAATATTTTGCCCACACAGCATAGTTCCCCCCCCCCCCCCCGTGTGTTCTGATAAAAGGCAGAGCCATGGAGCAACACCGACTCGCCTGGCTGCCAGTGGTGGCTGTTGGGGGTTGAGAGGGGTTAAACTCACAAGCTACTTAAGTGCTGTCAAGGCACAAAATTGGACAGAGCACCGGGCTGAATAATTACAGAATAACAAGGGAAAGGGGGTCTTTGTTTGGCCAGGGGAGAAAAAATAATTGATTTAGCAGGGGAGGGGTAGGGGATTTTTTTTTTCTTTTTTTTAACGCACCAGAGGACATGCAAGGTCTCCCGCAGTGGCACTTGGCGTCCGAGGGAACTTCCAACCTACTAGAACGAAGAGCAGGGGGAGCTTGAAAAGATGTAATTAATTGGATCAGATTAAAATTAATGAAGTAATTAAGGAGCTGCCTGCCCTAGTTCTTCCAGTCTAGAACTGTAGAACGTACCACTGGCAGCAGGAGTAGTAGCAGTGGCACTGTGGAGAGAAAGAGGGAGGGAGAGAAGAAGAGTGACTTTGAATTATAAGTACTGAGAGTGCAGGCAATGGCGGTGAGAGGAGGGGGAAACACTAAAAATAAACAGCACGAGGAAATGAAAGTGGTTATCTGTGGGATGCCACTTTTCAATTTGTTTTGTACATCTTTGGCGGTAGGCAGGCACTCATTGCTGTGGTGTTTCTACACTTTTCTAAGTGCCACTCTTTTCTTTGTCTGTTCAGCCAAATTGGCCTCCACCATGCTGACTATCAAGTTCCCAAAAAGCTGCCAATTCTGCAAAATGATTGTAAGATGATGCACCAAATGATTTTTCTTAGTAAAGGCCTGCCTTACAACAGGCGTAAAAAGCTTTTATCAAACAGCGGTGTGTTATATCAGAAGGCCGTGACACTATTGTTTTAAACTAAATGTGGATTATTTCTTGAAGCAGAGAGGGGACAGTTGACGAGAGAAAGGGAATGAGTTAAAGGGGAACTACACCCGTTTTCAATATACATGTTATTCCTAAGGTCTAAGACAGTCCAAAAAAAATTGTAAACTAGGGCTGTTAATCAATTAAGATATTTAATTGTGATTAATTGCAAATTAATCACACATTTTGTATCTGTTCAAAATGTACCTGAAAGGGAGATTTTTAAAGTATTTATTACTCTTATCAACATGGCCGTGGGCAAATATGCTTGCTTTATGCAAATGTATGTATATATTTATTATTGGAAATCAATTAACAACACAAAACAATGACAAATATTGTCCAGAAACCCTCACAGGTACTGCGCTTAGCATAAAAAATATGCTCAAATCATAACATGGCAAACTGAAGCCCAACAGGCAACAACAGCTGTCAGTGTGTCAGTGTGCTGACTTGACTATGACTTGCCCCAAACTGCATGTGATTATCATAAAGTGGGCATGTCTGTAAAGGGGAGACTCAGGGCCTTAAGGGATCACCAAAGTTGTGACTTTTCATCCTGAGGGAGACAAGAATGTTTTCTCAATGTGTTTCACTCATAACCACTAATATCAACCTCATGGTTGTGCTAGAGGAAAAATCAGGGGATCACCAAAGTCCATAGGATTCATTCTGTGGGCACCATGAATGTCTAGATTTCAATACTGTGTTATACTACAAACAAGGGTTCGTCCGATATCAGGTATCACTCAAACAAGCCCCCTGATTCTGTAAATTTTGTGAATTGAATCACTCACAACACATTTTGTTTGAGAGTCTGTTTAACAGTACAGTGCTGTAGTTTTTGATCTGAGCTGTTTCTGCCATTTTTTATGTGATTCTTTGTCACATTGTTATATTGCAAAGCTGCCTTTACTTCACATGTTGCTGAGAAACCACTCTACGGTCAGGCTCAACTCCAGTCTCATTTGCATATCTGCTGTGATAATGTGAGGAGACACAGAAACTGGGGGAGTGAGAAAGGAGGAAAATGTATCAACATTTTAACATCAAAACACTTCCTTTTGGCTGCTTGTGTGTCGGGTGTACAACATGCATGACTAGAATGTTTACACTGATGGAATTAGCATGTAGATGAGTACTTGTAGACATGTAGACATTACACAAATAAGAAGCTCTGTTGAAACTAAGGCATAACTGTTTCAAATGTGAGAACAATGTTCATAAACATATACAAATATAATGCATACTAATGGTGCTTTTCGAGCATTGCAGTTGTCCACCTGCATATTTATCATCTTGAGTGATAAGAAATGACACACTCATAAAGACTTCTTTATTTCAAACATCAATGTCACGTATTGGAATTTTAGTCATTCAAGTCTAGAGGTATAGAGACTGCAGCCTAGACAGGTAGCCTAAGTGCAGAGCCTGATAATGTGGCTATGTTATATACCAACCCGATCTTATGGGAAGGCATATAAATAGTTTACAAACTAAGTAGTCTTCCTTGGTAAATAAACTTCCATCTTCACAGGTCTTGTTTCCTGTGAAGACGGAAGTTTATATTGAAAAGACTGTATACATGTAACGAGCTGAAATTGACATGTGTTGCTGGACATTCATAGAAAACAAACGAAAAAAGAGGAATAACTTTTTCGTAAGAAATTATACGAACCGTTGTATGAGAATACATTGGGCTTTTTAGGCTTTTCGCATATCATTTATACACTACACTGATAACATGAAACAGTCACTGTGTTAACAGCCGTAGTTCAGTTTAAGCAACAAAACCACTTTGTTAGGTTTAGGAAAAACATCATGGTTGGGTTTAAAATAATTATGTTAACTAAGTACAATACGTACGTAAACAACGTAACAGAAGTACATCACACTGACACACTGACAGCTGTTGTTGCCTGTTGGGCTTGGTTATGATTTGAGCATATTTTTTACGCTAAATGCAGTACCTGTGAGGGTTTTTGGACAATATTTGTCATTTTTTTGTGTTGTTAATTGATTTCCAATAATAAATATATACATGCATTTGCATAAAGTAAGAATATTTGCCCACTCCCATGTTGATAAGAGTATTGAATACTTGACAAATCTCCCCTTACGGTACATTTTGAACAGACACAAAATATGTGATTAATTTGCGATAATCAGGATTAAATATTTTAATCAATTGACAGCCCTAAAAATAATGACAGAAACATGTCCCATTATTCCAAAAAGAATGAATTCATCATCACCAATCATCACCACAAGGCTCAGTACCTCAACTTGAAATAATTCCCAAGAGAGAGCAAATCTCACAAAGACATTGGTAAAGAAACAAGTGAAACAAGACAACACTGGTTATACTCAACTGTAGACATTCAAGGCACAATCAATAATCCTCAACAATTACAAGTATTGTTGAAAATAAAAATGAAATGATAGGTACTCTAATGCATGTTAGACCAGTGCAGTCTCAACAACTACAATTACACAACAGGAACAGGTACAATTATGGTACAAGTTACAATTATATGACCACAAAAATTGCACACCTGTAGAAAGACAAAGAAAAAGGCCAATGTGGGAAAAGAGACAGAGAGTTTGTGTTGTCTATAAATAAAGCATTGTTATTATCATTATAGCTTTGATTCCCAGTGGGACCACCGCTGCTACAAATGTATTAAAGGTAAATCATCAGTGTGCTCATCAAATCTAGGCCAGGACCAAACGTTATAATTATGTACTCATGCTCTGATGAGTCTGGTCTTAGTGTGTCCTGTTAGCAGAGGCAAAAACAAAGAGACTGAAGAGACGGTTACTTTGTGTGACGTCAAAAAGGGACAAAAGGCAAGATGAAAATAGAATAAGAGAGGACAGAATAATATATATGAAGCTTAAAGCGAAAGTTCAGACCGTCTTTACACTCTTTCATTCACAACCTTTCTGTCTCTCTCATCTCTACTGGCTCCTACTCTATCAGCTGACTGGGTGGTTCATTCTTAGATAACCAAACAGATTCTGCCACGCTCTCTCTGAGCCAATCATATCGTTGAATCAGATTTTAAAACTCTCTGCCACTGTCAGTTGTCATTTCAGTGCGGTTCGATGCAACCAGCCTCCACCCCATCACCTCCAGTCTTCATCATATTCAATGCCCAGCCCTGCTCCACATCCCTACATTGGATCTTCAGCTACTCCCTTCACCACCACCACCAGTGTCTAGACTCCAGGGGGGAATATACCTAATCTCATCACAGCATCACTACACCCTTTTATATACTATGTCACGATGGAGTCTATTCGCCAAAGACGTTGCACTATTCTTCTTATCATGCATCATGTAATAAATTATTGTTCAATCGATACAGGGTCTCTCCTGATTGAAATAGAGTGACGTGACATGACCCTTTAAGTCTTCAACCATCCCAGAGTACTACAGAGGCAAACGTTCCCTGTTGTGCCTACCATAATACTTGGCAACACAGTTTAAAGAGGACCTATTATGCTTATTTTCAGGTGCATTCTTGTATTTTGGGTTTCGACTAGAACATGTTTTAATGTTCAAAAAAAGCTTTACTTTTCTCATACCTTTTTTCACCACTGTTGTGATTGGTCAACCGAACCAAACTCTTCGGACTCCACTCCACCTTCGCTCTAACTAGCTTTGTTTGAGGGCGTGCCAAACTAGCTGTTATGCAAATGTCTTAGTTGGTGACATCACCACATTACAGAAGAAAATGCAGAATTTCAAGCAAGACGTTTCAGGTAGTTCAGGAGCAGTGTTATTCAGGGCGAGAGTACTTCCCTTTGGCGTGGACTTTGGGCTTTGTAACTTTGCAGACCTTTCACAAGCGCAAACAACTCATTCTCACTCCCAACTCGTCAAATACCACCGCTTGGTCAGTGCCCCTCGGCATCAGAGTCCGACGCATGGGGTACCCCTCTTGCGTTACTTTTGGACGGACCAGGGACGGTGTGTCAATATACACTCATTACATGCATAATGTCCTTTCAAAATGAACTTCTGTTTTCACAGTAAGTTAGGTTTAAGCAACACAACCACTGAGTTAGGGTTAGGAAACAGTCGTGGTTGGCATTAACTTCACTGACTAATGACTCACGGGACTGACGATACTAACGAGTCACGTCACTAACGACTCAAGGGACTGACGGGACAAAATAAGTCAACGTTACTTTTAGTTTCACACGGGACACGAACAATAGTCTCCTGGTTGAAAGTCTTGGGTTTGTTTGTTTTTTACTATTTGAAGGTATAAAAGAGTTTCATAGTGTTGGATACTCAAACTCTCTTCCTATCAGAGGCTGTTAATACTGAACAACTGAGTGTGGTCAAATTATATTACAAAAATGAAACACATTTTTCGAAACTGGAAATGATTAATCGTTCTGCATATTACAACGTGCTTGCAACTGCTTATTTCACAGTGAAGAAATTTGAGTGATACCCCACCCAATTTACAGTGGGATTACCTCTTTGTATAAAGCTAAATTTAAGAAGAATAGATGTTCCCTCTCCCCTGTCTATGACCTAATCTCGTCATTAAAGAGTAATAATAGTAACCACAGCACCCCAATTGGTCTTTAATCAGCGGAAATCTCTCCTGGTTCCCCTCAGACTCGCCCTCTTTCTTTTTTTTCTTTCTGTCTTAAACTCTTTACCATTCTCCATCGATGTTTCCTCCATAATGCTAATCCCTCTATGATCCAATTCATTTTGTCTTAAATTAAAAACCCCCCCGCCCCGTCTATCTGTGTGTCCGTCCCCTCCCTTATTGTAATTCCACACCACAGTCTCATCCCCACTCACCATTTACATTTCTCTGATAATGACAGCGTATGTCCACTGTGCCACATCAGGTCGACTTCCCTTCCCTGTATGTGAGAAAGAGAGAGAGAGAGAGAGAGAGAGAGAGAGAGAATCTCAATTAATGGAAAGGAACGCCGGTATGGACAGGAAGAGCAAAATTGGGAATTAGTGGCTCTCAGTAGAGGAGTGGAAGCAAATCAGATTTTATGACCTCACGCGTATTAGAGCAGAGAAGATTAGCTGAGAGGGCAAGCGATGGAGAGACAGTGTGTGTGTGTGTGTGTGAGATGAATGCTCAAGAAGCTGCAATTTGTTTTAGTTTTGTAATTTCCATTTCCTCACGAGGTATCAGGGGATGCACTTAATAACCTTTATTTATCTGGGGAAGGCTTTCGCTGAGCATTATTGCCTCATATTCCCCCACCATCCTATTTCACATCCCTGTAGTTACATAAACACTAGAGTTACATATATTCACCACTAGGGGCCACCTAATAAACTACAATTTCCTGCCACTAGCCGATTTGTTCAAAGGCATTTTTTTGCAGCAATTGTTGTGCGACAAAACATTATTGGTGCTTGTTTTTCTTGATTTTTTTAATTTTATCAGACAGTTTGTGGATGCACCATGGTGGCCTTTACATAATGACACAATTGTAAAACAGCCAAGTTGAGGAGGCAGACAGAAGGAAAATAATGTCTGTAGTTGTAAAGATGTATCACAGCAAGAGGTTTATGTAACGCTGCCTTCACATGATAAGAAATTCGCTTTTTGTCCGTCGCGAGGCAGGGCGCAGAGTCTTGCAGTGGCAAAGCGCAGCGCAGGTATAATAGACAGGTTTTATCTGCTACGTCACCACAGAGATGTGCACGCAGCTAGGGGGCAGAAAGCACGGCATGTCTAGCAGAGCCAAGCTCCAAAGCAGAGAGAAAAGATAGATTGAAATTGTTTAATATTCCGAGGGGATCACATGTCTTTGCCTAAAACAAAAGGAGCTTATGGATCCAGGCCTAATGGTCCAAAGCATTCTAGTCACACAGTGCTATCAAAGCAGAGGGTGGTCATGGCGAGCTGTCATTCTCCACAGATTGATGAAAATAAATTGATCAACAACAGGGTGATCGACACACACTCTAAGGAAATATTTAGATATATTTACCAACTATAGCTTAAAACTTAATAGTGATGCAAGACTTTGTTTCGGCTCTAAATTGCTGCAACGAAGGGAAGCCAAGTGGAGTATCGTGCTGTGTAAACACCTGACCATGGCACTGAGCAATGAGTAATTCAAACGTTTTTGACTCAAGACTCACATAACAATACCCTCCAATACTTCATTCCTTCTTTTGTATTTCCTCCATGAGTCTAGTGAATACTCCTGGCCACAAATCTAGGGAAGACATCTGTATAGGTCCAGTTCTATATTAACATTGTACCTGTTGAGGAATCGCTAAGGGAAAAGGTGTCTGGCAGCGTCCATCAAGAGGGACTCACATAACTTGAACTCTGACCGGAGTGTCAACCAAACAGACCCTGGTACCCCAGGTCAAATTACATTTATGCCTGATCTAACGTTACCCATTTCATAACAGGTGATATTGTCTAGTAACAAGAATTTACGAACAATGCAAAATCTACGTTGATTCCGACAGTTGAGTACAATCTCGTGACTGGCTGCAAAAAGCGATTTTGCCCTCTGAATGCGCACACACACCCAGCAATGTTTGTATACAAGAAACCCGTCTATATGCCATCGAAAAGTGCACAAAGGTACTGTTTCTAAAGTCACTGTTTCTAGGCAACAACAACAGTTTAGCTGTTATCTCATTGGTAGCGCTTTTAAAGGTAAGCGGCAACCAAAGTCAAAGTTGAAATAATTTGAACTTTGAGCCAAAGGGTAGCGCTTTCCGCCTAGTCGGCTGGCACCGCTCTCCCCAGGAAAACAATGGCACAGCCAGTGCAGAGCAATTTTACCGCTGATCATGTGTGGGCAGCTTTAGAGTGTAGTGTGTGTGTTGTGCAGACAGAGCAGACTGTATATATCCGCAGAGATATTCACTGTTCAGACAGTCTGCCTCCAGAGATAGAAGGCATTACTCTTCTGCTGCAGCTCTCGCTCTAATGAACACACACACACACACACGCACACACACACACACACACACACACACACACACAATTAGAGTGCAGTGAAAAAACTACCATTACAACTCTGTATCTTTCTCACAATCATCCCTCACATGCATGCATAGTACTTACAACGTACAAACTGTCTCTCTCATCTGCATGGTTTCCCTCTCTATCTCTATCTCACTCTCACACACACACACACACACATATCACCTGTGCCTGTTGGGCTGGGTCATAAAAATTGCAAAGTCCTGCTTTTTAGTAAAGTGATGGTCTGAAAGTTTTGCAGGAACTTTACACCAGGGTGTATTTCCAACATGTTGCTGAATTCAGAGTAAACTGTATATTTCTGAAAGAGCTTCTTATTTTTTTGTTTTTGTCTTGTTTTCCCTAAACAGCCAGGGTCAGAACAGTGAGAGGAGAAACTGCATCAAGGTTTTGGAGAGATGTGCTCTCTACAGGGCAAGGAGCAAGAAATGAAAAAAAAAACAATATAATGAAGCAGATTTGTAGCTTTGCCTTGTTGAACTGCAGATCTTTTCATCGACTTTTTGAGAGACTCGCTTACCCACTTAATGGTCTTATTAATTTTTTGCTGCTATAACCCAACAAAATGAGCTCATAATGTTAACTGTAGCCAGCCGAGGTTGCAGTTTATGAATAGCAAATAGAAAGTCTTCCACGTTAACTTGGTCCAGCTGAGGTTAAACTGATGTAAATGTTGTGCAAAAGCTCTCTGCTCTACTGTTTCCTTCTAATTTCTCACACCAACACAAGCATGTCTGTCTGACTGTTGATGTGATGCACAATCACACACACACAGACACACTCACACACACTCCGCACCCAATTTTTCTATTAACAGGCCATTAAATAGGCGTTATCAGTCGCTATAAGAACCACAGATGTGGGTCAATAGTGAAAGTAAAACTTAAAAGCAACGCGTTCTAACATGTTGTAAAACTGAATGAAACACTATGTTTTGAACGAAAAAAACAAAAAGGCTTCTTTAAAATTAAGCAAAAAGAAAAACATTAATGGCAGGGTTGATGATGTTAACCAGTATACACTATTTGTTATATTGGTAAAATGGTCTTTACACCCAGACAGCGATCCATTGCTTATGAGCTCTGAAAAAGGACCGGAAAAGAGCCATCATCTGTAGCTGCTGTAATCCTGTAAAAACGTCTACCAATCACCACCTCGCAGTCCGCTTGGAAAGAACCAATCAGATGCCTCCCTGCCTCCATGCTCATACTCTACTCTTGGCGTGCACCAGCCTGAACTCAAAGCACGTCGCCGCCGCAAGTTTACTGGAGAATGGTAGAGAAAACTCAGCCAAAAGTAGCACCGCCGCGGTTACTTGTCATGAGGTAGCGTTGTTGAGTTGAGGCCCTCTCTCCGCTCTGTGTCTGTGATGTAGTTATGATGCGTTTTAGGTTTAGGCAACAAAACAATAACTTATTTAGTTTTAGACAACTAAACTACAACTTCTTTAGGGTTAGACAACAAAACTACAACTTCTTTAGATATAAGCAAAAAAACTATAACTTCTTTAGGTTTAGGCAAAAAAAAAAACTTAATTATGTTTAGGGAAAAACATTCTGTTTTGTTGGTTTCACACGGGACGCGAATTCCGGTCTCCTAGGTGAAAACCCTGTGTTTTGTATCCCATCCATCGGCCCCAACCTTAACCCCTTATGGAGTTTCATGCTGTCTATACTACAGTGCACAACTTCCCCTTCTGCTCCTGACATTATTTCTATGGTCGCTAGGGTTCGTTGTTGTGTTCTTTTATACCTTCTTTCAGTAATCGGCCATGTGAATAGATGATAAAAGTCGTAGGCCCCTAATGACCCACACCTATTGGGCATATAGCAACTGATAATGCCTATTTAATAGCATGACAACAGTCTAATCACTCCTCCAGAACAGACAACTCCATTCCAACACCCTAACATTCGTATGTGTGTTTGCGTGAGAGAGAAAGAAAGAAAGAGAACACGAGACCGTGTTTGTTCACACACATCCACTTTTTTTTAAATTGCCAGCACTTTTTTCTAATGATAATCATTGTAGAGGTTGATGGAAAGAGGCCACTATGAAAAAGCACTGCACAGGGCGACTGAAGCACAGAGCAATTTTGAAAATTGAGAAACCTTTAACTAGAGAGGAGTGCTCATGATGTGAACAAATATGTTTTTTTTTCTGTTAAGTGACCAATTAAACCAAGTGGCGTATCGTGCTGTGTAAACACCTGACCATGGCACTGGGCACACTACTGTAATTCAAAAGTTTTTGACTCAAGACACACATAACATACCCTCCAATACTTCATTCCTTATTTTGTATTTCCTCCAAGAGTCAAGTGAATACTCCTGGCCACAAATCTAGTAAAAAAATGAGGTGCACATTTTGTTTCCCACTGATTTATGAAAACGCAGCAGTAAAGGTCATTAAATCTGCTTTATCGCTTGCTTTAAGCACCATAGATGTGGGTCACCTCCCGCCGGCGCTCCGACTGCAGGTCGAAGGAGACGGCGAAGGAGTTTCTGGTGATCCGGCATGATTTCGTCCGGAATCCGACCCAGTAGCACAGATGACACGCATTAAGAATAGCTATATAGAATAGCCAATCTTCTCGCTGATGGTCTCGTTTACTTAAGTAGGTCGTATAGAGGCATCGGTTAAATTGGGACTGTTTCATAACCAGTTAAAAGTTCCTCACAGTAACTTGTTGGTAGGATGAGGGTTAAGAGTATATCAACTACTCCAAAGAGTAGTTGATTTAAAAATGCAAATACACCATTTCCCACAATCCACCAGTGCACCAACAAGGAAGAGAATATTTAAGTTACATTTTACAGTCTGTTCAATGCTAGATGACCAGAGTCACCTTAACTGTATGAATATCACAGAATCCAATGTATTATATTCGTCCATCCATCCATCCATCCATTTTCTTCCCCTTATCCTGGGGCCAGGTCGCGGGGGCAGCAGGCTTAGCAGGGAATTCCAGACGTCCCTCTCTCCAGCAACATTTTCCGGCTCTTTCTGGGGGACCTCGAGGTGTTCCCAGGCCAGACAAGATATATAACCTCTCTAGTGTGTTTTGGGTCTACCCCGGGGCCTATACGAGTTGGACATAACAGGAAAACCTCCAAAGGGAGGCGTCCAGGAGGCATCCTGATCAGATGCCTGAACCCGAATGCCCTTTTGACACGAAGGTGCAGCGGCTCTACTCCGAGCTCCGTCCAAATGTCCGAGCTCCTCACCCTATCTCTAAGGCTGAACCCAGCCACCCTACGGAGGAAACTCATTTCGGCCGCATGTATCTGCAATCTCATTATTTCGGTCAATACGTAAGGCTCATGACCATAGGTGAGGGTTGGAACCTCCATCTAATATATTCAGGTCACACAATTGTTTGCCTCCATTTTCAGCATTTTTGTGACGTCACACCCTTAAATCTTAAATCTTTGGTTGTACAATGTGAGAGACTTCACTGTGCTGAGTCAGATAGATTGTGGTGTGTTTGTGCCTCTTGGCGAGGATGAGTATTCAAAATAGTCAAACTACAAACCTAGTCTTGAAAGTATATTTACTTCCGTAATTATAGAAGAAATATTATCCACTCTCTAAGACATAAAAAAAATCAAATTATGTCCTTCCTATCATTATTATAGATTAGTTTTTTCGATAGGGCTTTAGATAACTCTTCCACTGCTCCCCCAGTGGTTACCATAGTGAAAAGCTGTTGATACTTTGGGCAAATCTGATAAGAGTACTTACCATCCACCAAAGTAAACTTAGTTTGTAGGATACTATATTACAGTCCCTAAGGGAGTATTTTTAATAAGCTATAAGTAATTGGTTCCGTCTGCGTCTCCTGTAACACCTGGGACTGGTTAGCAAGCTGAAAACAAGGTGACTAGCATGGATTAAATGTCACAAGAGGAAATACATGAATAGCTCGCATACACAAATATGCACCCATATGACTGTGTGTGTTCACACTTTACACACAGAAAGCACAGAATACACACACACATTCACATGCAGAGTCTAAGGAGGAAATGCATTCACTTAGCTGTGAAACATTTCCCACTGTGATTATTAATTACATTCTCCTTCCCTTGCCACTTGGTGTGTGTGTGTGTGTGTGTGTGTGTGTGCGTGCACGCTGGAGAGCTCTTCTGGGAATTTTCCAGCATGTCCCGCTCACATCCATGCAGTACAGCACATTCTGCCTCCTTTTCCCTTTCTTTCCTCCTCTTTATCCATTCTTATCTTCCTCATTTCCCTCTCTTCTTCGCGCTGTATCATCTCTGTCTTTATCTCTCACCATCGCTCTTTCTGTCACCCTCCATCTCTGAATGTAACGGCCCAACTTCTCAGTACGCTGCAGGGGATGAGCACCGGCAGACAGAATTGATAATTAAGGGTGTAAACGAGAGGGGGGAAAAAAAGACATTAAGCTTTGCTGAATTGTAAAATGGATATTGGGAGAGAGTGAAGAGAAAATGGTTTGTATTTTTTTACCTAAGGAATACTTTACTTCTCTGCCCAGTACCATATTTTATTAGGATTTACCCAATTGTTTACCAAATTTTATTTTTATTTTGTGAGTATTACACCTGCAATTAATTAGTTCCATGTTTTTGATTTTGTCTATAACATTATACAATATTTACATCTGGGTGATGCTATGTCACAGTAGCCCAATGAACAGTGTAATGAGAGCAGTCATATCATAGTGGGTAGCCCTAGAGTACCATAATTGTAACCCTATAGCTACTGTAGTAACCTATCTTAACACATTCTCACTCCCAACACGCCAAATACTGACGCTTGGTCAGTGACCCAACGCTTCAAACTATGACGCTCTAGGTACCCCTCTAGCGTCAATTTTGGACGGCATGTCAGTTTCCGCTCGTTACATGCATTCAGTGTCTTTTCAAAATAAACATCCTTGTTCGCAGGAAGCGTACAATTTTCACTCATTACATGCATAGTGAATTTTCAAAATAAACTTTTGTGTTAGCATGAAATGCACAATTTCCACTCGTTACATACATTCAGTGTCTTTTCAAAAACACTTTAGTGTTCACAGGAAACAGTGTCTTTTCAAAATAAACGTATGTTTTCACAGGAAATGTACAGTTTCCTCTCCTTACATGCATTCAGTTTCTTTTCAAAATAAACTTCTGTGTTCACAGGAAACTTACAGTTTCCAATCGTCACATGCATTGAGTGTCTTTTCAAAATATACTTCCATGTTCACAGGAAATGTACAGTTTCCTCTTGTTACATGCTTTCAGTGTATTTTCAAAATAAACTTAAGTGTTCACAGGAAACGTACAGTTTCCACTCGTTACAAGCATTCTGTGTCTTTTCAAAATAAACTTCCGTGTTCACAGGAAACGTACAGTTTCCACTCGTTACATGCATACAGTGTCTTTTCAAAATAAACTTCCAGCGTTGGTTTACTTCGTTTTTAGGTTTACTTGGTGAGGTTTAGGCAACAGAACTTGGTTAGGCTTAGCAAAAGTTTATGGTTTGGGTTCTACTGTATCCTGTCATTACAACTGTATTTTATCAAAGTATATCTTTTCTATAGGCTTCATATCTACAGAGTATCAGACTGGGCACGCACAGTGCTTTGCTATCATACTGTCGTAGATGTGTCTGTGTTTTTGTTCGCTCTCATCCCCGGCTCTCTGAAGCTCTGTACCAGGGTGCATGTTATTGCCAGGTCTGAAAAGGGCCTGTGACGATCTCTTCACACCAACAGAAAAATACAGGTTTTTCACAGGTCATTGCTCGCTGTTAATAAAATTTTAATCACAGCTTTCATCAAAAGCCATTTAGGAGGAGTCGTGTTGGTCCCCTCCTCCTATACTCAACTCTGTTTAATTCATGTAAGGGGTCGGAAATTATACAACCAAAATCAATCCATATGGCCTCATTTATTTTGTCGTCAGCACTACTTAACGTGTTTTATCGTAATAGGAGTCCCGTTTAGCTTCATCAGAGAGACTGATCTCTCCCCAGACTATAACCATTCAGACCAAGCACCAAATCCCTCCAGCTGTCAACACTCACTACCTATTAAAGCTGAGGTTACACTGAGGGCTGTAGGCTTTAAAGAGCAATATTGGCTTGAGTCACAACTACTGGCCCTGATTTCTAGGGAGATTAAAGTTGAATGTTGAGTCTATTCCAGGGGGATGAGACAGAGAGAGCAAGCTCAGGCCAGTAATTAGGCTGCTTTGTTCTGTGAAAAGAAACGAATGGTTGAGGCTTGCTGTTTTTTGATGAAAAGGCAATGATGCTCCCCATGGCCTTGTGGAGCTTAGTGAGAAGAGTGTGGCAGCTCAAGGAACCAAACTTAGCTCAAATGTGCTGTATGTAGTGACAGTGTAAGTGTTGTAGCACTTAGGATTCAGGCTTCCAACAGATGTCTAAACTGTGTTCTCCCCCTCCAACTAGTCTTTTTTATACATGTAAGTGTGGGAGGAGAGAAATAGAGAAGACGGTGAATTTTCTGTGCCAACTCAGTTATTTAATGGGACTGCGACTGCTGGGACAAGAGGCAACATAGACAAGGAACAGCAGGCAGAGGAGCAATGAGAAAAAGCTCTATGTGTATATTCTAGGGCTGTCAATCAATTAACATATTTAATCACAATTAATGGCATGATTGTCCATAGTTAATTGCGATTAATTGCAAATTAATCATTTTTCAACTGTTAAGTATTTAGTATTCAGTATTTAATACTCTTATCAACATGGGAGTGGGCAAATATGATTGCTTTCTGCAAATATATGTATATATGTGTTATTGGAAATCAATTAACAACACAAAACAATGACAAATATTGTCCAGAAACCCTCACAGGTACTGCATTTAGCATGAAAAATATGCTCAAATCATAACATGGTAAACTCAAGCCCAACAGGCAACAACAGCTGTCAGTGTGTCAGTGTGCTGACTTGACTATGACTTGCCCCAAACTGCATGTGATTATCATAAAGTGGGCATGTCTGTAAAGAGGAGACTCGTGGGTACCAATAGAACCCATTTTCATTCACCTATCTTGAGGTCAGAGGTCAAAGGACCCCTTTGAAAATGGCCATGCCAGTTTTTCCACGCCAGAATTTAGCGCAAGTTGGAGCGTTATTTAGCCTCCTTCGTGACAAGCTACTGTGAGATAGAAAGAGATCTTCACTCTAGCTTTAAAACTGCTGCGTTAATGTGTTGAAGAAATTAATGGCGTTAAAAACAATTGTGTC
Organism: Sebastes umbrosus; assembly: GCF_015220745.1. Classification (NCBI taxonomy): domain Eukaryota; kingdom Metazoa; phylum Chordata; class Actinopteri; order Perciformes; family Sebastidae; genus Sebastes; species Sebastes umbrosus. The sequence continues at coordinate 24,039,709 of NC_051269.1, read as the reverse complement.
AAAGTTAGAGCGTTATCGCGTTAACTTGGACAGCCCTAGTATATTCATATATACAGAATTTATGCTATGATGGTTTCCTAAGTCGCTGCACCATCGGCTCTACTCTGCCCATGTTGGAGTTTTTTCGGCCGATTCAGCATGTTGAATCGGCGGCTGAGCTCGTCAGTGAGAGAAAGCACTCTGATTGGCTGTTCCGCTTAAACGAATCAGTGCACAAGAAGAGAAACGTAAGTGGGGAAAGCAAGCCAACAAGTAAAGTCAAGAGGAAAAACAGAAGGGCTTTTCTCATTTTACATCTTCATCTCATCTGATCAATCCAATATACGGATATTTTCACGACAATATGGCCATCTGGAATGAAGCTAAGTGGTGAGTGAGAATGATGTGAAAATGGTCGGCAGACGCTGCATGTACGTATCAAAACAACGGCTTGTATATCCGCAGTCCTCGGTCTTCCGATTCCCTTTTTGAATGATACTGCAACCTGCTGGTGTGGAGAGTTATTTCCTGTCATGCAGGCACAGAACATACGTGTTAGTTGGCCGGTGGCTATGGTCTTTGTGGTGTGTTAAAGTGCAACTTTTTGGCGATGAAATTGTCGGCCTTCATCGCAAAAATTTGTTTGATGTTGGTTTGGTGTGTCTGTGCCCTAAAGGGATTTTAAAAGTTGGGGAACAGTAGGTGCAATCTGATTACATGTATTTTAGAGTTATTTTTACAGGGACAAGTACAACGAATTGACCAATGCCACATTCAATGATTACAAACGCTGCCTCCCAGAAATTCCATTTATGTCGGTCTACTATTAGATTATTTTCTAATTACATTGTGACAATTGCTGCCTGGATTTCGTTCCCTGGCATTTTTAGCCATGCCGTCAGCATATTTTTCAAAATATGTCTAAACTTGTTTCCTGTTTTTTTAAGATGATTTTTTTTGTTTTTTGCCTTCATTTGACAGAGATAGTGATAGTCATGAAAGGGGGAGAGAGAGAGGGGACATGCAGCAAAAGGATTCGGACGGATTCGAGGGGGTGCTCGCTTTCTAATATTTCTAATTTGAATGAATTGGCTTAGTGCACTGAGAACTGAGCAGTTTCATCCACCTGAATGAGTGAGTGAGTGGGTGCCTTGTCTCTGTGATATTGTCACAATTATGTTGTTACACTGATGCTATAAGCCTACCTATGCTATAGCCTAAGTTACCTGCAAGGAGCTTGACTGCCTACTACCAAATTGTCAGGATTGTGAGGATCTATTGAATATAGAGCTGTCAAAGTTAACGCGAAGATAACGCATTAAATTAAAAAAAAATTACACCACTCATTTTTCTAACGCATTAACGCAACTTGCGATTTAGCCTGGCCGCTAATTGATTTTTCAGATGTTGTAGTGGACTCAGTTTTAAAGCTAGAGTGAAGAAACTGGTATCATCTGAAACTAGAAGGAACAACAACTTAAGAAATCCATTTGTACCAACCATGTTGGTACTAGCTGGTCAAGAAGGAGGTTAAATAACACTCCAAAGTTACTCTACATTTTGGCGAGGAAAAACTGGCATGGTCACTTTCAAAGGAGTCCCTTGACCTCTGACCTCAAGATATGTGAATGAAAATGGGTTCTATGGGTACCCACGAGTCTCCCCTTTACAGACATGCTCACTTTTTGATAATCACATGCAGTTTGGGGCAAGTCATAGTCCATTCAGCACACTGACACACTGACAGCTGTTGTTGCCTGTTGGGGCTTCAGTTTGCGATGTTATGATTTGAGCATATTTGTTATGCTAAATGCAGAACCTGTGAGGATTTCTGGACAATATTTGTCATTGTTTTGTGTTGTTGTTTGATTTATAATAATAAATATATACATAGATTTGCATAAAGCAAGCTCATTTGCCCACTCCCATGTTGATAAGAGTATGAAATACTTGGCAAATGTCCCTTTAAGGTACAGATAAAAAATGTGTGATTAATTTGCATCACGATTAAATATTTGAATTGATTGACAGCCCTAATTAAAAATGTATATCAAACACACTAATTTAAGTGTCAGCTGGCTTGGGGCCCTTCTGTGTGGAGTTTGCATGCTCGTTTTGCAGGTTAGCATGGATTTTCACCAGCTTCCTCCTACATTCCAAAGGCATGCAGGCTAGGTTAATTGTTGACTCTAAATTGCCTTGTGTGAATATCAATGTCTGTGTTTATGGGGCAGCCCTGCGGTTGACTGGCGACCTATCCAGGGTGTACCCCGCCTCTCGCCCAATGTCAGCTGTGATCGGCTCCAGCCAACCGCAACCCTGTACAGGATAAGTGGTTACAGATAATGGCTGAATGGAAAACCTGTTTCAGGGGTCAGTACTTGTCCTCTCTTGTTTCATTTTGCATCAGCTGTCTGTATTTTACATTTCAACAGTAAACAATGGCACTACATGTGACGCGCTTTGTCAATGTTGGCTTTCAATATGTATGAAGCCCTTGAGAAGCCCTGTTAGCGTGCATTACAATTAACCCCTCTCTGTTCCTTTCAAGCTGCTCACTTGTCATTAATGTTCAATCTCTTCCTCTCTCCTTTCCTTATTTGCTCCCCACTGTGTTGCTTGTCGATCCATCTGTTCATCCAAGTACTTCGCATCTCTCCTTTCACGAGTCTCGTTACCCTTTTTTTTTCCTCTCTCCAAATTGCCTTCGACGCGGTCAGTAAGTGGTTTGTATATGAGCTACACGCGATTAACAGTCAAGCCAAGCTGTCTGTTTTATGCACACACAAGCATGCACGCGCGCACATATTTACACACACCGTCTGTCCTGAAGAGCTGACACTGTGTTTCAGAGAGGCCTCTGAGGAGTGCTCGTCCATAAGGAGATGAGAGAAGAGAAGGAAAATAAAAAAAAGTGAGTGAAGAGTGGAGGGGAGAAATACGTCAATGAGAGAATGAAGTAGAGAGCAAACAAAGGATGAGGAGGGAAGTGATGGAGGCAGAGGGAGAGCGAGGAAATTAGTTGAAGAAAAGGGGGGATGGAGAAGAAGGGAGAGACATGGGGGAAGGCGGGAGTCCTGAGAGGGGGAGAAATAGAAATAACTGCAGGGAGTAGAGGAGGAAAGCAAGAGTGAAGGGGTGAGACAGAGGGGAAATAGAGTGAGAGAGAGAGACAACACAAAAGAAGAAGAGAATGAATGGAGGGATGGAGGCAGCAGCTTAGAGATTAGCATGACTATTAACTGCTGTCTGACTGCGGTGCTCATTAAAGTCCACTGCAGAGACTCGTTTTTTCTGTCTGCTTCGCATTGCTGCTGCATCTGTGCCTGTTTGTGTGTGTGTGTGTGTGTGTGTGTGTGTGTGTGTGTGTGTATACAGTACGTGTGTTTCATGCTTGTATTTTTGCATTTTCACACTTGTGTGCCTGCATCCATGTATGTATCACAAGTATTTGTGAGCGAGTATGTCTCTCGTACATGCTGTGTGGCAGGATGTTTGGAGGTGGGAGGGGTGAGATATGTTGTTAAGCGTTATGTGTCTCGAAGCAGACATGGTGAGGGAAGGTGACACCAGGTGCCAACAGGACTAGCTTCCAGCCTGGCCACCGCAGTATGGGTGGTCTTGGAATGTGTGTGTGTGTGTGTGTGTGTTTGTAGAGGGAGGGGAGAATATAAACGCCACAGAGTTCAACATTCAGCTCCCTGATTTCCCTCCTCCAAATCACTTGACTCTTAACATTAAAGTGGCAGTAGGCAGAATATTTCTGTCATAATACCCTTTCAGCATATTGTAATTCAAGTGTTCTGAGCGAAAACTAGACTTCTGCACCTCCTCATGGCTCTGTTTTCAGGCTTTAGAAAATGAAGCCCGTGACGGGAGACTTTGGCCAATCACAGGTAATTTCAGAGAGAGAGCATTCCTATTGGCTGTTCATTCAATGGAGGCAGCTGTCAATCACAAGGGGGCTTATTGGCATGGGTAACATACGTTTACATTACTGGCAACTGTGAATTAAAAACAGAAATCTGGTCCTCTCTCAAGGTTCCATGCTGGAGAGGAGGTCGTGTTGCTCGGGCTCTACCTGTTTGGCGTCGAGAGGAGGCTGTGTCGCTCTGGCTCTATCTGTTTGGCGACACCGGGAAGCTGCTTGACATCATCTTGGATCCACCTTCTCACATATTACACATGTATTATTTTTTGTCATATGGATTGTCCAAGTTGTATTTTCATTATGTTGTTACTCTGTACAAACAACATCTATTGCACGTCTGTCCATCCTGGAAGGGGGATCCCTCTTCTGTTGCTCCTCCTGAGGTTTCTTCCATTTCTATACAACATTATAGGGTTATTATTGGCCAAGTATGTTGATGACATTAAACTGTAGCTTAGATGACCTCAGTGGGAAAATGTCAACCAACCCTGTCTGTGCTGTGACCTCAACTGAACATGCTTATACCATGCTGGAGGTCCAACTTCTTCAGTCAATCAGAGTATCGTATGGCATTACTGAGTGCTTTGGGATTTTCCACACTGAATAGCAAAGTGGAACATTGGCTGAGCTTCAGCAAGTGGCTTTACGGTTATAATTAGCTTATATTAGCCAGCTACTGTAGCTAGAGTTAGCTAATCTGAATTTTAAATAAATGTATCTTGTACGTATAAGTATAAGTATCTTATAAGTCAGTTAATCAATTACTCGATTGACAGAAATCTGTTTTCGTAATTGGTTAATCGCTTTAGTCTTAATAGTTTGAATAGTATTTTACACTTTTCATTGGCAAAACGATTAAGCGAGAAAATAATAGGCAGATTAAAGGAGGAACTTTAACTCTTGTGCCTCACTTTAAAAAAAAAAAAAAGTTGCTCTGATGATGAAAAAGGTCTGTGTCAAAAAATGCCATAAAATTATATACAAATATTATTTTCCACTGTCACTGAGTTAGATCTTTTAACCAACTTCAATCCTGATCATCACTACCAAATATCCGTTAATGTTTGTTTACAAAATGCTACTGTTGTTTTTTTATTAAATAAAATGATATGAAAATTATTTTCTGTATACTAAATGCTAAGGGGATTTTTTAATACCCTTTTATTTCTTTTTTATTACTTTATTTCTTTTCTTTTTTTTTTACTTTTTTAGGGGATATATCAATGATAAGAAAAAACATTAATTTTGATGCATTGATGCTCCATTTGATGCATTGATGCTCCATAATACAGCAGCAATGCCACTAGTGGAAACCAGGAAAAATAGCATGTATTTGCCCCATATAGGGCAAGCTGGCTCAATCTGGTGGAAAATAGTAAAACATTCATTGTTGAAGCCATGCCTCTAGATTGAAAGCCTGAAATAATAGAATGCATGATTTTATGCTGTAATGGGCGTGGGATCAAAAATTGTGGTATTAATGGGTTTCAATTGGGCCATTTTTGTCTGAGTGTCTGTATTTTGGCTAATCCGTTTATTATAGACTTATTTTAGAAGCTGAGGTTGAACTTCCAAAATAAAAAAAAAATGTATGCCATATGCATTAAAACAGCCAGAGTGATCAAAAAATTTAAAAACCTAAAATGTCCCTCGTGAGGCACACAGGTTAATTTTGTGTTAATTTTGTGTTGATTTTGGCGGTCCCTGTGGACAAAAGCGGTAGCGCAGTTCTGGTTCTGGAAATAAATCAGAATATTAGTGCCATGTTGCACTCAGTGAGCTCCAGTGAGCTGCTTCTCCTGCTGTCTAGGCCCTCGTAAACTTAAACATTCTTATGTTCTTCTCTTTATCTCCGTCTGCTCTCTGTTGTTGACTTATACAGTCTGCCAGTACCCACTAATGAACAACATCTTCATGTAATCAATATTGTATTCAGGTTTACATATTACAGAATACAGACATTACCTGTATCACTCTACCAATGGTTGTCTCTGTGTAAGTCAATACAGTGCATAATATATTAACATACAGCATAATGTTGTTGCTACAGCTGCCACTTTGTGTGATGCTTTACAACACACGCCTCCTCTGTTTGTATGAGCATGTGCATGTCTGTGACTTTATACATCACATCATACAGTCTGTAAGTAGACAGTTTGATTGCCTCAAACACTGTTTGCTGCCACTGTTACTGTAATTCTAATAATACTAGTCTTCCCGCTGTTGCTAAAGCAGCAAGCCAGGCGACATATTAGGGCAGGGCTGAGTAGCTTCTGACTGGCAGATAGACAGCTGCTGGCTGTATAGGTCAGGTTACGGATGAGCAAGACGACATAAGAGATGTAAAAATAAACAGGGAGCGAGCGCAGCCGAGAGAGAAAGTAACAAAGAGAGGGAGAGGGAGCGAGGCTGGTGTGGAATGGAGCTGATAAGGGGAGGGAGACAGTGGCTGAGACACACTGAGCAGAGAGATAGAGGAAGACATATAAAGTGGGTACCTTGAAGAAACAAAGGGCCGAGGCGACACAGACCACGAGAGAGACTGACAGAGAAAATAAGTTTGGCTGTTTTGCACTTTGTCCACAGAGCCTTATCAGCCGAACAAGTGTGTGCGCGTCGGTGTTTGTGTGTGTGTTCGAGCAGATGCAACCCAGTCCCCAGAAAAATCGTGACAGTGTACATTTCTGCAAACCACGGGATACATTGCATGTGAACATTTCTGGAAAAAAAAGAACGTTTCATGTCTACTAGGGCTGTCAATCGATAAAATATTTAATCGCGATTAATCAACATTGTTCATAGTTGATTGTGATTAATCGCAAATTAATTGTTTTTCATCTGTTCAAAATGTACCTTAAAGGGAGATTTGTCAAGTATTTAATATTCTTATCAACATGGGAGTGGACAAATATACTGCTTTATGCAAATGTATGTATGTATTTACTATTGGAAATCAATTAACAACACAAAACAATGACAAATATTGTCCAGAAACCCTCACAGGTACTGCATTTAGCATAAAAAATATGCTCAAATATGCAACAGCTGTCAGTGAGTCAGTGTGCTGACTTGACTATGACTTGCCGCAAACTGCATGTGATTATCAAAAAGTGGGCATGTTTGTAAAGGGGAGACTCGTGGGTACCCATAGAACCCATTTTCATTCACAAATCTTGAGGTCAGAGGTCAACGGCGTCCTTTGAAAATGGCCATGCCAGATTTTCCTCGCCAAAATTTAGCGCAAGTTTAGAGCGTTATTTATCCTCCTTCTCAACAGGCTAGTAGGACATGGTTGATGCCAATGGATTCCTTAGTTTTTAGTTTCATATGATGACTTTCGTCACTCTAGTTTTAAAACTGAGCCCACTATAACCTAAAAATTGAAAGTTGTGTTAATGCGTTAAAGAAATTAGTGCCGTTAAAAATGAATTTGCGTTACAACATACACAAGACTTTCAACCAGGAGATCGGTGTTCGAGTACCGTGTGAAACCCTACCTAAGTGGTTGTGTTGCCTAAACCTAACTTCCTATGAAAACGGAAGTTTATTTTGAAAGGACACTATGCATATAACGAGCCTATATTGAAATGCTCCTGCAATAAAAACAAAATGTCTGTTTATGTTGTTTGTATTTATTGTTGCAACAATGTTTTGTGCTGCCCTTTTGGTGGAGAGATTTTTATCTCAATAAGAACTTGTCCGGTTAATTAAAGGAAAAGTATATATATATATATATATATATCAATATGCATATATACATGGACACTGCTCTCCCGCTCACCGGGGCACTGGCTTAAATCCTCGCTGGCGCCCTGCTAATATCATGTGTCATGTTGTACTCATTAGCAGTGTTTTTTAAATGAAGGTTTTTTCAAATACAGATTCAGTGGCACTGCAGTTTCCCCAAAAAAATGCATCAGTGAGGTTTTGTAGTAAGATGTTTCAGTTAATTTTCTTCTTAAGACCAATGGGTTCTTAGTAAAATCCTGTATGAATCCACCCTTTGGTTTACAACTGTGTCCAACGGTCTCCGCATGGAGTAACTGTATTTGCCCAAACTTGGAGCAATCACCTGGTACGTACAGACACGAGAACCCTCGGGGCTGAGGGAGAGATAATGCAGTCAGTGTCTATGTGTGTGTTCCTGTTCATGTGTGTACCTACTGTATGTGTGTGTGTCTGTGTGTGTGTGTGGGTTGTGTCAACATGTGTCGGTATGCAGGGAATGTTTGCATAGATATGCAACAGCTCAGAAAAAAACCCACATTTATAGCCCTGGTAAACTTGGCCAGTGTTTGCTGGAGTGTTAGCAACAGCACAGAGATGAGAGGAACTAAGAGGGGTAGAAATTAAATAGATAGAAAAAAAAAAAAAAAAAATTTGGAAAAATCAGTATTCTACTCCCACTTGGGCAAGAGCCTCCCCAACTATTGTCAATCCTATTGGTAAACTGTCTGATGAGCTCTGTGGGATATTCCACCACTGCCAGCATGATACATAGAAAAACTTAGCATCCCACCTGTCAAAAAGCATTTACAAACAAACTCTGTATTGACTCTCAGACCTTTTGTCTCCTTCAGGTGGTGCCAGCGTAGGAAAGGCTGCCAATATTCACTGAGCTTTTTTTAAATGGGTCTTGTCTGTTGCCTCTCCAATGTACTTTCTTGTTTTCCTGCTGCTTTCTGCCTTTGTGTTGTTGCTGCTCTGACTTTACTCTGCACTAGCCATGTTTACTGAGTCTCTTGAGTCTCATTACTGTGATACAGACTGCGATATAGAGAGGCGAAGTCCCGCCCCTTCCGGTGGACCACCATTGAACCTTATTTCGAAAAAAATATGAACGGTAAACGGCGAGAAACAAATTATGTTTTGATCCTGTTTGAATTGCCCCATGAATCACTCATATGATGTTTTTCAGTTTAAAAGATACATTTGCAAATCAAAGAAGTCGCATCAGACTGTGAAAATGCATAAAACTACACACCCAAAAGTCACGTAAGTGACGTCTCTCACTCTGCAGCTACGTTGCCTGTGTGTTTCTTATTGAGATGTACTAACATGAGCAACGGGTCTCGCTCGTTCTCACCCGGCTGATAAAAAGACCAGGAGTCGCTGGATAAGACACATCAGGTAAGATAACGTTACATATGTGCACGGAACATAGCTAAGTCAGCTAGCTAGATAATGTTGGTGACGTATAATGTGCGAGACGAGAGAAACTTAATGATACTACGACAAACCAACGACAAACTGCAATTTTCATGACTTGCAAAATATTTCTCTGTAGGGTCCTTTCCATTATGTTGTCAGACACTTATAATAACAATCTGAGCCTGTCATTGGCAAAGACAAGCACTTTTAGCGAACGTAAAATGTCGGTGCCAGGTTGCCCCAAAGGATTACATGACAGCTTGTTCAGCGGCTGCCAGTAACAGTGTTATCCCTCAATAATGGACCAATTTTAAAAAGTGTTGTGCCCATTACTCATTTAGACAAAAACATGGGAAAACATGGTCCAGGTTTAAAAATACGGAAGTTACCCATTAAGCTGCCACTATGCGTCTTCAGAAGTGCTTGTTGGATCTTCGAATTACTTCAGAAACCTCCTCCCCCCCCATACCTTTCTGACGTTGGATTAAAGGCAGTTGTGTCCAACCATTTCTGGAACCCTCCAAAGCCAATAATCCAACATTCACACCCACTTCATAGTGTGATTGGTGAGCTGCACGGAGCCAGGGTTTGGACTTCTCTCTCGAGCTCTCTTTTTTCAGGCTTCACACAACAATTTCTGTCACAACCAAGTGCAAGACTATGAATGCCTTACAGGAGAGTCCATATTTAAATGCTATTGCATCCCCAACAAAAGAAAACATGAATCATATTGAAGTGCATGATTCATCAGCTATCAAGCAACCAAAGAGGGGCTTTAGTTTAAGAATTGATAAATGCTTTCTGGCGGTGAAACTGAATCCCCAACCTTGAAACAGCAATCAACTTCCAAAACAAGAATAATAATTTTCTGCCTCATTCCATTTGTGAAGTACCGCCAGAAGAGTGGTGGGCGCTGATTTTGACCCGACGGCGCTCGACATCAATCTGAATCAAAGGAGGCGAAGTTGTGGGCAGTCCGCAATGTCTGTTTCTGCTGCTGCTCCATTCTGCGCTGCCAGATTGGACGGGGGAAAAGATGGTCGAAACAGCAGATAATTGGAGAGTGGATGAAAGGGAGAGGCGTGCGGCGGGAAGGAGAGGGGAGACAGATAAAGGCAGACAGAGCGGCCGAGATGTTGAGATGAAGTGAGCGAAAAAGTGAAGGGGGGACGGAGGGGTTGGCGAGAGAAAAAGAGGCTCGACAAAGAGTGACTTGAGAGACAAGAGAAGGAGAGAGTAACAGAGAGGTGCACAATGTGTTAGAAAGTGAGGAGAAGCAGTCAGAGTCCAACTGAAAAGAAGACTAAAGGAAAGGGAAGAGCTGGAGGAGAGAAAAGATGCTTTCTGGCTATGAATGTGTGAGGTACTTGAACACAACTGCCTGTTATTCTGAAAGAGACTGGCTGATTCCCCTGGTTCCCATGTCCCTCATGAGCCATTGATTATCACACACGTCCGTTTTTTAGTGTGCCATATGTTCCATGCATTCTTTGATGGAGGATAAATTCCTGTATCTTGCACTTTATTCTTTGTCAGATCAACTCAAGGAATACCAACCCGATCTCAGCGTATAAATAGCACGACATTTCCTCGTGTCGTGAGAATGCATTTTAGCCTTTTCGTGTGGGTCAACCATGGAAGCTATCGCTGCTTGTGCTAATTACCAAGTTATTCTTCGTCACTGCATGGCTGCTGGAAAATAGAATGGATTCATGCGCCATAACGATTGTTCCCAAGAAAGATAGATGAGACACTGGGTGTTTAGAACAGCAGGTGTAAAAGTTTCCGAGTCATGCAGCTGTACCCCCGATGGATTACATCCATATTGATCGATTTGCATTCAATTCCATTCAGTGCTCGTGCAGGAAGTAGTCCTCCCTATATGTAGTGAGGTGGACCATAAAGATGTGGAACCTTAACCACACTTTAACCATAGTTTATTTGCAATAACCAACATCTTTCCTAACCTTAACCATACACTCTTGGAAATAAAGGGTTTCAAAAAGGTTCTTCCTGAAGGGCTAAGGTTCTACCCAGAATCGTTTGCTTCTAAAGAAAGGGTTTTTCAAGGGTTCTTTTTAAGACAAAGGGTACCATTTAGAACCCTTTTCATCCAAAGAACCCTTTTTGGAAGAAAGAGTTCTTCAAGGATTGTTGAAAGCATGGTTCCTCTCAGTCACACCCCCTAAAACTGTGATTGTGAACCCTGATAGTAGTGGGTCGTGCTGCACCACATGTGCCCCGGCCATTTAGGAGGACCATGAGGCCCAAGGCTGCTGGACGTGGTTCCCATGGCCCCAGGCTATCCTGTTAATCTAAAACCATGGCTAGGGTGGAGAAAGATCTATGGAATATAGAAAGGAGTATGAAAAGGTTCTTAGTAGAACCGCCTGGGTTGGTTCTAGATGTCAAACAAACACAAAACTTTCAATCAGGAGACCGTGTCCCATGTGAAACTAAAAGTAACGTTTACTTATTTGTGTCAGTCGTTAGTCACATGACTCGTCGTTATCGTCTTTCCCGTGAGTTTATAGTCAATGAAGTTAACGTCAACGACGACCATTCCCTAACCCCACCTAAGTGGTTGTGTTGCCTAAACCTAACTTCACTTCCTGTGAAAACGGAAGTTTATTTTGAAAGGACACTATGCCTGTAACAAGCATTTATTGACACGCCATCCCTGGTCCCTCCAAAAAAAAAAAAAGAGGGGTACCCCATGTGTCGGACTCCGACGCCGAGGGGCACTGGCGGTATTTGACGAGTTGGGAGTGAGAATGTGTTGTTATTAAAGCTGAAACTTTGATCAAAGCCGAGATGGCAAAATAACAGCAAAGAGGAAAAACTAAAGAAAGGTGCTGCAGAGAGATTTGTCTCTGTCGTCCTCTCTCTCCTTTGCTCTGCATGTCTCTGCCTCTCCTTTTAAATCACTGCTTTGATCAATAACCTTCTACTGTATGTGCATAAATTATTTCCCATGACAGCCAGGTATGCAGCTCATTTCTTGATATAAGACATATGATGACATGTTGTGGAGACTGAATGCTTGTTCTGTTGTCGAAATTTGCACCACGCTTTGATGACAGCTGAAACCTTTTGTTTAATTAACTACATCATTTGAATTATGTCATCTTCTTATTCAACTCATAAATCTCAGCTCTTGATCGTGTCTACAGGGGAAATCAAGCAGTCAGTGTGTGTGTATGTGTGTGTGTGCGTGTGTTTGCGTGTGTGTGTTTGTGTGTGTGGGAAGCATAAGTTTGATAAACATGTAGGAACTCTGAAATCAAAATACTTAAAATAAAGAATTATTCCACCAGAAACTGGATTAAAAAATGGGGGGTATGAATGAAAAAATTAAGAGAACAATTATTTTTTTAAATAAAGGTTAAATAAATAAAAGATATTCGTCTACAAAACATGTTGAAGAAACTGTAACTTTAAAACTGTTATCCATCCCAAACCATCTGTTAATTTCTACGAGATGAGATAGAAGAAAACAAATATTTCATTCTTTCTTTTAAGATGAGACGAATTGAGGATAAAAGATTAAGAGCGGATAACGTGTTTATAAATATGTGCTCTTGTGATGAAAAGTATTTTTTTAAAAACCCCTGCCTTGCATGCCATATGCCACATACTAACTTGGAACTCAACAACAAGTAAGTTGCCACTCTTCAAGGTGTGAGATGAACTGATTACTTGTAACAGTATTGCAGTGATGTTTAGAACTTTTTTTCTTTTTAACCTTTATTTATTCAGGGGAGATTCACCGAGAGCAATGCTCTCTTTTTCAGGAACACCCTGATCACATTCACACAGTTACACTTTCACATCTGAACGCTGCCCAGTACAACCACAGTCTGATCTGCTGGCCACTGAGCAGCTCCACTATTTATTATTTGTTAACACTTTATAATAACCATCATTTATCAATGGTAAATTTTACTAATAACAAACAATGAAATTATTAATAATGTTACTAAATATTAGTTATGGTATGGCAATGGTGAACATTTTTTATTTTATCATTTGTTTCTGTAAGATGAAATAATTATTTGATTACTTATTGTATCATTATTAAACAATTTAACTATTACAAACACAATAACAATGTGTATAATATATTAAGTATTTGTTAAAGATTACCAAATGATTTGCAAACTTTTAAGAAATTGTTTGTAAAACATCTATAAACATTACGTGGATAGATGGAACAGAAACAATTATTAACCATTAACAAAGTATTACCTATCTACATAATGTTTATAGATGCTTTACAAAGTATTTATTAAAGGGACTCTATGTAAGAATGAGAAATTGCTTGTTAACAGCGACACCTGCGGCCATTAAGTCAACTAAAGTCAGCATCCTGTTGCTCGCACTCGCGCTTGTGCTTGCTCTACATAGACATGAACGAGCATCGCTCAAAACAGTGAAACGACACACGTCAGCTAAAACCACAATATCACTCTATATTTCACCTGCTTGGCAGTAATGTTAGCTGACCAGACGAAGGTCTCTCCATGAATCGATGCTAATACTGTGTTTCCTGCTTCAGCCTCCCGACCGTGGTAAGAAGGAACAGTTGAGAAACCGGAGTTTTGGTCGAAGACAATAACGTTACTCGCTCCGCAGCACAATCTATTCACTCAGCAGCAGGAAACGACACAGGAAATTTATGTTGGTCTGGAAGAGCTAGAGCATTTATTTCTGCACAAATATCCACTGTACATTCACTAGATATTCTCAGAGCTAAACTAACTTTTCTGCAGTGTGTAGTGTGCGCGCATGCACGTGAGAGGCGTAGCAAGTGAGAACGAGCGCGGTGTGTGAGTGAAGGCAAGCAGGCAGGCAGAGGAGCAGAGACTCCGGCCCTGGAGACCAGGGTTACGGTCTCCCCTCTGTCTTCTGGCCGTAGTCAGGGGGCTGGAGCAGAATTAGTTGACACTCTTTTGCAAGACGGGCTTCACTAGATATAACTTTGCGGTTTTGGTGCTTCCGTGTAGTTTGTGTTGGAACAGCATAGCCACATGCGAGCGCGCATTGGACACCCGCACTATCCCTTTAAGCATGGGTGACACTTATTTCACATTGCGTAGCGGTTATTGACAAAACAACTTGCTTTCATTGCTGTCCGGCTAAAGGAGTGATATATATATTAATGATTACTGTCTAATCGTCTCTAAGAAACGTGTCTTTCAAAAAACAACTGTGCCGATATCCTGGATGTGATTTACAGTGTGAATTTGACTAAATCTTGAAGAGTAAACAAACTTTTAAACCCATCCAAACTCCATCAGTCAAAAATTCAAACTGTCTTACATGTTTGTTTTTTTCTTTGCTCTTGTAAAACAAAAAAATATGAAATACCACATAATTAAAGAGCGAGTGGGCAATGGAAAGAAAAAAAGGGAGGTACTGAGGGAGAGGGGGAGGGAGGAGGGTGTGAAAAACATAATGACCACATGATGTTGTTGGTTACACAACTCTAAAAAAAGGGTCTGCAGCTATTTCCATCTCTGGTGGGCTGCTGCTGCAAGTATGCAAATGTATCTTCTCCTTCCCTGCCGAGGCTTAAGAATGCAAATAAAACAGGGGCAGCATATGTTCCGATTTAAATATGCATGACTAATGAGCCTGAGGAGCTAATCACCATGGCATGAGGGCAGGAAGTGGGGTAGCTGTCCACAAAAAGCTGAACCTTTGGCCTGCTGGAGAGTGAAAGGTAGCTTCGAGTGATGGAGCTGCTGACTTTTTGCCCCACCACCTACATATACTTGCTTTCTAAAGTGTGCTAAATGTGCTTGTTTGTTTCTCCTGTGACTGACAGTGTATGTATGTTCCTCTTGTTAGTCCACTTAACTCCCAAACAAAGATTCCCCAAGGGTGGAATCCTAATCAAAGCTTCGTGGTCCCTTGGGATTTGTGTTCAATGTGTGAGTTTCTGTGAGACAGACAGAGAAAAACAAGGGCGCAAACAACCAGTTTGGTATTTCCTTGACCTTGAAATTCACTCTGCACCCTTTTGTGTGGTGTCCAGCACAGAGCAAAAAAGCAAACTAAATACTTGCAGCAAATGCACAGCAACGGTGGAATAATGCTAAAAGTAAATACACCATTTTAATTAATCACTCTCCAACTACACCATGTGTTTAAAATCAGCATAAAATATTCATGTTCAATGTGTTTAAAGCAGGGTCGGCGGTAAAGCGGCCTGCATTTATCTATGAATGATTATGACTGACTCTTACATATCATCATATATATATATATATATATATATATATACTGCTGCTTTATACTATGAAAAGTTTCTCCTTCAGTTCATTAAAGCCATCTGATGGCAGCAGAACTTGTGTTGATAAAAGTGCAGCCTCTCAGAGTGCAGAGCCATTAAACATGGCGGTCCACTGGGTTTACCTTAATTACATCACATGCAAATGACACCAGACTGCTACAGAATAACCACACACACAATTATTCTTGAAATGCATAACGGTTACAAACTCTTTAGCTTTTTTTCAGTAACATAAGAACAAATTAACAACTCTGTTGCATGCCACAATCACATAAAGTCAAGCAAAATAGCCGCCACAAAAGTACCTGTTGCGGTTTCAGTTTGAATCGGCTTCTTCTGCTCAGTGGGTATGCTCTGTGCTTACGTTACAGGGTTATCCTTTGTACTAATGTGTTACCCTTTGTGCTACTGTGTTAGCTTGTTGAGCAGCGGCTCTCACTCGTTCTTAAGCTGGGGACACACCAAGCCAACGTCAAAGAACTAGCGGCAACGAAGGCCACCAGTTGTGTCGCCTTTGTCCTGGCCAAAAAGTTGCACTGATCACCAGCAGGCGGCGGTAGTCTGTATTTGTCATTCAAAAAGGGAAACGGGGAGACCGAGGACGGCGAATATACAAGCCGTTGTTATGATACGTACATGAAACAAAGCGGCGTCTGCCGACCATTTTCACACCACTCTCACTCACTTAGCTTCATTCCAGATGACCATGTCATCGTCTTAATATCCGTGTATTGGAATGATCAGATGAGATGAAGATGAAAAATGACAAGAGCCTTCTTTGTGTGCCCTCTTGACTTTAATCATTAGATTGCTTTCCTAGCATCCATTTCTCCTCGTGTGCACTGATCCTTTAAGCTGAACAGCCAATCAGAGTGATTTCTCTCACCGACGGGCGGCCTGAATCGGCCGAAAAAACTCCAACACGGGCAGACTGGAGCCGACGGTGTGGAAGACACCAAAAAAAACTAGGCCAACAAATGTTCACGACGGCCCGTAACTGTCCGATGGCCGACCGTCAGCTTGGTGTGTCAGGACTATTAGGCTCAGTGGGTATGCTTTGTGCTAACGTTTGCACTGAGCAGCGTCTCTCCCTTGTTCTTGGGCTCAGTAGGCGTGTGCTCATGAACGAGTTAACTTCTGGACTTCAATGTCCGTTCATTTGTCCGTGTTTTCTTCCGGGTTTTTTTATGTTATAAGCTGTTGTTTGTGCTTTGTGCTGTCTGTTGTTTACACGGCTAACGGGTTTGTCGAAATGGTGGTTGCCGGTGCCGCATTGGTGTCATGTGTTCAACCAATCACCGTACGCTTACGACACTCACGGTTCCTCTTGTTCTGGGAGATACCTACTCTGAAATAGGAGCTAAAACAGTCCCTCAAAATGTCATTCTAAGAACTATGATTGTTCCTAGTAATTTCCGTGCAGAGACAACAAAAATGGGGGTTCTTAGAACTATGAGAAAGTTCCTCTGTCACGAAAATGCCTTATGTGGGTGTGACCACATCTTTCTGAGTGTGTCTTGACTGTTAGGCTATCTATTGCTGCCTGATGCCAAGTCATGAATCAGTTGCTCAGGATGATTTATGTGGGTTAAGTCCACAGTGTCCATTTCTCATATCTTCAGCAGAAATCAATGTCTTCACGCTCTGACACGTATTCTAGTGTTGTGGAATGCAGAAAAGTCAGGTGGGCAAAGCACTGAAGCACTGTTTAGCAAATGAAGACAAAAGAGAAAAAGTAAGACGGGGGAGTAGCTGGAATCGATGAATATTTGAATTTGTCAGTGAGTTATTTTCAGTTTTTTTTCTCTGCTTTCTCGTTTCACTTTGTCGTCTTCATTCTTTAGATCTTCATTAGATCGACACACAGATAGATATGTAAAGCAGACATATTGTGTCCTATTTAACTTTGTTTCCCTGGCAGTTTACTTCTTTACAGTTTACATTCCTAGCTAAAAGTAGTAAGCAATAAAACACCTCCATCTGCTAAAAATAGTCCAGCAGTGAAACACCTCCAGCTACCCTCTGCCCAGTCATTCTCACTCCTGGCAGTATGAGTCTTCTGCAGACAAAGAGCCTGTTATTTATGAACAATCATAAATATCCAGCACAAACAACTTCTCTGGCACACTGGTTCTCTCCCGGTCCATAAAAATCATGGAACGGTTGTTGTTTTGTAGCCTGTATTTAGAGGGAATTCATCCACGTATGTGCATTTGGTTACCTTGCTCTAAAACCAACGGATACTGTTGGATAATGGCAGATCAAAGTGAAGGAGTGGACTAACAGATCAGCAGGACCTCAGCTTGATACATAAACAAACTCTCCCATCAGTTTCACTTTCACTGTCCTACATTCTCTTGACAAACCAGTCCAGCTCTGACTGACACTCACTCTCCATCAGAGATATCAGCCATCAGACAAGCAAAGCCTGATGCCTCCCTCCCAGATGCACTGATTGACCTTTAAGCATGGTTTGAAGAGTAAAAGAAGCCCATAAGTGGAACCGTTACATTTACGTGTTAAAAAAAACCTGAGTGTAAATGCCGAACATTTTTAAAAGATTCAAAATAACGGCAAAGAGTTTTCACTTGGCTGGAAAAGTTGGATAAAAACAATGGAATGGAAAAACATGGTATCAGCGAATAAATCATGAAGCATGTGATGTAAACTTCCAGGAGCTGAAAAAAATGAGATCTATGTAAAGCGATGAGGGAACGGTAACCTTCCTCATATTAGTACGTCAAACAAACAGAAATGTCATATTTCCATCATGTTCTCCACATAGTTGTCCATAGTTTGAGCTTTGACTGGAGCTATTGTTATCACCTCGACTCGTTGTGCCTTCTTCTTATGTAGTGGTGTAATGGCACCGACTGGAGAATCAGCTCCACCAGCCATTTGTCTCAATGTGCTTAACTCGCAATATTCACATAACAGTAGTGGATGAAAACATGCATACATTTTCCCAATTTTCTACATTGGGATGGAGACATCCCTCCCCCCACTGACCAGGGACTCTGCTAGTCCGCAGCTGATATCAGGAAGACCTTCCAGATTCAACCCAAATAAGGCCGTTGAACCCAACAATGCACTTGGTCAAGTGCACAAGCGATGCACTGATCAGCTAGCAGATGTCCTTCCAGTCATCTTTAACATCTCTCCAAGTGAGGCCGTTGTCCCTGCATGATTCAAGACCACCACCATCCTCCCAGAGCCAAAAAAGACAACTGCCTTACTGACTGTAGGCCCATAAAACCTACACCATCACCACCAATAAGTGCCTCTTGGGTCAGTCCCATTAAGGCCACACTTCCCACCTCATTGGACACCCTGCAGTTTGCTTATTGCCCCAAGTGTTTTACAGATGACACCATAGCAGTTGCCCTTCACCTGGCCCCAACCAACCTGGACAACAATGACATGTGAGAGCAAATCCTCCAAATTAAACAACAAAATAAGTTGTTTGTAACTTCCTTCTGGAACAACACATAAAAAGCATTTTCTGATCTGATGCCACTGTCGACAGGATGCCATCATTTGTTAAGACTTGAACGTTTAAGCACAAACATGACTTAGGTTCAGGGAAAGAACACGGTCTAGGTTAAAATTACTACTTCGTTTAGGATAAAGGACTTCTGTCGTCATGGTTACATTAATAACCACTTGGTTAAGGTTACGGAGTGATCATGGTCATGGTTTAAAGAAACTGAGGAAGGTTTTCAGGCCTGCTGGGCTTCATTCCAGGAGCATGTTCCTTGGAAGGCAAATTACCTCACTATATTACTTCTGCTTTATATGTAAAAACTAGGGCTGTCAAAGTTAACGTGATAATAACGTGATAACACAAATTTATTTTAACAGCTCTAATTTCTTTAACGAATTAATGCAATCGATATTTCGGAGGTTGTAGCTGGCTCAGTTTTAAAGCCAGAAAATACTGGCATCATATGAAATTAGAACACTTAAGGAATCCAGTCACAAAGGAGGCTATATAACGTTCCAAATTTGTGCTAAATTTTGGTGAGGAAATAATGGCGTGGCCTCAAGATATGTGAATGAAAATGGGTTCTATGGGTACCCACGAGTCTCCCCTTTACAGACATGCCCACTCTGTGATAATCACATACAATCTGGGGCAAGTCATAGTCAAGTCAGCACACTGACACACTGACAGCTGTTGTTGCCTGTTGGGCTTCAGTTTGCCATGTTATGATTTGAGCATATTTTGTATATGCTAAATGCAGTACCTGTGAGGGTTCCTGGATGATAATTGTCATTTTCTTTGTGTTAATTGATTTCTTATAATAATTTTATACATACATTTGCATAAAGCAGCATATTTGTTCACTCCCATGTTGATAAGAGTTTTAAATACCTGACAAATCTCCCTTTAAGTTACATTTTGAACAGATGTCTAGATTGATTGACAGCCCTAGAAAAAGGACTGTCAGCATCACCTCAAAACTATTAAAAAACAAGACTAAGGAAAGTGAACATCCCCTCACCCATCGTCATGGACTACAAAGAGTATCCCGAGCAGCTGCATCACTGTCTGATACTAAATAGTAACACCTCAGACTGCAAGAGCCTTCAGCAGACGGCAACAGCTGAGGCAGAGGATATTTATGTACCATAAGCACTGAATCCACCCTTACCTGAACTGAACTGAATAAACAGTCTAACAGCCCTATTGCTCTCTGCACATCACACAGCATCATTAACATCTTCTATAAAAGAGAGGTATGTCCTGGACTGAACTTTACACCTTGTCCTTGTACTCACGCTGCTGTTTATACAGTGTTTACAGCGTGCAAATCATTTCTTCTCTGTACTGTATGTTTATGGGTTGACCAAAGACATCTACTTCACTTGGTTCCCTAAAGAAAAGGGACTGAAAAAGCTTTTTTCTCCTCGCCCACTTGGCGTAATTCTTTGAGTCTTTCTATCCACCTCTTCCTCTCAGAGCCGTGCATTCTCTTGTTTTGATTCCTCCTGGGGTAGATTTTCTAACAGTGGAAGTCATCCAGTGCAGTAGAGCGTCTGGGAGGCTTTAAGCTCGCTATATCACTACTGCTGCTGTAACTAATTGCAGATAGACCGGCTATTGATTTGCTTCCAGACACGGAACAGATGTTTGTCTGCAGTTTTAGTAAAAGCAGGCTGTAAATCCACAAAAAGAAGAAAGGAACGTTAGAGGCTTTTCATTTTTGAGGGGAAACAAATCCCATTCTTTATTGTCTGTTTATGTTGCCAAACAGAAGAAGAAACGTTAGATTCCTCAAAAAGTCAGAGCTTCTCAGTGCGACTTGCATCATAAACCGAACACAACACAACCATTAAAAGTTGGACAGGAATCTCACAAAAGAGATCTTGTAAGTTGTTGCTGTTATAATAGATGTATTACCAAACATGAACTCTCATGCTTCACTGCTGCAGGTGTATAATATCCTCTTTTCTACAAGAATAAAACCAATTGATATCTTTTTAGCATTAATATTTAAAGGTGCAATGGACACTCTAGGTATAGGATATGCAAAGCAGCGTGGTTTTGATATGGACATTCTGTTTGACAAGTGAAAAATCTGTATCTGCATTACACATATCCATGCTTTACACAATAGCTATAATGGAAAATTGGATTTTAATCATTTAACACTTGCATATAATTTTATCTTCAAAGTACTATCTGTAATGCACCAAAAGCCATCCGTTCCTCTAATTCATTCCCATTTACATGGAGCAATACTTGCTAAGATAATGCAATGGTATTTCCTGACTGCACACCCGGTGCCCATGCTTTAATTTACATCTTGATTTATGAGCTCCAGAGAGACAAAAAAATAAAAAAGCAAAATAAAACCACCCACACAGACCTCCTCTGAATAACTGAATGTACAATAAGCAGGAGTACATCAATGTGATTACTTGGACAAATGCATCGTGTTTGCATTTGCTCCCAGCAATTTTCCTGTGTCATTTGGTTTAATAAGTACAGACGTGTCACCTCACTGGTTGAGTGGACTGGTGCAGAAGCCACAAAGGGACTGCGCGCTGGGTGGTTAAATTCAGCTACTGCCACTGCTTGCTCTTCATCTGTTTGGTATCTGGAAACTCTGAGAAGGCCGATAAGGTTTGTAACCCTCTGTAGGGAAAGGAAAAGATATGATACGGTTCACAGGAGAAGGATTTTAGTGCACAGGGGGAGAAACAAAAGCATGAAGGAACAGAGGAAGGAAGAGAGGATAGAGAATGGAAATTGAATGGCTCCTATAATACAGTATTGGAAACGCCATTGTCTGTTAAATAAATAAATAAATAAAGAGAGAGTTAAAGAGAGTAAAAAGTAGTTTAGAGAGAAAGGATATCTCAAAACTAAATTGCATAAAAAAGCAGATATGTATCGTAGACATGAATAATGGCAACCATTACTTTTAGGCACAAAAGCTTGAAATTAAACAATCCATAGTCATTTGGTTATAAGAATAGTTTAACTAATAGTTAAGTTGGGGAAGTTTCAGTATTTACAGTACTGGCATTGTTGTACTTAACAGATTTGGGCCAAAACAGCACACCACACACTAACAGATTCATTCATGAACATTAGTCCTGACTAAAAATAACGGAAATCTCGCAAAAAACCTCTGGCAATCAAACATGGCGGACGACCGGCAGGAGGAATCCGCAATGTTAGTTTTTGCACTACTTTGTACTGAAAATTCATAAAGGATGGATGGATAAAGTCATGGAGACACGTTAAATAACACAAATTAACAAGTTGGTCCTCCATTTCTGAGGTCCATCTTACTACTTTATACTTTGCGTTTTGCATTATCCGCGGCCGCCATGACGGCGGTGGTTGTCCTTCCTTCTTCAGTCAGCTTGTTTCTCAATTGGCTATCGTTCTTTCCCACATGACTGCGTCATCGGCTGTCATTGGGGTTTCCCACACACAATAGGATATACAATCGTAAATATTGAACATCTTTAATATTTCCGATTTTAAATCGAAAAATCAAAATCGAAATCTTAACTAATGTAAATGTATCACATTGTAATTAGTATCATCTCTTATCAGCTATGATACAATACATCATTTATAAACTAATGAGTTCATATTACACAAACTAATGATACTATAACATAAATTATAGCATTACTTAAAACTAGTAAACATGATTCATTATCATTTCATTGTTTGTTAACAGTAGAATAACTATTAACGGAGTTTAATTAACTATCAATTTACCAATTATAAATGATGGTTATCATAAAGTGCTACCAAAAGTCATAAATCAGATAAAAAAAATCACAGAAAGATTGAAAGATAAAAACACATAGATGAGGGAATAATAGGTGAAATGGGGAAAAAAAAGAATAAAGTAAAAGAAAAGACTGAATGTTAGCCCCCACTGTGCCAGAGGCAGCTGGTCATCTGTTGTCCTAGAGGTGCCAAAGCCAGGTCCTTGGCCAAATACAGCAGCTGTAAAACAATAAACAAGTGTAAACGAAGGGAGGAGGAAGAGATTGAGTAAGACGACAGGGACTTAAGAAGAGAGTCTATAGTACAAATAAAGGGACTGATGTGGGAGGACAAGGAGGGAGCAAGAAGGCCACAGAGGTATGAAGAAATCAAAGGGAGAAGGAGGGAGGCTTCGCAAGGAGAGGAGATGCCGATGCGTTCAAAGTACTGTTTCTCTCTCCATTCAGAGTGAGGAATATGCGACAGAGGAGGCGGGGGGATGGGAGGGAGGACAACACCTCAGAGTGCTATTCTGCCACTGTTAGTTCAGAGTGAGTGCCCTCGTAAAGAGACCGAGAGGCTAGAGGCCGTTTACGGTGCCAGATTTTTTAGAAACAGATGTTTTACTGGATCAACCTGGCACTGTAGGAGAGCAGCGAGAGGAGGGACAGGTAATAAAGACTGGAGCTGACAGACAGAGAGAGGAGCTGAAAGCTAGAGAAGAAGCAGAAGAAAGGAAGAGGGAGGGAAGGCCAAGTTAATGAGGCTGGCAGAGAGCGGAGTTGATAGAGACTGAGACAAAGAAAGATGGGGGTTAAGGGAACGATCTGAAACAAACAGACTGTTTTTTTGTTTTTATTCAGTGGATTTTTCATGAGTTCCCTTGCAAAGCACTTTGAATAGTTTTGCTTTTATTCACTATATCGAGCAGGTGGCCTGACAAACATGGAAGTCAAAAGAACAAAGTTGCAGGTATTATAGTTTGAACAAGTGCTACATCATTTGTTGTAGTGATTTATCAATTAACTAGACTAAGATTCATGCTAGAAACTCTAGGAAGCTGCAGTGGGCATTCAGACCGACAACAGCTCTGCGTTAAAAGAATGCAAGAAGCTGCATTGGTAATGGTAAGGCTCAAGTCTCATTAGTCGCACTTTGAAAGGTCAGCGACAACCGAGGTCAAAAGTTGGAGCGCAGCACTCGTTGGCAACACCACACCAAGGGTAGCGCTTCCACCTGGTTGGGCGACACCGCTCTCCCCATAGGAAAACAATGGCACGGCCAGCGCAGAGAGATTTTATAACCGATCACGCAACCCGGTCTCACGGGAAGGCGTATAAATACCGCGACATTACACGGTCATTCCGTGTGTCATGAGTACGCATTTTAGCCGTTTCATTTGTACTCCGCTTTTCGTGTGTTATTTGTATGCCAAGCAAACGTCCGTAGATAGGTTCAGGCAAGAAAACCACTTGGTTGGGGTAAGGAAAAATGTCATGGTTGGGCTAAAAATAAGTACGTAAACTAAGTAAAATATGTACGGATATCAAGGTAACACAACTACGGAAAACACGTCACAAACGTCACATGACAAATGTCACTAACGTAACTTACAAAACAAAACGCCGGTCAACAATGGTCTCCTGGTTAAAAGTCCGATGTTTGTTGGACCCATCCACCTCCCCGACTGCCCATCGAAAATGCTCTTTTGTGCTTTTTATATTACGTTACTCACTCTTACCGTAGCATTTATACGTAGATGTGTTTACATTGCAGTCAGTACAAGATACATGGCGTACAAATGACACGCTAAATCAAGGAAGGCGTACTCATTGCACGCTAAACGCCTTGCGCATTATCATGGCATTAATACACCTTTTCGTGCAAATGGGCTGGTATATGATTGGCCACCACAGCGCCTTGCCAGCAAAGCCAACTTTTATGCCGGACGACCCTCCATTTTTCACCAAAGTTAGTACAGAGTTGTCAAGACATTTAACAAAGAAGCCACAAATGTCAACCTCATGGTGGCGCTAGGCTGAAAGTCTGGGGATCATCAACGTTAGTAGAATTCCTCAACTGGGTACCATGAATGAACAGGAAATAGTATTAGGAGAGTATGACTGCCATATATTCATATTTTGCAGTACATCCATCAAAACCAATCATCCATTCCTTCCCTGTTTCTTCTTTGTGTCCAATCTGTCGAGGTGAGAAGCCCAGTTGCTTGGTGGTAATGGGAACGACGGTGAGGTTGATTTATTTATGGGCTTACCCCCAATAAACCATTACATTTCACACCTGAAGGTCTTGAACAATCAGCTGACATGAGGCAAGTGTTGGTTCACATCGCTGCACTGTTTGCTGAGTTGTTCTTCATGAATACGGACAGATAGGATTCACAAGGGGCTGTCTGCAAAGAAAGTAATGGGAGGTTTTTTTTTTTTTTTCTGTAGCTGCCATTTGAGAAAATTGACACCAAAGACATCACAGTATATAACTGTAATTTGTATGTACAGTATATATTTGTTTTTTATACATAGTTACACATAGAAATTCACACAAATTAATAATTTGCGTACAGAAATGGTAAAAAAAATAATAATAATGTCCCCCCGATACCTGCCAGATGCAGTTAAGCTCACTTCTGGGTTTATGACTCCCCCAACCCAACCCCCACCCATGGGGGTTGGGCATGTTTAGAAGCACTAAAGCCACTTATTTCCTTACTCTACACTGGGCCGCAGGGCTTATTTGCCCCCACAGGCACTTAAATGCACTCAATTTTGACACATCACCGGTGAGTCAAGTTTAATCAAACACTCTTTAATTCAAAAATCCATCTACATTCATCTTGTGTTTGCAGGTCAGACCGTCAGTGAGTCGCTATCTTAATATGATTGTGAACTTTTGGCCTCCACAGCCACTCTGTGAGTGTGTGAGGATCTTGTAAAAGAAGCTGATTTTTCAAGACGAACACACACGGTGAGGTTCTTTGTCGAAACCAACATTTCCTGGATGTTGAGAGCTGAGTCACTTGCTCTCATACACATTACTCCCAGCCATCTCTTACTCTCTTTGTATGCTGACCCTATTTTGTTACTCTGCTCTATTTTTCAGAAACACAGACTTTTAGCCTCGACACACCCTTCCCCCTCCCTGGTGAATGTGTGCGCTTCATGTTAAAACCTGCACTAAGTGGCTGCGGGTCAGTCTCGTCTCCGTTGAGCCTCTCTGAACATCCCTTATTAATGAGCCTCGTGGCCGTGGGGAGACACCACAAACACCTAATGCACAAATGATAGAGAGGTTAAGGGAGAGAAGGAAAGGACAGATGGGGATAAGAATAATGAAAATAACTGGAGCGATGAGGATGGGAGGGGCGGGCGGAGAGAAGAAGGAAGGCACTAAGAGACGAGTGGACAATAGAGAGGAGATACAAAGGAGAAGAGGGTCGACATAGGGTAAAAGACAGAAAGAGGCATGACGAAAGCGATGCAGCGTGACAGCAGAGACAAACAGAGAGGGTGAATCCAAACAACATTTTTATGAACTAGCTATTACCTGCAGAGTCTTCTGTATGTCCCACAGGTTGCAAGGCTTTCTCGCCCTTGTATCTCGTCACGCCGCAAAGGGGATTACAACGGCGAAGCCAAACAAAACCCCCGCAGCGCGCACACGCACACCGTTCAACACTAACAGGTATGAAAAGGTGTTTGGAAACGCAGCAAGCCCAAATCTCAGTTACTTATCCATTTCAGTTCCATATCTTTGATATCTGATGAATTGAGCGTCGCCTGTACAGTCAGTCCAGGTGGGGGATCTTTGTAAAATGTAAGTTGCGTGACATTGCTTTGTAGGAACTCGAGAAGACACTAGAAAAAAAAAGTCTATCTATCAAAATAGAAAAAGAAAGAAAGAAAAGAATATCAGAGTTGCCACAAATCCCTTCAGTCGGATTTTAAATGCTTCTATTTGAGATAAGAGGTCAATTATTCTGTCAGGCAAAGCGATCAACAAATTAAAGCCCCTTACTTTAACTCTTTTAAATCAGCACAAATGACAGCAGATAATTGGGCTAATATACACTGGAAAAAAGAAGCTTTAACAGTGCACTACATTTAGTTCATTTTGTTCGATATAATTTCAAAAGTGCATTTTTTCTATTATTCTGACTTGTGAGTGATCATCTTCTGGCTCCTGTGTTCTAAACTTTAGGGGTTTTCGGACCAAATAGGTCTGGAGACTCCCTGAGATGAACTGCCCACTAGGGAGAGAATTACATCTTCAAGGGCTTTTCTTCTGTTTGCATTCGCACCGCCAATATGAACGATCGTTATGTTTCACAAGCACTCTTAGCTTTTTTTTTTTTAATAACATAAGAATAAATAATCAATCATAATCACACAAGCAAAATAGGGGTCATGAAAGTACCTTTTGTGATTTCAATTTGAATCGGCTATCGTTCTTCGGCTCAGTGGGTGTGCTGTGTTCTACTGGGTTAGACTTTGTCCTACTGGGTTAGACTTTGTGCTACTGGGTTAGATTTAGTGCTACTGGGTTAGCCTTTGGGCTACTGGGTTAGCCTTTGGGCTACTGGGTTAGTCTTAATGCTACTCGGTTAGCCTTTGGGCTACTGGGTTAGTCTTAGCTAAAAAACTCAATCAAAACGGCATTCTAAGAACTATGATAATTCCTAGTTCTTGCGATGCGGAGACAATAAAATGGGGCTTCTTAGAGCTAAGTTCCTAGAAGTTCCTCCGGTCCAAAAATGCCTAGGCTATAGTCTCTAGACGTAGACGTTTTTTTGTCTCTCAGCAGTTATTTCCTCCAACTTTTTGAAGTAGACTACTTCACGTTAATTTCATCCCAATTAATTGTATTCCCTCTTTCCTTCTGACTGTAACTGCTCTCTCTACATGATTGTTTTATGACCACAGTAATAACGCAAGGACACTAAGGCCTTGACCTTTGCTCCCCTAACTCCTGGAGTGGAATGTTTTTTTAATGACAGGATGAGTTCAGTCAAGGTTAACTCAAATGGTCTTGACAATGTCCTCTAACTGAGATTAGGCCTACAGGGAAGGTAAAGCAGGGTGTTTGTTTTTTTATAGATAATATGCATAAGCATGTACTGTGTCAGGGCCACTACACTACACTATACACTAGTCAAAGGGGAACCACACAATCTGCCTTCTTCGTGGCAGAAAAACAAGTTTCATAATGTCTAGCACTATCTTGTGAGAGAGAAAATTGAAACTGACACTTAAATTTGGTTCTTATTTTGTATAATTAAGTCTGTGTGATTCTATGCAGTACTGTGGTTTAAGCAGTGAAGTGTACGGAGCTGCAGTTTCAGACTCAGGTCTCTGAATGATGACAACCTGTGACAGCTGCAGTCTCATGTGAACGGGCCAAACGTGGGTGGAACGCGCTTGTTCATTAACCTGCGTCAAACACCAAAGTAGTTTGAGATTCTGACAACTTTTTGCTTCATTCATTTTTTTCCTCTTGATTTTTCTATTTTTCCACCCTGTCTCTGACTATCTGACAAGGCAATTTCATACAAACCTATGTCACAATCAAATGTGTTTTTATTGAATTGAGGGCCAGATTTGCTATGATGTATTTATCAAACAGGGCCGCAGTTAGCGCGTTGTTTGTGTTTTCAAATGATTCAAACAAATTGAATTGTATTTAACTAGAAGGAGAACAGAACAGTTTATTATGTATTTGTCTAAATTTACTAAGCTCACACAATTTGCATCTGTCAGTTTTGTGGTGAAAATTCAAAGATGGGATTTGCACAAAGAAGGTTTCAGTGGAGAACAGAAACATGCATTAAACATAGGCCTATACCAATCAAATCTTAGAAAGGAATATGAAGCAATTAGGATATAACTAATAAACACAAAATCTGGTTTGTGTAATGAAATGTAATGGTGGATGGGGTGTTGTAGATGAATGAATGAATGAATGAAAAACATTGCACATTTGAGCTATGTCATTTTCTTAGTAAAACTGGGTCGTGTCTAGAAGGAACCCACAAGTTGTGAAAAACTTGCATCGACCTCGAATGGTTGAGGTTAGGCATTGACCTTAATTGGTGAAGGTTAGGCGTTGACAAACTGTGGGTTACCATCTAGACATGACCGCAAATCTTGTCCTGAGTTCCTAAATGTTTCAAACACATGAAACACATGGCAAGTTGTGTTGGACATAATTCATGCTTTAATCTAGTAAAACAGCAACTAATGGACAATTTATGACAACAGCAACAGTGTTGACATTTCCATCAACCCATTCATTCATTTTCTTATGCTTATCTGGGGTCGATTCGCTGGGGCTTTTGAGGCTTAGCAGAAAATCTCAGACATCCCTCTCCCGAAGCAACGTTTTCCAGCTCATCCTGGGGGACCCCAAGGCGTTCCCAGGCCAGAGGAGATATATAATCTCTCCAGCCTGTTCTGGGTCCACCCCGGGGCCTGTTACCAGCTGACAAACCTCTAAAAGGTCGCGTCCAGGAGGCATCCTGATCAGATGCCCGAACCACCTCAGCTTGCCCCTTTTGACGCAAAGGAGCAGTGGCTCTACTCCGAGCTCCCTCCGGATGTCTGAGCTCCTCATCCTATCTCTAAGGCCGAGCCCAGCCACCCTACAAATGAAACTCATTTTGTCCGCTTGTATCCATGATCTCATTCTTTCATTCTTCATGACCATAGGTGAGGGTCGGAACGTAGATGGACTGGTAAATCGAGAGCTTTGCCTTCCAGCTCAGTTCCCTCTTGACTGCAGACGCCGCACCGAACTGCCAGTCCATGTCCCACCCCATTATACCCTCACTCATGAATAACTTGGGGCAGTGACTCACTCCCAACCTGGAGAACGCAATCCACCGTTTTCCGGTAGAGAACCATGGCCTCAGACTTGGAAGTACTGACTCTCATCCCAACCGCTTCACACTCTGCTGCAAACCGCCCCAGTGCGTGCTGAAGGTCACGGTCTGATGGAGCCAACAGAACCACATCATCTGCGAATGATGACATTTTACAAAATGAAAATAGATGAAGGGAAAGAAAAGATCTTTTGAATTGAAATAGAAGCAAGGAACACAAATACACCTTATTGTTACAGCGCATGCCATATAACCACAACGTCCCGGGTTTGACTTTGGCCTTGGGACTTTTGTTGCGTGTCATTCCCATCTCCCATCCTCCCATTTCTACACTGTCCTCTGTCAAATGAAGGCGGAAATTGCCAAAAAGTAATCTTTCAAAGAAAGGAAAAACAAATACATCAAAAGTACTTGTATACACAGTTCATAGCTCAGCAATGTGCAAAAACAGGACTTAAAGGTTAAAAGCTGACAACAGCGCACCAAATAAAGAGTACTGATTGAAGTAGCATGCTTATCGTGGTAAAATAATACAGGTGTTGGCTCTTCAGCATATTGCAGTTACCTACAATGTCTTACACACAACAGTTTAGTGACAACACACAGACGTGAGCTTCAGCTAATGTTTCCATTCATTGCATCATTTCAAAAAATGTTCCACTCAATGAGCTTTCATGCCATATATTCAACACTGCATGTAGATTCACATTGTACAATATAATGCATTACAAATCACTATAAATAACTTGATGTACTGTATACCCAGATAGGGAATGTCTCATATCCTTTCTCTTGTAGCTATTACCTTTTCTCTCTGCATTGTTTCTTTCTCTCTCCATCTATGACAGGCTCTTGCTATTTCATTTTTTCCTCTTGACTTGTATCTTTGTCTCCTACTTATTTTTTTCCCTCTCTGTCTCTCAGTCTGTGACAGCTTCCCCTTGTGTCTTCCCTTTCTGTCTCTCTTGTAACTCTCTCTGCCTCTCTTTACACTGTCAGACGTACAGCAGCTGTCCAGGGAGACGGCATTAAGAAAAGCACCGACTTCAAAGCCTCATGCTTAATAAGTGGTTGAATTTAGAGTCGGGGCTGTGAATTAAACAATAAAATAGCAGGACAGACACACGTACTGTATATCTGAATCCATTTGTTTGAAACTAATGAGAGCAGCGTGGGGTGAGAGAACAAAACATGGAGGAAAAAGATGACAGACAGGAAACAGGGGCAAGAGGAGAGAGGAGAGGAGGGAGAAGGGCGGAGGGTGTTGCAATCAAAAATTTCCTCGCACTAAATTAGCAGCCCAGTCGCAAAGCAGTTTGTGAAGTAGTCACAAAATGTAATGTATTGATTAGTGTACAGGGACACGAATTTCACATTTTTTTCGTGATGGTCAGCACTAAATCAATTCAAATGTAATCCACGTAATTGTGTACCGGGAAGTATAGAGAGCGGTGAACGCTGCATAGGGAGGAGCTCGGGGTGGATGGGTGGGTCAAAAAACACAGAACTTTTGCCCAAGAGACAAGTGTTCATGTCCCTAGTGACACCAGAAGTCAAAGTTGATTTATTTGTCATATAACGTCCATACTTAAGTTGTGGCACTTCTGGAGTTATTTTTACCCAAACCACAATCTTTTCCTAAACCTAACTAAGTAGTTTTGTTGCCTAAGCCTAACCAAGTCGATCTTTTCCTAAACCTTACTAAGTCGTTTTTAGGGAAATTCGTGTCCATGTACACGAAGCAAATAGATTCAATTCCGTTACTACTTCACAAACTGTTGTGAGACTGTTTTGAAATTAGTGCTACACTTCCATGGAGGAATTTAGTTTGACTAATTAACATGTTGAATTTGATCAATACCTTGTAAATCTTCAAACCGGGAATGATATGTATATACATGTGTGTGTATGTATATATGAGAAGACTGAGTGTCATGTAGAGTTACTAAGATGCAAATGAATTTTCTCTCTTCTTCAGGAATTCCCTTCTCTCCTTTTCACTCTCTCCATCATTCATCACTGTCTTTGTCTCATCCTTATCTCTGTCTTTTTTCTCCTGTCACCACCTTCTCTTTAACTTCTTCCTTCCCTTTTTCTGAGTATGTCCACTTTAAGCTGGATAAAAAAAAAGAGCTTTTGCCAAAAAATCTTTGGAAAACTGAGCTAACCCTAATTCAAAATACATAAATAAATACACAGATTTAAAAATAAATATTTAAAAATAAATAGAAAAAATATAGATAAATAAAATAAATGCAAAAATAAATAAATACATTTAAAATTAAAAAAAATAAATACATAAAAAAATAAAAGGGAACTTAAACAGAAGAGTAAATAAATAATAAAAAAAAAGAAACAAATAAAGAAACAAATTAAAACATAAATATTAATTTATGTCACAACTTATCAATTAATTATTGGCTACATTCATGTTTAATATAATTTTTGCTGCAAGAAAAATTCACAGTACACCAAAGAGTAAAATGCAGAATTGCTGGTGCTGCGTACCGGTGAGTACCGGCTTGCTCAACAACTTTCTATCACCTTTTCATTTTAAATTGATTAATTAATTAACCCATATTTGTTGATTTTGTGATGCGACTTCGCAATCATGAAATATTGATTTGATTGACATCTCAGTGCAGCAGCGTAGAATTTACTGTTCGGCTAACAGGTAACATTCATCAGTCCTGATCAGACTGCTATTTCATGATTGCTCAGTTGTCTGACAACAGAAAAATAATAATATGTAAATGAGAGACGGGAAGACGAAGAAGATATTTAGTTGTTTTTTCTGTTGTTCAGTTTTTTTAGTGTGGATGGAGATCTTTACAAAAGATACATTACCGGTACTCCGGTTCGACCCACCTGGGTCGAGCTCTCGTAATCCCCGAAAGACTCTCAAGGCTTCCAACCTTCATCTAAAACAGTACATTGAGTTTTCTTACTTGCTTGTCCTGGTTCCTGTGTACGCTGTGAATAAATCACATTATCAATGTTACTCGCCATTGTTTGTGCTGCATTTGGGTCCATACCACACCCATTACAATTAATGCTAATGCATCTATCTATAGACTGTAGAAACTGTAATCTCTGCAGCATTATTTTCCAGGACTTAATGTTCCAGCTCATCAATCAATATCTTCAATATTTACAGTATGTAAAAGCACAAGTCAGTCTGTATTCCATTTATGTACTAATGGTATCATCATGTGATAGCAGGTGTCTCTCCTTTGTGTATCTCAGTTTGGGGGGCCTTTAGCATTTTTACCTCGGTTGTCTATTTGTATGTGAATGACAAGTATTAAGAATACAATGTGACTTTTAGCATTAGTCAGTGAAGTTAACGTCAACCATGACTGTTTCCTGACCCTAACTAAGTGGTTATGTTGCATAAACTGAACTTCCTGTGAAAATGGAAGGACACTATGCATGTAACGAGCATATATTGTCATGCCGTCCCTGGTCCTACCAACATTAACGCAAATGGGGTACCCCGTGTGTCAATCTCTGATGCTGAGGGGCGCTGACCAAGCAGCGGTATTTGATGAGTTGGGAGTGAGAATGTGTTGTGGGAACACTGTACAAAGAAAAGGACCTGGTGACAAACTTGAGTCGAACCGTGCCATGCAGTGGAAAACGCAGCTCTACTGTGAGAGCACCGGGCCCAGGTGCTTCCAACCGGGTTGATCAGAACTCTGCCTCCCCAGGTACCTGCTGCATTAAAGAAACACAAAGCGTGAACAAGCCAGAGGACCGACACACATGAGATAAAATGTAAATGTACCATTTAACTTATGCAGATTTCCTTTAAACATTTGATCCTGATTAGGTATTGAGATTGTTGAGAAAGGGTAAATCATGGGTTTAAATGTCAGCATGGCCTGGTGTAAATTCTTCATCTTCATAGCTCCATAGGTTATGCTTATCATGCAGAAAATGCATATATGTGCCCAGGAATAGACGGGGTGAAGAAAGGGTTAAGAAGGGCTATTATCTGCCACTTATATGCGGGCATGGCTCGGCGCAGATTTCTCATCTTCCCTGCTTCCATCTAGGTCCCCGATGGCCGATTGCATATGTATCCATTGTCCCTGTGTCCTGGGCCAGCTGAGCCAACTAATCAATTATAATCAGGTAACCAATCACGGCACAGGTACACCAATTAGGAGGCGCCAGGGATCCTGGGAATATCAATTAGAAGACCTGATTTGGCTCTAATTTAGAGCAGCTGCTGCTGAGCCCTCTGGACGACAGCTAGTATTCCCCTTTCTAGGACCGTGGTGTCTGTACCACTCACACGCACACACATGTATACACAGAAATGCGAAAAATGTATGAGAGTAAAAATAACATAATAGATTCACATACAGCATACATAAAAAATGAGAATGCACATAGAGAAAAATAAAAACGTACTCACAGACATACAATATGTCCATGCGTGTGCATACAGCAGACAGACACACACACACACACACACACACACACACACAGTATGGGATAATAATCCTAACTATCTGCTCAGAGTAGCGGTGCGGAACCACTCTGAGCTCCTGAGGACAAAGACACATTCTAGCTGACACTGTCTCCTCCTCACTCCTCTGCTCTTCTGTTCTCCTCTTCCTCCACCTCAGTCTCTCAATCTGTTTCTCCTCTACGTCTCTGTTTCCCTGCAGTTCTGCTGTCCTCTGTCCTGTACATTAAAGCACAGCAATGACAGCAGCAGCAACACATTCTCACTCCCAACTCGTCAAATACAGGCGCTTGGTCAGTGGCCGTACGCTTCAAACCATGATGCCCTAGGTACCCCTCTAGCATCAGCTTTGGACTCAGGGACAGCGTGTCAAGTTTCTGCTTGTTATATAGTACGCATAGTGTCTTTTCAAAATAAACTTCCAAGGTAGGTTGCCTTAGTTTTTAGGTTTTAGTTACGCAACAAAACTATGTGGTTAGGCTTGGGGTTAAAGTAAATATGTTTGTTACGTAAAATAACTACGCTTGTTACGCAACTACGCACTGGCATTAGAAAAGTCCGTAAGTTACGTAACAAAACTATGGTAAAAAAAGTCAACGGTGACTTGGTTTCACATGGAACATACCAGCGGTCTCCTGGGTGAAAGTCCTGTATTTGTTTGACCCATCCAACTACCCATCCCACCCGCGACTTTCTCATTATTTAAACTACATCAGTTGCTCTTACCGTCTAATAATGACATGGATGGGTTTACATTGGCGTTAGTTGAAAGTCCGGTGCGTCTCAGCTGCTAAAGGGTGCCTCAGTGCGTTGGGATCAGATGCAGAGGGGCCATGGCCAAGCTGCGGTACTTGACGAGTTGCAACACCTTCCCAATCCAACTCATTGCATACCACAGCTTTGTCTCGCCCCTTGGCGTTACACGCAACAAAACCACTTAGGTAGGTTTTGGAAAGAACTACATGGTTGGGCTTAAAACTACTATGTTTGTAAAGTGAAAATGACACTGAACGTTGTGAACACGAGACATGAGCAGCTGTCTCTTGGATGAAAGCCTTGTGTTTGTTGGACCCATCCACCTCCCCTCCCGCCCGTCCGGTGTGTGTCTTTTTGCTCTTTAAACTACATTACCACACTCCCAGCGCACTTTCTCTGAGTGTTTACTGTTGCTGCGGATGGGTTTACATTGTAGTTAATGGAACGCCCGGTGCATTTCATACTGACGTCAAAAGGTGCCTTTTGTGGCACACTCAAACGTCTGCGGCCGTGACAAAGCCTTGGTATTTATGCCCTGGGAATGAGAATGGGCTGGGGGCTGGAAGTGAGACTGGGTTGGCAGCAGACAATTACTCCGCTTGGTATAGAATATATGGAGCATTAATTCCGGTATTTAATATTTAAAGATACACTATGTTTGCAAAGGCGGTAGTAGGCTAAATACATCTAATAGCTTAAGGGTTGTTAATAGATCTGTATCAGCAGTTGTGCCAGGATTGGACTGTGTTGATACATTATGTCCATGAATCATGACTTGACAACCAATGGTCTAAATAAATCCTCTCTAGGAGCTTTATATTTTGATGTGGTTGTGTAACTCCCTGAAATTATCAATCTTGATTTGTGGAAATATTTATCTTAAAGGGGGACTAGTATACGTTTGTGCTTTTTTCCCTTTCCTGTAGTGTTATATATATATTTTGTGCATTTAAAATGACTTCAAAGTTATAAAGCCCTCAGTTATCCCCCACAGAAACACTGCTCCTGAACTGCCTGAAACGCCTTGCTCGAAGTTCCACCGTTTCTTCCGTAACGTGGTGATGTCACCAAGTAATACATTTGCATAACGGCTAGTTTGGCACGCCCTCAAACAAAGCTAGTTAGAGCGGAGCTGTAGTGAAGTCCAAAGAATTTGGTTCGGTTGACCAATCACAACAGTGGGCCAGCTGACCAATCAGAGTAGACTGGACTTTTCGGGAGGCGGGGCAGGTGCTCATACAGAGCGTTTCAGGCTGAGGGTGAAAAGAGTTGCTGCAGAACAGCTAGTATCAGAAAAGAGTTTTTTGAACATTAAATCATGTAAACATGCTCTAGTAGAAACCCAAAATACAAGTGTGCACCTGAAAATAAGCATAATAGGTCCTTTTTAAATTGTGAAAAAATACCAAATGTGAACTTCTTGCTCACATTAGTCGTGGAAGGCAAAGTGTAGATGATCTTCCATTCATCACTCAGGTAAGTGAGCAGAAGGCATCCAATGATAAAGGCATCCAATTTCTATTTGTTGCAGTCCTGCTGCTCAGGGGCTGACAGTGTTTGACTGAACACAGGCCGGGCAGCAGATGTGAAATGGCTCTCAAACTTTTCCTGGATAAATCAAGTAAATAAATAAACAAGCGACACAAAAAATGTGGTGAAAAGACAAATGCTGTTATTAAGGCTCCTTTATTAAAACAAAATTTATTTCACACTTAAATGTTGATTGACATTTGCCTTTCAGTTATACTTAATTGAACTACTTTGGGAGATTTTATTTTTTCCTGAATTGTTGCCTGTGCATTCGTGGATCTATTATTACAATGATTAAACAAAAAACTAAAATGAGTAAAAGAAATCATAGTATGAGAAGAGATAGACAAGATGATTCATTATGTATAAAGAGCATTTTAAAAAGATAAAATATCATCAGCATGGAAAGAATGTAGAGGTTTATTGTATGAAAATATACCAGAACAATAATGGTATATGGCAGCATGTAAATAGGAGTTGATGCAATAAGTGAAACATGAGCCATGTAGAAATACAACACAGTCTCACGGCAGTTCATGAAATAGTCATGAATTTAATCTATTTGATCTGTGTACATAGACATGAATTTCCCTTTTTTGTCCAGTCAGCTAGACGTTCAACAGCGTATTTTTCTGGCTTTTTCCTACGAATGTCCAGCAACGTGACGCACATGTCAATTTCCACTCTTGTCTTTTCAGAATAAAACTAAACTACTCAGTTAGATTTAGAAATAGATCGACTTGGTTAGGCTAGGTTACAAAACAACTTAGTTAGCTTTAGGAAAAGATCGCGGTTTGGGTTAGAATAATTTAAGTACGGAAGTTACGTCATAAATAATTCAACTTTGACTTCTGGTTTCACGCAGGAAACGAACACTGGCCTCCTGGGCGAAAGTTAGGTCTTTTTTGACCCACCAATCCACACCAACATCCTCACTACGCAGCGTTCACCGCTCTCTATATTTCCCGATTCACAATTACGTGGATTACATACGAATTGATTTCGTGCTGACCATCATGAAAACAAATTTGAAATTTGTGTCTTTGTACAGGAATCAACACATTCAATTTTGTGACTATTTCACGAAATGCTGTGTGACTGGACTGATAAATATGTACATGATGCTACAAGCTGCTCCGGTCCAGTCGTGCTTCACTTGAGAAAGACCAGTCCACTTTAGCCACGGCCTCACTAATGGAGTACAAATGCAGGGTGCTATAATGGTTACCAGTATATGAGGCTGGCCTAGAGCCACTTTACCTCTCCTTGACTTTATTATGTCTAATGGTTTTGGCCAGTGTTGTATATGCTGTCGATAAGTCCCTAATGAATCCCTACTGGTTGCTATTAGCCAGTAGATGGTGCAAGCTTTAGGTTGGTATTTGACTTGTAAATGTGGACAGCAGCGAGGAGTTGTTTGTTGGGGTTTGCCAGAGTCCTTGGCGCCTTAACAAAGATAATCAGCTCGCCTAGATAACCTCTATCAGTTCATTTTAGACAGCCTTGCTCCACTGCAAGCGACTGGAGCGATGGCACAAAGTACTTGGAGCAGCTCCCAATGCATTTACCCAACTCAATAAAAATGCAGACATGTGTAGGCATGTGTACATTGTGTGTGTTGGGCTTGGGTGGGTGCATACTATTGTGTTTGATGCATATGTGTGTATGTGTTGTAGTTTTGTAGATATAAGTCTATCCATTTACCTGTATATTCCAGTGTTTGAAAGCAAAGTACTTTTACTCCAGTACTGTACTAAAGTACGCTTTTGAGGTCCTTGTGCTTCACTTGAGTATTTATATTTTTTGCCACTTTATACTTCTTCTCCACAACATATCAGAACTGAGAGCTTTAGTTACTTTTCAGATTAATATTTTACATAAATAATCATATAAACTTATAAAATACAATGCATTACCTTGGATTAAACTAGCTAACTCTATATAAGGTAGTTAAAACTAGCTCTACCTCAAGTTGCTACAACAGTAAAATGTATGCATTAATACATCATATAAGTATATTTACTTTTATAATTTTTGATACATTTTACCAATAATACTTCTGTAGGCCTACTTTTACTTTTGGATATACGACTTTTTTTTGAATGTGGATGTTTTTGTATTTGGTCAGAGCAAGTCGACGTACTACAATGAGCGACACGCAGATCAAGTGACGTGGTACATGGAGCGACCATTATTGAAAGTTACGTGGTATAATGAGTATAAAGAGCGAGAAAGTCCACTAAGGGCTGGTGGGAGGGGTGGATGGATTGATGGATGGATGGGTCAAACAAATACAGGCTTTTCAACCAGGAGACCGCTGTTGGTGTCCAGGTGTGAAACCAAAAGTAAACGTTGACGTTATGCTTGTTACGTAACGTTAAATCCGATAAGGCGGTAATATTTACGGTATTATTATGTCATTATTTGAACACGAACCATGATGTTTTTTCGAACCTTGACCGAGTAGTTTTGTTCTCTAAACCTAACCAATTGTTTCACAATGTTAGCCACGTGTCATCGTGCGTTTCAGCAAGCGTGATACGAGGCTGATATGAAACAAATATATGAAACACATTTTTGATTCACAAACTTCGACATTCAACGTATCCGTGGTGTGCAGAAACGTACAGTGCCAGCGTTTTGTTTTCTGGTGACTGGGTTGGCCGTATCCATACATGTGTGTATGTTCACAGTGGTGTGTGTATGTACCTGGGTGTAGGTGTAGTGGTATCATTCGGTGACAAAAAGGTGTAACCAATGTAAAAGTTGGTGTGTTTGTGTATGCATGCATGTGCTGCACTGAAGCTCTTCGGGAGTTTACACCACATGGATTTGTCACCATTAACCGTATAGCCTGCTGCTACTGATATGTTATCTCAAGGCTCCTTCCTGCTGCCAGCTAAAAGCTATCTCTACTAAGATATTATTAGTCTCTGATCTTGCTACTGCTCATATGCACACACACACTCAATGATAAGTCACTTGGACTCTCAGCCAGTTACTTACAAACACACACACACACACACACACACAGATAGCTTTATTTGGCCTTCCTGCTCACCACTGATAATCAGGGGACAGACAATTCTGCAGGAGCCTTTATTAGCTTCACGTTGATAGCTTCTCGAAAGCAAGGCTGCCACTGAACAACAACAATGACACAAACAATATGACCTTTACATTCAAAAACACATCTCATTTAGGAGTTGCTTTCATATGCTGTGCTTGTTGTGCTCTGTGCCGTTGCAGTGTGGGAGGGAATACTGTGTTCTAAGACACATGAGCCTCTTATCAAAATGCTTTGGCTTCTTCTTGCAGTTCTGCGTATACCCTCCGTGGGAAGAGCAAGGCAATGGAACTCTCAGGGTCAGAGGTTTGACTCCCGAAGGAACGAGCCATGCTTAAGATTCTGTTTAAGCCTCCAACAAATAGTGCAGTATGTGGTCTGTTTTTTCCGATTTTCATCATTCTTCATATCATCATACATATAATTACATTACGGTGATTGTCATAAAAAACACTGTTGCGGTATTTAAAGGAACAGTGTGTCGCATTTTGTGGGATCTATTAGCAGAAATTAAATATAATATTAATAATTCTGTTTTCTTTAGTGAATAATCACCTGAAATGTTTTTACAGTAGCCCAGAACCGACGAACCAAACACTGACTCTAGAGAAGGACATTCACGTTTTCATGTTTTCATGTTTTCATGTTTTCATGTTTTCATGTTTTCATGTTTTTGCGTCAGCCACCCTAGTTCTCCTGCACGCTTGGCACACAGGAAGAGTTTCAGTCGGTTGCAATCTGCAACCTCACTGCTAGATGCCACCAAATTCTACACACTGTACCTTTAATGCAATCTATTTTTAAAGCAGTCAAGTAGTAAAATCCAACTCGTTCTCACTCCCAACTCGTTGAATACCGACTGATTAGGTAGTGCCCCTCTGCATCGGAGACTAATACATGGAGGCACCCTTTAGCAACGAACCAGGCTTTCATGTAACTCCAATATAAACCCACTCGCTGCGTTATTCGATGGTCGGAGCAACAGACGTAGTATTAATAGCGTGAGAGTCCGCTAAGGTCAGGCGGGACGGGTTGTTGATGGGAACGTTGACTTATTTTGTCACGTGAGTCTTTAGTCATGTGACTCATTGGTATCATCTGTCCCATTTCCTAACCCTAACTATTCCTAACTTCCTGTGGAAACAGAAGCTTATTTTGAAAGGACATAAAATCAGGGGGTCGAAAGAACATATTTAACTGCCCCAGAGAAGCTGTGGTAGCAAATTGTATTACATTAATTTTTCAAAAATGTTTCCG
This sequence comes from Sebastes umbrosus, assembly GCF_015220745.1. Taxonomy (NCBI): domain Eukaryota; kingdom Metazoa; phylum Chordata; class Actinopteri; order Perciformes; family Sebastidae; genus Sebastes; species Sebastes umbrosus. The sequence goes on along the minus strand of NC_051269.1, from coordinate 23,999,128 downwards.
TTAGCTTAGACACTGGCACAAACACTGGCTATAGAGAGAGCCTTTCATGTTTTTACGTTACCTGAAGGCCACCATAGTTCTCTGACGTGCTTGTGAAACTGCGGTAACGTGAGCAGCAGAGGGCAAAACCACGGTACCGCCAGCCGACGTCTGACTTCCGTTGCTCCTTAAGTAAAGTTATATGGTAAGGATGACCTCTGAGCGAGGCCAGTTTTGTACTCGGTGACTCATGTTACCACAGTCTTGGAAATAGAGGAGTGAGAGGAGGGGTACTCAGTTGGTTGCTATCTGCAACCACACCACTAGATGCCACCAAATCCTACATACTGTACCTTTAATGTTCACAATCAAGGCAGGAATTTCACGGAGGCCATGAGGGCCATGACCGCCGTGCCCCTTCAGTTTGTGTCATCTCCCGAAGGTGACTCACAAATTGCGAAAACTGCCGGTATTAACTCTCTGTAGGCTTCCGCCCAATAAAGTAGTAAATAAAAAGAATAAAAACAATTAAAACATACAAAAAATAAAATATTTAAAGGGAAACTACGCCCTTTTGTTACTCCTATGGTCTAAGACAGCCCTAAAAATACTAATAAACATGAACAACTCTCTCCCAAATCCAAAAACTAAAGTGCTAAAACTCAAATTCATGATGTCACAGGGTATAAAGTGTGGAGATGCTCCATAGACAATGAATTGGGAAAGATGTTCTAGATGACACTGAGAGCACCCAGGGGAATGTCCTGAATATATGGGTACATATTCTGTTTCACAACTGAGAAAAGAAGAGAAGCTAATTGGTATAAAAACCTTATTTTTTTATTTTTATAACCCTATATTTATCATAATATAACATAAACTTAATCTAGATACAAAAAGGTGAAAACAGTGAAGTGAGGTGACTGCTCTTTTCTTCACTGTCCTTTTGTCATGTTTCCGTTCAGCAAGCAGAAATTCAGAGGTCCCATGATGCCTTTCTGTCTCTTCACAGTTCAGAGGACAGGAGGGCACAAAATGGCCGCCATCACTATGACATTACCACCCATTACCACACAGAGAAACAAGCTCACACACTGTGTGGTTGCACGCAATTTAATTTTAAAGAAGGATGCGAGTCCTTTCTGTAGCAGATTGATACACTCATGTACACATTTACTCTAAATACACATACAGTGCTAGATGAGTTCATTATTTCTGAAGGTGACACACAAAGGTTGTGACATGAGTGAAGAACTGATGGTGCTGCAGATTGCAAACTGGGGAGGAGGGCGAGCTAATCAGGTTCCATTCCCTCTTTAGTCTTTAATCTAGACTGAACTGTCGTCAATTATCAAACCACCTCCTGAACCTGGCCTCGACACAATGGCTTGTTAATGAGAGTGCAGGTGATTGGAGAGGCACGGGCTCATGTATAGCAATAACAACCAGGAGTGCATTCATCACTGATTAGGCTGCGCTTTGCACCTAGCCACATCACACAAGTACCAATAATCACAGTAGTGTACATGCTCAAGGATATAATGGCTCTCAGAAAATACTACAAACATTTGAGCTACCTGAAAAGTTTTCTTCTCATCACAGTGATGTGATTAACAATGAGAATTAAGAATTACAAAAAAAAAAACAAGAGATTGACTTTTTCTTTTTTTAAGTAACCAAACAATACCCCTTTTTATATTATTACATAAAGAAATACATAAAATGTAGACAATAATAGTAGAAAATAAATATGAATAAGACATTAATATGTGACAACTTTTTAATGTTGTTAAGTATCGAGGACCAACAGCCCGAGCCAATCACAAGACGAACTACAAAGACACAACAACCAACCATCATATCTCTACAGCTACATTTATCATCAAATTGACACATGTTCTATTGCACAGACTTCTGACGGTTATGGAAAGTTAAATTTACATCTCTTCTTTATTCCCGAGCCTCCAGTTGCGACTACTTCAATCAGAGCAGCTGTTGATCATTTTTTTACCTTTTTTATAGCATCAAATTACTTATTAAAACCAAACTTATCAGAAAAATTAAAACTTTAACATACATCAGGATGATAAAATGAAAACTAAAATAACAGAAACAGTCTTTGGGAAAAAAGTATTTGATGTGTACTTTGACTTTTTAGTTTGGCCCATGTCCCATCTGCTAACATGGAGGGGGCGGGATTAATGACCTATACTACAACCAGCCACCAGGGGGGCGATCAAAATCTTTTGGCTTCACTTTTGGAGAGTTGTCATGTCGTCCATCTTTATATATAGTCTGTGGTCTGGAACAAGTTGCCATCGGGCCCAAAAATACTTTTTCCCATACACTTACATTGGGAAAGAGACATCTGTAAATAAGCAGATCATTTATTTTTTGAGGTAAATCAACTTCCCAGTACGAACACTTGAATAGCCCTTATTTAAATCAGTAGGTCCTACAAGTTTTAAAAGGCACTAATAGCTGAATCCAGAGTTATTTCCCTTCCTCCGTTCATGTGATTGAGCCCTTGTACGAGGCTGACCCGAGGGCTGGGAGGCAGAGTTAGAGGAAATCCTACTGCGCCTGCTCTATGGGCCCAATGGATGCGGAAGATCGCCGGAAGATCCGGCTACTTTATCACTCAGCAGTCGAGCCATTTTGGCTTCATGCGCCACTGAGCAACTCTCATAGGAATGAACGGGAGCCCGCCTCTAACGCTGCATTTTTTTTTATATACATCCATGGTCTGGACCCGAGACTTGAGAACTACCTTTGCAAAGGTGCACCATATTTTTCTCACTAGCCAATCAGAGCAGCTTTTTTGGGAGGGGGGGGCTTAAAGAGACAGGCGTTAAAACGGAGCCTTTAGCCAGAGGGTGAATAGAAGTATTTTCAGACAGACAGGATGAGAAAAATAATGTGTTTTATGAACATTAAACCCTAAATGAACCCTAAAATATAAGTATGAAGTTGAAAATGAGCATGATATGTCCCTTTTAAAATGCACTTGCTGTGTGCACCACCAGTAACCACAGGTGTCGCCAAATCAACCTGAAATGAAAAAAAAGTTTGTCATCATTTGCATTTGGAAAAGTTTAGTGCTGTCATGCTCTTTTCCTTTAGTATGAACTCGGGGGTTGTATAGATCACACTATGTCCAGAATTCAGTTGAGACAGTTGGCTGTCACACAGGAGCCTAGTGGCACGTTGCTTCTTCCCTACAGCACCTGCACTGGCTCTCAGTTCAACACAAACATATACTACAAAGTCCTTCTCCTTGTCTTCAAATCCCTGCACAGCATGGCCCCTCCCTATGTATTCACTCTTCTCCATCCCTACACACACCCCTGCCCATCTGCTCTCCACTCCTCACTGCAGGCTTTGCTCCATGGATGACAGGGCTTTCAGTGGAGCTGGCCCAGAGCTCTGGAATGCGATGCCTCAGGGTCTGCGCCAGTGCACATCTGTTGCTTCTTCAAAGGTGCAACTGCAAACACATCTTTGTAGACCAGCTCCCCTTTCAGCTTCTTAATCTGCATATATAAAATGTATCCGGCTGCCTTCACACATCCTGTTATCATCAACTTCTTCTTTCTCCTATCACATATTCCCTCTTTTTGCAACTTTTATTATTCATTAATTAAATGAAATTTGTAAATTGTCAACAGGTGGCTTGAATGATACATATAAATAAATAATATCATCAATATTCAAAGGTACAAACTATTAATTGGAGTGTAAAATAAAAGCATATTTTGATATTCTCACCGTGTGTCTTGTCTGCTTTTAATTACTGCCTTTGTGTTTTCCCGCCTTAGTGATTGTCTGTCCCGCCCTGATGTGTTCCCCCTGTGTCTCATCATCCTGCTCTCCTTGTGTATTTACTCATTGTGTTTCATGTGTAGTGTTTTTCTCCCAGTGTTTTTTTAAAGCTTCAAGTGTATTCTCTATGATCAAACCTTGTGGATTGGCTTTTCTGTATTTTCTGTATACAATCACGTTGTCCAGAATGGGTTGAGTTGCACCTATATTTATGAATCGACAACACAGAGGCTCCGTAGTCTGATCCAAGACGGCAAACTTTATCACTCCTTTCAACCTCGACAAAGGCAGCGCAGACCAGATCCACTCTTTCCGTCCCAGCTTTCACAATAAAAGTCCTAGACATATAATATTTGAGTAAGTAAATGCGTAAGTATTCCGCAATTTCGTGTCGTTTATTCGTCATGCACCCTGTGTGTAAAGGCCTTTACTGCTAGACAATGATTGGTAGGCTGATTTTGTGGACCCACAGAATGTTTATTTTCTTTTTTATACCCAAATGAGTTTTATTCTACTGTAGTGTTGTCAGTTGTGAACAGAAAATGTACCTATATACTCAGAACGTTCCCCTGGGAGCTCTCAGGATCATCTAGAACATCTCTCCCAATTCATTGTCTATGTAGCAGCTCCACACTTTTTACCCTATGACATCACAAGTTTGAGTTTTAGCACTCTAGTTTTTGGATTTGGGAGAGAGTTGTTCATATTTACTAATATTTTGTACTCTCTTATAACATGTATGAATTTAGAAATTGGGCATAGCTCCCCTTTAAGTTTGGAAAGACATTTCTGCTATTGTCTGTCTGCTGCTGTTCTTGACTCGGTCTCAATCCCATTTGGATATGGGGACACTCCAGAAAGTGAGATTTGCAAATAAACAGCATCTGTTAACTGGAAGTCACTATAAAAATCTGATTTTCTGTTCCAAAAATGGAAATCAGAATAAGCATGGATCAAGATTACTTCAGATAAACCATTTCATAGACAGTTTCATTTAAACCGTATTGAACATTATTACTAGGGCTGTAAGTTGATTAAAATATTTAATCGCACGATTGTCCATAGTTAATCGCAATTAATCGCAAATTAATCACTTAATATGCCTGCTTTATGAAAATATATGTATATATTTATTATTGGAAATCAATTAACAACACAAAACAATGAAAAATATTGCCCAGAAACCCTCACAGGTAATGCATTTAGTAAAAAGAATATGCTTAAATCATAACATGGCAAAGTCAAGCCCAACAGGCAACAACAGCTGTCAGTGTGTCAGTGTGCGGGCGTGGGTACCCATATAATCCATTTTCATTCACATATCATGAGGTCAGAGGTCAAGGGACCCTTTTGAAAATGGTCATGCCAGTTTTTCCTCACTAAATTTTGTCTAATTTTGGAGCGTTATTTAGGTCCCTTCCCAACAAGCTTGCCATGTTATGATTTGAGCATACCAACAATGTATGCTAAATACAGTACCTGTGAGGGTTTCTGGACAATATTTGTCATTGTTTTGTGTTGTTAATTGATTTCCAATAATAACTATACATATATTTATATAAAGCAAGCATATTTGACCACTCCCATGTTGATAAAAGTATTAAATACAAATTTCCCTAAAATTTCCCTAACTTCCCAGGCACATTTTGAACAGATAAAAAATGTGTGATTAATTTGCAATTAAACGTGATTAATCATGGACAATCATGCGATTAATCACGAATAAATATTTGAATCAAATGACAGCCCTACAAAAGAATATATGTAACACACTAAAGGAAAAGGAAAAAGCACAACAGCATAATAGGTCCCCTTTAAGAAGTAGGTTTGGTAACAGAGAGGTTGTGAGTTTGAATCCTGTCAGCACATTATTTCTACTTTTTAGAGTAGAGAATGATATTTTAAAAAATCCAACCAATAAAACCTTTATTTCAGATTTTTCCTGGATCCCACCTTTCAATGCCCTCATGTGACTGTAGAGGGAACAATGTTGACTAGTAAACTTCAGTATCTTTGGTGCAGGAGAGGAATCTTTTCTTTCAGCTTATTTGTGAAGAGAATTTGAAGCCCCATGCTAGCTGTCTCACACAGCCACACTCCTTGGGAGCCTGTTCACTGCTCCAAGTCTCACAGGTATGATCAGCCGGCAGCTGGCCGCTGGCTATTAGCCGGCTGTCAGTGTTGCTGGCTCAAAGAGAACTTGAAAGAAACAGCCAATGCCAACAGCAATAAGAGAGCTGCTGGCTACTGAATAAGTACGTCCCTAACCCAAGGAAGCATGGGGCTATGACCAACAGAGGAATAATGTAATTTGCTGCAGTTATTTGGTAGATAATTTGGCTAGCGTATTTTAGCAGCTAATGGCAGCTAGTTAGCAGAGCTAAATTGGGGAAGTTCATTTTCATGCCTCACATTACCTGTCCAAGAGGACCCATTTGGTTGCTGAGTATCCCTGAATATATGTTCAACAGTGACCTCAGTTCATTTTGACCAATGTACAAAAGTGAAGCCAAAATATCCCGGGAGCTGCCATCTTGCACTGGTGACGTCATTTGGAGTCAGATTCTGCACAGTAGTGACGGTACACACGGTCGTGTCTAGAACGTAATCGCAAATTGCGAAATCTGATCTGAGATCTGCAAAAACTTGCAAAAACTCTTGCAAAACTCGCTGCCCGACAACATATCCTAACCTTAACTATTCAAGTGAGCACGTCTCAGCTGCATCTCTTCTAGAGAATAGAGGCTCGCCTATTTTTGATGCATGCCGCGCGGGTCTCAAAGCAACAAGAGACAGTGAAAGAGATCTATTGAGAGTATATTGACATCATACCAGCAAGATTAATACAGTTTCGATGTCTAGACATCTGTAGAATATGTCACTGACAGTGAAGGTGATCTATTGACTGTATATTAACATCATACCCGCAACATTACTACAGTTTTGAGGTCTATCTGCAAAATATGTTACGGACATGAAAAAAAGTAAAGTAAACATTTTTTTCTATGGACAGAATTCCTACATTTGTTAACACAAGGCTTTTATTCTGAAATATAAGCAGTCAGTGCAGTGACTTGGAGAGCTCCATGAACTGATCAAATATGGGGTTTAAATCAACACTTCCTGCTTTCATCAGAAATAAAATCCCGCAAGCGTTTTTTCTGTGTACAGAATTCCTTCATTTGTTAACACAAGGCTTTTATTCTGAAATATGTGCCAGACAGTGTTCTAGAACATAGAGTGACTTGGAGAGCTCCATGAATGAATATAGTACGGAGTTTTAATTGTGGATTATTGCTATTATTTACAAATTACCACGTTTCTTAACCTTTCTCGGTCTAAAATAAATATAAATTATATTTATAATGAAATGAAATGGCAAACTCTATGTAGAAAGAAAGGGCTGACAGCAGCAGCAGAAACACAGCAGACACGCAGCAGACACGCAGCTGGTGTGAACGCCCGACGCGTGTATCACGCAGCCACCACGCGACGCAGCCGCCACGCACTCCTGACGTTCCCATTGTGGATGAGGCTTTAGACCTTTAGAATACATGTCCTATGTTATAATGTGAGGGTTCAAGTTGAAAATCAATGACAGGGCCATTTAGATTTTTCTTTTCAGTTGAGTTCAAGCATTCCCTCCCTAAATTATGCTTTCAGCAAAAGTCATATGATGTCGAGTCTGGTTGTAAGAATTCTGGAGAAATGACCTAAGAGAGAGAGAGAAAACTTATTTCATTACAGCGTTTGCACAGAGTAATCCCATTGATCACATTTCTGACTGCAGTTTGAGGCAGATAAACACTTGTCTGTGCCAGATTACATACTGAGCGTAACCTTGCCAGCACTGCTGCCTATGGGAGCTGTGACTCCTCTCTCCTGTAAACAAGAGGACTTAAAAGGGATTGTAGTTATCCAGATTAGCTAACTCTGCTGTAGTCACTCTCTCTCTCTCTCACCTTCTCTCTCTCTCTTTCTCTGATTCAGATTTAGCAACTGGTGGTAGGTTGCAGACCTGCTTAATTCAGTTTTGCTTCGTTGAATTTACTTTGGATTTAAAGTGAGACCCTAAAGCATCTTTACAAAAGATGGACTTTTACACATCTCACTCTGTCACATTCTTTACAGTAGACATGGGGACAGAGTCTAAGTTTAAAGAAGTCAGAGTAAACTCAGAGACATCATGTGCAGCATTTTCACCCCAGAAGATCAATCCTTTGGGCTGCAGGTCAGCATGAATGGAACAATAAGTCTGACCCCATCTCAGAGGAACTTAAAATTGGCTGGATGCCCTTCTGGCCTTTCCTCCTGCCAAGCGACAGACTCTCATTCTGATGAAGGACACCATTCCTTGTCGTTATAATTCAGCAGCTCTTAAGTGCAGTGTAATGCTGTGTGACTGTGCTGATTTAAGTGGGATAGTAGGTATAATAGGTTTGGGGCTGGAAAATAAGTGCCAGTACTCTCTTATTCACTTGTTGGCGTGTGTATCGGCCGGTATCAGCAACTTATTGCGATTTATTCCTTTATGCATTATTTCTTTAAGCATGTAATACTGTGTCAGTCATAATATCAGCTGTGGTTTTATTGCTAGATTATTATACTTGGGCTTAGCCTCTTATATAGTAGGCCTACAATACTCCGATAATATTCCAACTGGAACATTATTGGGTAAAGGTGGTGTGTTTAGTGTTAATAGTTAATAGAAGTGCTTTCCTGTGTTATTTGTAGCCTATAGTAGGGTATCATTCAGGTCCCAGTCATGATGCTCCTACATGTTATGAGGCAGGGTAAAGAGACACATTCTGAATTCATACAGTGAATATAAGATGCTAGGAGATATTGGGTTTGGGGGTCCTCCCCGAAGAATACGATTTTTTACTTAAAATTGTAAGGCTTTTGACTTAAAACTATGTAATTTGACATATTTTTGGAGCATCATTATCACAAGTTAAATGGTTATTTTATAATTTATCACAGCCTTCATCTGAACATTTAATTATTCTGGAAATGTTTGCCCTAAAAGAGTAGATTCAGAAATCTTTTAAATAATGTTTCATTCGTTACAAATTGCCGTAATGCATCATCATTATGAATCTACCAGAGAACCTGATAAGGAGAGGGCAGAGAAGAGCACCGGCAACTTGTGATAAGTGCTGGGAGAGAGCATGAAAAAGTCCCGGTATGCCAAGGAGTGAAATTAAGGAGTGGCAATACTGTGTACCGGTGAGTGTCGGCCCACTTTGAGCACTATATAGGATACTCATTTTATACAGTCAAGTGTATTGGATTCATCCTATAATTATTATTGTCAATGTGTAATTTATTTATTATTATTCATTTTATTTTAATTTCTTTTTCAATCTTTTCTTTTTTGTCTTCTATTTTTTTTATTTAATTGAGTTTTTTGTTCTTTAGCCTTTTTGCATCGGCAATGGGTGAGGGTTGGATGGGAGGGGGCTTCGGGGGAAAATACTAAAATATAGAGGACCCAAAGTTCCCAAACCAAGCTTTTCAAGCACTGTACATCCAGATCAGTCTTCAGCTTAAACCCAGAAGTAGCTCTGAGTTTAAAACTATTTCTTTAGACCTCCAAATAAGTGGGTTTGATGTTAGAACTAAAATCTGCTGTCTCTTCAATGATGTTGGCGAGTACAATGTGATGCTAACATTGGCCAAATAAAGATATGATTTTAGTCTTATGAGTTGAAATCATTTTTATATGAGCCTACAGAACACAATGCTTTTTTCTTTCCTGTCATCTGTCACGTGTTTCCTCTACTTTCACCCAAGAACAAAAGCAGTTCAGAGTTAAAGAAAAAAAGATAAAACCCTCAATTGCGTCTTATCTGAGTCAAGCTGCAAACCATAATTTTAGTGTGAAAATTACCTTGAACAAAGGCATATTTTTGTTGTTGTTGTTTTATTTACAATTGAATAACTCCCTCCCTAAACCAAAGCCTGTACACAGCAACACTTCTGACCAAACGGGGACTAAAGGCTTCAGCATTCCAAGCAACGCTTCAACCAGAACTGAAAGATGGATCTGAAACCAAACACCATAATTAGCCCCACTCGCCACCAAAATAAGACACAGCGATGGTGGCATTGTTCACTGCCGGGGAACGCTCATGCAAAGTGGCCCAGGCTTAAGCAGTCAAGCTGCTAAACAGGGATTGGGGGGAAGTGTAAGAGGATTGGCTGTAAGTGACCTCCAGATCGCTGCCTTTGGTCTGTGACTACACGGAGAGCTGTAACTACAACATGGCTTAGTTCATAATGAGAGAGAGAGGGATAAACACAGACAGACTGGGAGTTAGAAGAAGACGTAATGTTTGGCATCCTGATTTCATGGCATAATGAAAGAGAGAGCAACAGAAGATGTTAGATGGTGGAAGATGCCGACAGAGACGCAATGCTGTGTAGCTTCCCTACAGTATTAAAACAAACAGGGAGAGAGGGCGTGGGGGTGAAGATATGAAGGAAGATCACCTGTCATCTGTTTCAAATAGCTGTGTGTGTTCATTTGAAGTCAGTCAAGCATGCACACATACATCATCAAGTCCAAAATAACAATGGAAGTCAACCAACCATAAACTCCCAGCCGTAAAGCCAACCTGTGTGTGTGTGTGTGTGTGTGTGTGTGTGTGTGTGTGTGTGTGTGCGTGTGTATGTGTGTGTGTGTGTGTGTGTGTGCGTCCGTGCGTCCGTGCATGCGTGCGTGCATGTGTGTTCTTGTCCAGCTATCTTTCTGAGGACCAATCTGAGTTTTAGACCTTCAGAGTGAGGACATTTTTGGAAAGTGAGGGCATTTTGGCCGGTCCTCACCTTCGGACAGACCTTTAAGAAGAAGAAGAAATGTGGTTTAATTTAGTCCATGAAAATAATTTAACGTGTGTTCTGGTATACGTTTGTCTTTGGGAGGACTTATTTAAGTTTTGGATCTGGAAAGGAGGGACATTTTGGAAAGTAGGACACTTTGTAAAGGGGGCACATTTTGGAAAGAGTAACTTTTTTTGGAGAGCGAGGACATTTTTGGAAACCACAGACATTTTTGGAAAGCAAGGACATTAAGAGAGCAAGGACATTTTAGGAAAGTGAGGACATTTTTGGAAAGCGAGGACATTTTAGAAAAGTGAGGACATTTTAGAAAAGCGAGGACATTTCAGAAAAGCAAGGACATTTTAGGAAAGCGCCGTCATTTTTGGAAAACACCAACGTTTTAGGAAAGCGAGGGCATTTTAGAAAAGCGATGACATTTTTGGAAAGCAAGGACTTCTTTGGAAATTAAGACATTTTAGGAAAGCGAGGAGATTCTGAGACTTGGTTTTAAGGTTCAGGTTAGAATTAGATTCAGGTTAGGGTAAGTATTGGGCTCAGGCATTTAGTTGTGATGGTTACGGTTAGGGTAAGGGGCTAGGGAATGGATTATGTCAATAATGTGAGTGTCCTCACAAAGATAGAAGTACGCGGCTTTGTGTGTGTGTGCGTGAGAGCATTCCTGATGGCAGTGGCCCGTGGCAAGGTGCCAATCACTCCTCACTTCGCAATTACAAAGAGCAGAGGGCTGCAGGTAATCACCATTGATCAGTGCACGTGTATACACACATACACACTCAGACACACATGCGGGGCCAGTAGCATTGATCCAACCAACCCAGCCTCCAGGGATGATGGTGTGTGTGACAGCGAGAGGAGATACAATACAGATACAAAAACAGAGACGGGGGGAGGGAGAGAGACATGGAGAGAGAGAAGAGGGACATATCGAAAATTGGTGATGTGATGGACAGAAATAAATTAGAGTGACATGCCTCTCCTTCTTGGAGCGCCATTACTGTCTTCACTGTGAGAAATGCAGCCACATTAGTTAGTTACTTGGCCATGTAGTCATTCAATCAGCCAGTCTATATGTGTGGACTGTGAGTCCGTGTGCATGTTATCTATTCTCGTATTGAGTGTCACCGCTGCGACAAGCCCATTGATCAGAATCTAGAGAAACACACAGCAGCGCCTGGCTTTGTGAGTGTGTGTGTGTGTGTGTGTGCGTTATTCTCGAATATCGTTTTTCAGGAGAGAAGAATGGTGGGAGTTGTGGTCCTTTCAATATGTCAGTACAGAATTTCAGCGTGATGTCAACTCTACCTGTCCGTAGAGAGGAATCCATCATTGGGTAGAGTTTTACCTCCTGAGGCTGAATGGTACGGCTCAAGGTGTATCAAGGGGGAACCAAGGTCACCATCACCATGAAGATGCTCACGGGCGCTCATATTGTGGTCGGTTTTGTTAGAAGACATAGTTCTATGGTAAACAACAGAATTGGTACACATTAATCTCGGTGTCCTTTATGATTTCCCATTCACTGTGAGTTTCAGGGCAGACCTTAGCCCTTTTGGTGTTCTAGGTGAAATTTGGATTTGGACTTGACCTCTGACCTCAAGATATGTGGATAAGGATGGGTTTTATGTGTACTCACGAGTCTCACCTTTACAGACATGCCCACTTTATGAGAATCCCATACAGTTTTGGGGAAAAAAACAGGCATTTTTGTGAATGCAGTATGAATGTGTTATTTCCACCTATTCTAAAATTATGTGTTTGAATATTTCTGCACACTAGGGTCCATACAACAGTGTTGAATATACATAATCCATACCCATCATTGGATATGACTGGAAAGGTGAAACTCTTGTGGATCCAATGATATCAATTGTATTCATATGTGATGATTTGAGTCCCCAAAGTAGCCATTTCAGTGTAGTAAGACCATTTATTTTTTTTATTTGACCTCACTGTATAAAATGACCTGTGGTGACCTCTAAGATAATCACAACGTCATGGAACTTTACAATCACAAACTAGAAACCTAGAGCATTCAGAGGATGGATGGCTTTCCAAGGTATATTGACAATAAGGGGGTTTCTAAGCAGTTTCCAGAGCAAAAGTGCTCGCCATCCAATCACCGAAAAATGCATCTAAAAATAACCATGTTTAAACAACATATTATCGAGTCCTGTTTTGAAAGATATATTTAAGCTTCTGGGATGCGTTTTCTCCACTTAATGCGTCCGTGCATTTGCAACATCTGTGCAGGCTTAAATACTAAACACTTATAACAGAAGCTTTGTATCTTTACATAATCAACACCTGCATATTTTCTGAACACATTAGGGAGACATCTGTCCTCACCACAAATGTGTGCCATCTTATTACCCTAATCGTCAAATCATTAAAATCTCATTTCTCGCACTCTCCTGTTTGTGAAAGAGCGAGAGAAAACAAGTTGTGGTGGTGTTGGACCACCAGACGGCCAGATTACTTTGTGGCAAGCGATGGTTGTAAAGTTGCTAATGAAAGTCGCTGATGGTGCCTAAAGCTTCCTGCTTTTGCTTAAATTTCACATTGCTGTGATTCTCAGCTACAAGCTTGTTCCATATGTGTGTTCATCTCAGTGGAAATTACACAGAAACCCAGGACAAACACGAACATGGCGCTGACTCACACAAGCTTTCTTTCTTTCTCAGCAGGGCAGGTTGTATCATGAAGGCTCTTAAGGAGCCCGTTCAGCCACTGTTTACTTCCCATGGGTAAATATGGGTCATTTAGCTCACTCCTCACTGTACAGGAACTCTGGAAAGTCCCTCTGTAAGCATGTTGATGGGGATGAAGAAAAGAAGTCAATACACACTCTTAGCCTGTATGCAAATAATCCTTTTATTCATTGCATTCTGTGGTGCATTAAATTGAATACTTTTAGCTGTTAAAATACTTTTCTTGAACGCTCGTACTAATGCATGACATGTAAATATTGTTTGCATTAATGCTCTGAGCGAGCAGCAGCTTGTTATTCTACTTTGCCGCAGCCCACGCCTCAACAACTCAGGAGATTGTTCTCCCTTTCTCCCAGAGATGGAAGGAAGACGGGGGTATAGAGAGCTTCATCTGCATGCGCATGTGCAGACAGCATCCACAGACAGTGGAAATAGTCTCCCACTCCTTTGTCACACAGCCCGAGGCCTTTGCACACCATGTCTGTAATTTTGTATGCATTTTTTTTAGGGCTGTGAATCAATTAATATATCTAATCACAATTAATCACACATTTTTTATCTGTTAAAAATGTACCTTAAAGGGAGATTTGTCAAGTATTTAATACGCTTATCAACATGGAAGTGGACAAATATGGTGCTTTATGCAAATGTATGTATATATTTATTACTGGAAATCCATTAACAACACACAAAAATGACAAATATTGTCCAGAAACCCTCACAGGTACTACATTTAGCATAAAAAATGTGCTAAAATCATAACATGGTAAACTGAAGCCCAACAGTCAACAACAGCTGTCAGTGAGTCAGTGTGCTGACTTGATTATGACTTGCCCGAAACTGCATGTGATTATCATAAAGTGGGCATGTCTGTAAAGGGGAGACTCGTGGGTACCCATAGAACCCATTTTCATTCACATATCGTGAGGTCAGAGGTCAAGGGACCTCTTTGAAAATGGCCATGACAGTTTTTCCTCTCTAAAATGTAGGATAACTTTGTATAATTTTAACTCCCTTCGCCACAAGCTAGTATGACATGGTTGATACCAATGGATTCCTTAGGTTCTCTACTTCCATATGATGTAAGTATCTTCACTCTCCCTTTAAACAGAGCTACAGACTCTGAAAGATTGATTGTGTTGATGCGTTAAAGAAATTAGTGGTGTTAAAACGATTTTGCGTTAATGCAATGACGGCCCTAGTTTATTTAATCCACTGATAAAAATCATTACGCACAGAAACTTTGTGCACTGAGTCCCAAGTACCATGTTTTATTATTCTCTTTGTCTCACAATATGAGACAAAACTGAATTGGGTGCAATGGATAGCGTTAGTCCCAAACGGGGCTAAGGAATGAATGACATTAGAAAGAATCTATCGTTTAGCTGTCTAGAGGACAATCACTACTGTCTCCTTTGTTTTGCGACCAGTGGGCAACTTCCAGGTCTAAAAAGTGAAGCCAATCCAGAAGAGCCTTAAACTTGCATTATGTCTAATAGCCAGCAGGAGGTGACTCCTCTGGTTGCAAAAATAAGTCTGATTGTATAGAAGTCCATGAGAAAATGAGCCTACTTCTCACTTAATTTATTACCTCAGTAAACATTGTAAACATGAGTTTATGGTCTCAATCGCTAGTTTCAAGTCTTCTTCAATACAGCATGATGTTCATTGAGTAAATGATGGTCCCATTTAGAGTCAAATAGACCATAAAGCAGGGGATGCTTCAGGGCGTGGCTATTACCATGGCCTTGTCCGGTCTGGGAGTTGTTTGTGTTTTTGTCTTAGAACTTTAACCCTTTCACAGTAAGTTTTCAGTTCATGAAAGTTAATTATAACCTTTCAGCATTCGGTTGTACTTAGCTCCACCCTTTCGTGTCACTTCTGGTTGCAAGAAACCAAGATGGCGACAGCCAACATGCCGAACTCGAGGCTTCAAAACGGCAGTGCACAAATGGGTGACGTCACGGTGACTACGTCCACTTCTTATACAGCATACAGTCTATGTTTGCGACCATGTCTGATTCTAAGCTTTTCTGCAATCACCTGACACAATCTATATTTAAATTATGTATCTCTGTATCTCTGTATCTCTGTATCATGCTTTGTGCTGGGAGGCGAAGTGATGTTTATCATGCCATTTTGGACGATGACGTTGGCGCAGACAGTGGCTCTGAGTGGTCAAACAACCCTCTTTTGCTTTGTGACGGATTTGAAAAAACGCAGGAAATACCATTCAAACAAACCTATTCCCACAACTTTAATGATGGATGTAAGTTTCAGAGTCTGTGTGTAAACGTGATTGACACAACGTGAGATTGTACTTATTTTTGTGCCAATTTCAGGCGAAAAATACAGCCTTGGTGTAAGATTGAACCTAATCGCGCGCCACCCACTGTGCTACAGTATGTACAGCCACAAGTTAACCCTGCCCTTTGTCTAAATGTCTCCCAGAAACTGCTTTTTTAAAAGGATCCATAAAAAGAGGCATTCTGCTTTAAAGCTGAATTAGGCAATTTCACACATTGCCGATTGCAGTGAGAAGAGGTGACTGAAATTGGATGACTTCAATTCACAGAACTGAGAATTTTATGTAGAACTAAATGATTCTGATCAGGTTGAAAAACAAGAGCACACCGTGGCATAAAGTATAAATATAAAGCTGTCAATTCATTAGAATATTTAGTTGCATGATTGTCCGTAGTTAATCTTGATTAATCACAAATTAATTGCACATTTTTAATCTGTTAAAAATGAACCTTAAATGGAGATTTGTCAAGTATTTAATACTCTTATCAACATGGGAGTGGACAAATATGCTTGCTTTATGCAAATATATGTATATATTTATCATTGGAAATCAATTAACAACACAAAACAATGACAAATATTGTCCAGAAACCCTCACAGGTACTGCATTTAGCATAAATTAAGCTCAAATTATAACATGGCAAACAACAGCTGTCAGTGTGTCAGTGTGCTGACTTGACTATGACATGCCCCAAACTGCATGTGATTATCATAAAGTTGATATCATTGGATCCACAAGAGTCTCAGCTTTCCAGTCATATCCAATGATGGGTATGGATTATGTAATTTCAAGACTGTTTATGGACCCCAGTATGCAGAAATATTCAAACACATAATTTTAGAATAGGTGGAAATAACACATTCATACTGCATTCAAAAAACTCCCTTTTTTCCCCCAAAACTGCATGTGATTATCATAAAGTGGGCATGTCTGTAAAGGGGAGACTCGTGGGTATCCATAGAACCCATTTTCCTTCACATATCTTGAGGTCAGAGGTCAAGGGACCCATTTGAAAATGGCCATGCCAGCTTTTCCTCGCCAAAATCTAGCGTAGGCTTGGAGCATTATTTAGCCTCCTTCCCGACAAACTAGTCAAAAAATTGCAAGTTGCGTTAATGCATCAAAGAAATTAGTGATGTTAAAACAAATTTCTGCTAACGTGTTATTATCGTGTTAACTTTGACAGCCCTAGTAAATATGTATTGAAATTTCTCAGGCATTGATGGATTTTGACTGCATGCCATTGTGGACTAATGACGCAACAAATAAGTGAATTACTTCAGTGAATGGACTCCAAACGAATGAATCACATGAATGAGCAGGAGAACTCGGTTTTATGAAGCTTCCTTGCTTAAGGGTTTTTGTCTCTTCTGTCTTTGTATGTTCTTATCTAAAAATAACAACCAGTGTTTCATGCTTGTGGCAAAGCATTTCAGACCAGACTTTATTATTGTCTGTCTTCATTGTAATTGGGTCGCCGGTTATTAGTTTCTACATGAACTCTGTGCTTTAGGCTGTGAGAGGCCGCCGGTGCAGTGGGAGGTTTTCTGAGTCATCCGTCCCTCCTTTTTAACCTCATTTGTTCCTGATTGTTACCATCACAGGGAGGACACAACAAATACATTCACCTGCAAATTAGGACAGTAGATGACATGACTTTATGAGCCCTATAGCTACGTTTAAAACATATTTGAAAGGATTTTTCACATCATTATACAATGTTTGCACTCAAAGAACTTCTCACAGTGACATAAAAGTCACTTTAAACTGTGTTGCTCAATCTGCAGTTAGTGATCTAAATTCCTCTATCAAAAACTTTTAACACCACACCCTCTTGGGGCTTTCACCTAATTAACTTTAAATGCTACTCGCTAAAAGACAACACGCACCTTAAATTGCATACATTCAGCTTTATTACAGAACTGCTTATGTGGGTGATCATTGCAGGCCTTTTGTTATGAAAGCACATTGATAGGGATTGAAGGGGAAAAAAAAGTTTTTTTCCTGTCGACTGAATTACAAACATTTAAAATGCAAAGTCTGTTTGTTTGGCTCGCTCTTACTTTCCATTTTCTGAAAGCATTTTTCTCAATTGGTAAATCAATTCTGCTGCCAATTTGTCGCAAAACTGTATAAGCACTTTGTCGGCTAACTTTAAGTCAAATTGGATTTTTAATATACTCACAAACAGAATGTGGGGCATTCAGTAAACACAGCTTAAACATGTAGATAAAATCAACAGAGGAAACTTCAAGGTAT
The DNA here is from genome assembly GCF_015220745.1 of Sebastes umbrosus. Classification (NCBI taxonomy): domain Eukaryota; kingdom Metazoa; phylum Chordata; class Actinopteri; order Perciformes; family Sebastidae; genus Sebastes; species Sebastes umbrosus. The sequence goes on along the minus strand of NC_051269.1, from coordinate 23,981,206 downwards.
GTGGTGCGAGATACCATCCCCCTGCGTGGTATCACCACTACGCACCACACCCTGTCAGGAATCTCCCCTCATTAACTTTAGCGCTTAATGACAGACCATGAGTTAAGATCAATTATGTCGCCTGTGTCGCCATTACTTTCCCAAAGACCTGTCCCTCTGTCTGGGTGATCAATGTGCGCCCTAAAGTACCAAAGCAGACGTCTTCTGTTTTCACATTCCTTCAGCCAATATTGCCCGAGGGGGTGATTTTAGATAGGACCCCTCCTCGCTTGGAACAATGGATCAATGGCGTGACTTTGCATGTTCCTCCGTAATTCATTGAATACCTTTAGTGACCTGGTCTGTGTGGCCTGAGGACAGAGAGATGGATAGAGACAGAGTGAGGACTAGGAACACACACACATCTATGCATGGATGTTCAGATTGTATATTTATACTTCTATGCATTCATGCATCTATCCGTACAAATACAAGCAAGCATTGGCAAACATATTTGCTCATTGGTATGTAAGACAGCAGGATACAAGGAGACAGTGTGGTTGTGTATGTATACACACACACACACACACTCACATACACATATATATGCAGTATAAACAGTATATATAAAGATATGACCAGCTCTCCAACAGTCTCTATATGGGTTGTAATTAGGTTAGGGATCTGGGAGCCTATTGCATCTACAAATGGTTATTGATCATGCAACAGGTGTTGAAAAAAAAGAAAAGTGTTTGTGCATCCTTGTCTTTGGGAATCCTTCTATTTATGAATCCAACCTGATCTCATGGGAAGGCGTATAAACACCACGACTTTACAAATGTTGTGTATCATGAGTGCGCATTTAAGCCTTTTCACGTGTCATTTGTACGCCACACAAACGCCCACAGTTAGGTTCAGGCAAGAAAACCACTTAGTTAGGGTAAGGGAAAATGTCATGTTTGGGCTTAAAATAAGTACGTAAACTAAGTAAAGTATGTATGGAAACAACGTAACACAAATACGTAAAACCTGTCACAAACGTCAATAAAAAACACGTCACAATCATCACGTGACAAACGTTGCTAACTTAACTTACAAAACAAAACACTGGTCAACAACTGTCTTGAACCTCCCCATCCGTCCACCATAAGTGGTCTTTTTCCCTTTTTATATAATGTCATTAACTTTTACCATAGCATTTATATGTGGATGTGTTTACATTGCAGTCAGTACAGGATACATGGTGATTAAATAACACGTGAAAATAAATAATGGCTGTCAAATTTAACGCGTTAACGCAAATTTGTTTTAACGCCACTAATTTCTTTACTTTCAGAGGTTGTAGTGGACTCAGTTTTAAAGCTAGAGTGAAGATACTGGCATCATGTGAAACTAGAAAAACCTAAAGAATCCATTGGTGCCAACCATGTCATAGTTAGGAGGCTAGTTACAAAGTTACGCTAAAATTTGGCCAGGAAAAACTGTCGTTGGCATTTTCAAAGGGGTCCCTTGACCTCTGACCTCCAGATATGTGAATGAAAATGGGTTCTATGGGTACCCACGAGTCTCCCCTTTACAGACATACCCACTTTATGATAATCACATGCAGTTTTTGGAAAGTCATAGTTAAGTCAGCACACTGACACACTGACAGCTGTTGTTATGATTTGAGCATATTTTTGAAGGCAGCACCTGTGAGGGTTTTATAATTAATACATAATTCATATTTAATATTTGTCATTGGTTTGTGTTGTTTATTGATTTCCGATAAGAAATATATACAAACATTCCTATAAAGCAGCATATTTGCCCACTCCCCACAAATCTCCCTTTAAGGTACATTTTGAACAGATGAAAAATGTGTGATTAATTTGCAATTAATAGCGATTAATCATGGACAATCATGCAATTAATCGCAATTAAATATTTGAATCGATTGACAGCCCTACAATAAAGGTGTACTTATTGCACGCTAAACGCCTTGCGCATTATCGTGGCATTTATATGCCTTTTTGTGCAAACGGGCTGATGAATCTCTGTGCATACTGGAATGCCTCCATGTAGTGGCTCAGTGTGTTCATGTGTGTCCGCCAGTCCAGAACGTGTGATTCTTTGTGTTTGTGAGCATGCTCAGAGCAGGGGATCAGGGCGGGGCGCATTAACCAGTGACATTTACAGCTATTGTCTCATCTGTCAAACCCTGCTTGCTCTCTGGGTCTTTAATTTGCTAATCAGGCCGCAGGACCCATTTGTTTCAAAAGACCACAGTCTAGATACTTATCTGTTTTACAAGATAATTCCCTGACAGGGTGGTATGCTATGTTTATCCCAGTGACACCTTATTCCTCAGCACACCCTAGCATGTTTTACAGACACAAACGGACACAAAGTCTAGTGGAGATGGAGATGGAGTGACTTAATCAATAGGATTTTTTTTTTTCTCTTGTGGGGAAGAGACAGGTTAGTAACTTAGACCGAAAAAGTCACAAAAGACATTTTCAGAAACATCCTCAGTTTATTTTCCATAAAATCCCCATGCAGGTATTTGTGTCATTGGCATCAGTGCAAGGACAATAACTAAAATATCATCAGCACAGTACTGATATGCATAGCTGCTGACAAGCACAGACAAGGACAGCTGTCATGTTGGCAGTAAGCCCTCAGTCTATTTTTTATGAAGAATATCAGAGGTTATTTACTGAAGTGCCCTGACTGACTCATCTAGCTTACAGTTCTTACAGATCTGCTGGTGGCTGAAAACAACCCAATCTCCTAAAAATGATGTTCCCATATAACAAAACTGCATTGTCAATTACGTTTTGAGGCAAACGTATATTGTTGCGGATTACGTTTGTTTTAGGGCAGTCAATTGATTAACATATTTAATTGCATGATTGTCCATAGTTAAGAGTGATTAATTGCGCGTTTTTTACCTGTTCAAAATGTACCTTAAAGAGAGATTTGTCAAGCATTTAACACTCTTATCAACATGGGAGTGGGCAAATATGCTTGCTCTATGCAAATATACGTACATATTTATTATTGGAAATCAATTAACAATGCAAAACAATGACAAATATTGTAAAGTTTATTTTGTAAAGACAGTGTATGTAACAGGCGGAAATTGACATGTGCAAAACTGATTCTAGCAGAGCATCAGTTTGAAGAGTATTTGACAAGTTGAGAGTGAGACCGTGTACGTTTACTAATAATTTCAACTTATCAACTTAAAATGTGATGATATGTAACATTGTGTTAACGACTTGTTTCTGCTGCCACTAAATGGCAAAAAAACAACAAACATTTATTATGATTTACTTTGCTAAGACTAGCTGCTTTAATCTATACGGAGCGACAAGTTTTTTAAAATGACTATTGCGAGATACAGTATATCTGTATGTGCAAATACATATAAAGACACACAGAAGCATGAAAAATGTGCACCAGACAGATGCAAATACACATACTGTGGAGATACTTCTGGTACATGCATGAAGGCGTACTGACACAGACACACAAACATAAGAGAAAAGAGCTGTTGATAATGTCAGGAGGAACATCATGTGTGCGTTATCATGCTTGGCGACAGCTGTAGAGATCGGCAGATCCACACTAACACGTGTAACCAATCTCCTCGTGTGTGTTAAATTCTCCTCACGCTAAAACCAGAAATCCCACATGTTATTCCTGTGATCTTAGACACTTCAGTGAGATTCTTTATATAACATCTGCAGCTCTCTCCAAAAGCTAGAACTCAGAGAAGAAAAGATAAGTCCTAGTAAGAGTAGTTAGTTAATAGTCTCTCCCAGCAGGCGCTGGACATTTAAACCATGGATAAGCCTCCAGTATATCACAGGGCTAACTTGGATTAATTCTGTCTCCAGTGCACTTCACTTGCATGAGTTTGGACTGAAGGAAGCTCGCAAGAACAGTTCAATTCCACAAAGAAAAAAAAAAGAGAAAAGCTCATTCTTTTTTCTTTATTAACATAAATGAACAGGTACAAATACCTTAAAGGACAAATCGATGATTGTAAGCTAGGGGTAGTTACACCTCATATAATCATTTTAAACAGAAAGTAAGTTCTAATAATTCTACCTGCCTTTGGATTGATAGAAAACAGAGTTTTGCTCGATATCAAACAGAGTTTGCATTGATGAATATGAAATATAGCCTATAAATTAAAGATTAGAAATCATAGACTGTATATAAGAAGTGGATGTAATCACTGTGTTGTCACCCATTGGTTTGTGGACTGCCGTTTTGAAACCTTGAGTTCGTCATTTTGGCCTTCACCATCTTGGTTTATGGCCTCCGCCATCTTGGTTTTTGGCCGTCGCCATCTTGGTTTTTGGTCGTCGCCATCTTGGTTATTGGACTTCGTCACCATCTTGGTTTTTGGCCGTTGCCATCTTTGTTTTTTGCAACCGGAAGTGACACAAGAGGGTGGAGCTAAGTACAGCCAAATGCTGAATAAAACCTTTTCAGGCGACCAAAAAGGTTATGATTAACTTTCATGAACTGAAAACACACTGTGAAAGAGTTAAAGTTCTAAGACGAAAACGCGAACACCTCTCAGACCGGACAACGCTGTGGTAGCGACCTGTCAATCACGAGGTAGCCACACCCTAAAACATCCCCTGCTTTATGGTCTATTTGACTCTAAATGGGACCATAATTTACTAAATGAACATCATGCTGTATTGAAGAAGACTTGAAACTAGCGACTGAGACCATAAACTCATATTTACAATTTTTACTGAGGTAATAAATCAAGTGAGAAACAATCAGACTTCTTTTGCAACCAGAGGAGTCGCCCCCTGCTGGCAGTTTAAGGCACTTCTGCATTGGCTTCACTATGCAGAGCCGGAGGTTGCCCACTGTTAGAAATATACAGTCGAGAGTTCAAATTCATGTGATCTTATAGGAAGCCAAATAGTTAATGTTTCTAAAATAATATCATTAATAAAAACAAAAAGACTATCACAAAAGAGCAACATAACTGAGTCACAAGGGCACTCCGACAAAATTAATAACCACATTTCATTCTGGTTTAAAAAAGGATCAGAGATGAACGATTAATTCTACTTGACACCAGAGCTATGAGGATAACTTGACTGCAGTGTTAGTGTGACGGCCGGTCATGACAATTAGTTGCAGGAATATCAATGTATCATATCTATAGACAGACAGGCAGGCAGAGCTAAGTGTTTATAAGATTGTCTTTGAAGTCTCAACTCAGACAAGCAGATTGTGTCATCAGTTATTCCCTCATTAGCCATCTTGCTACCAATCTCTATCAACCAAAACTAATGTGTCATCATTTGACTTTTCAGTCATGGCTTGCTACATCAAATAAGACAAATCTCTGTTAAGCTTCCTCTTTGTTGGTGCAACGTGCTAATGATAGCTTCTGATAGCTGATGAGCAGTGCTTGAAGAGGAAAAAAATAAGTGGCAGTACTCCTCTTTTTCAAATGTTTGCGTCTGTATCGGCCGGTATCGGCAATCTCTTGCTCCTATTTTTTTATTTATTATTATTATACTTGGGCTATGCATCTTCTATAGTAGGCCTATAATACTCCAATAATATTAATACTGGAACATTATAGGGTTAAGGTGGTGTGTTTGTATATTTACCCATAGTGTCAATACTTTCATCAGTGTCCCAGTGAGGATGCTCCTATTATAGAGAGACACATTCTGAATTTCTACAGTGAATAAAAGATATTTGGAGATATTAGGTTTAGGGATCCTCTCACAAGAAAATATGAAAGTTAAACTATACAATTTTACATAATTTATTCCCATTAATATTACCATAGATAACTCCAAAAAAGCTTAAAGACAACACCTGCTATTGTTGAATCATTATTTTATTATTTACACATATCACGGCCTTCATCTGAACATTTAATTCTTCTGGAAATGTTTGCTCTAAAAGAGCAGATTTAGAAAACGTTTAAATACTATTTTATTAATTATATTTGTCCACAATTAAAAAAAAAATTAACAGTTCACTAATTATTTTACAAAAGGGACGTGAAGGACATATTGTATCGATAAATTACAGCAGCCTCATTCTGACTCCATCTCCCGTGCCGTGCGTCGGATCGTCCAGATGCTCTCCACATTGTTTACACATTGTTTATGTTCATACGGCTTATGAGGGGTGGTGCCAAAATGCTGGCACTGTACCATATGATTGTGAGTCTCCCAGAGAACCTGATATGGGAAGGGCAGAGAAGAGTACAGGCAAACTTGTGACAAGTGCCAATACGCAAGAAAAAATCACGGTACACCAAAGAGTAAAATGAAGAAGTGCCTGTAAGGCTTACCAGTGAGTACCGGCCCACTTCCAGAACTGCTGATGAGGCTGCACTGCACAGCCGCGCCATACAGGGCTGTTGCAGGTCTGTGTAACCAGGAAAGCCAGACATAAAAGTGCAATTGTCACAAATCGCCGATCAACTTGTATGATGAAAACATCAAATGGCCAGAGTTTGCCTGCACTCAGGTAATGACCTCATATCTTAAAGAGCAAAATAGCCAGACTTTTTGACAGTAGTAAATCAGGATGCATGAGAGAGTTTTGAAAGGGCTGCAAAAGCCAAGAGGGCTCAGTGTGATACCTCCAGGCCTCCTCCAGTTAGAACATCAGAGTTATCTTCCACCACAGGCTGAAAACTCATCTCTTGGAGAAGTGCCTCACGTCCCCTTGTCCCCACTGAATCATATCCCCTCTCCCGTATCTTCCTCCTCTACTGGCTATAATATGCTCTTATCTTGAACTTAACAAAATCCTTTCTACCTCTCCCGCTTGACTTTCATTTCTCTTATTTCACTTTAAAGTACTCCTCTCTTACATGATAATCCTCGGGTCATTGTAATATTGTCAGGACACTGTGGCGCTGGCCGTTGTGATAGGCTGAAACCTAACTGAAGGCAAAAGTGGGAAATTGCCAAGTTTTGTTTTTCATGATCAGTTTTGAGTCGACCCTAATTTTAATCCGATGAGTCACAACACTGACGAAATGCTAACTGCTCTCACTGATTACTGCAATTATCATCTCTCAACAGTGGATAAAAACACAATTTTCCCAGAAATGAAGAATTGCTGTCTTTAAATATCTGTTTTTGTTGCTCTTGCTCAGCAACATGCAACAACCTAAGGCAAGTCCATGTACTATTATGACTTCGCTGAACCCAGTAAAACAAATCAATTAGGGCTGTCAATCTATTTAATCGTGAGTAATTGCAAATTAATTGCACATTTTTTGATTAAAATATACCTTAAAGCTTCAATAGGCAGAACGTTTTAGACATATATTGTCCAGAAACCCTCACAGGTACTGCATTTAGCATAACAAATATGCTCAAATCATCACATGGCAAACTCAAGCCCAACAGGCAACAACAGCTGTCAGTGTGTCAGTGTGCTGACTTGACTATGACTTGCCCCAAACTGCATGTGATTATCATAAAGTGGGCATGTCTGTAAAGGGAAGACTCGTGGGTACCCAGAGAACCCATTTTCATTCACATATCCTGAGTTCAGAGGTCAAGGGACCCCTTTGAAAATGTGTGTAACTTGTGTAACTTTGGTGCAATTAGACTCCTTTGTGACATGCTAATACAACATGGTTGGTACCAATGGATTCCTCCAGTGGGAATGGTTTTCTAGTTTCATATGATCCCAGTATCTTCACTCTAGCTTTAAAACTGAGCCCTCTACAACATAAAAAACGCAAGTTGCAAAAAAAGAAAAAGAAATTAGTGGCGTTAAAACAAATTTGCGTTAACGAGTCATTATCGTGTTAACTCTGACAGCCCTAAAATTAATTAATAAATGAGGTGGGAGCAATCATTGCAGAACAAAAGGCTTCCACCCACAGACCTTTATAATTCATATACTGTAAACATCATATAAGGGCACACTGTGTCTGCAGCTGTACAGTGGCTATCTGCAGTAAGAATGACTCATGGCTCAGATCTCAACTTTATTATTCACTTAAGGTGTGAATAACACATTTCTCCCCCACACTATGTCAGAGTAAATGATCAATATCCGTTGACATTCCCAAGTAGCAAGCGGTTGCTTGTGTCATCACTATGGAAACTGTTGCTGGCAACCTAAATGACATTCTCAGCAGTTAAAGAAAATTCTCTTTTTCTGTAGATTTATATCTGATTTGTATCTCCACCTGTCTGTAATTTCTTAAGGGGATTTTGAACACACTGATGTCACAAAATGTTGAACTGGCTGAGGCAATATAAGATTTATCCAAATCATGTATGTTTTATGATTATTATGGATTTACAGTATATACTGTACCATAGCCACTAACCAACGAAATGCCACTATCAAATTAACATATCAGTCGTACTTACTTATAGGCTGCAACATTTGAAATATCATGGTATCGTTCCACTATCGCAGAATTCCTGTTGCTTGAGTTGCTAGGCAACATCTAGCTGACCTGGAGAGCGTATGTTTCACAAAGCTGAGCTACGAGTTTTAAAATCCTGACACAATTTCCCAGGCAAAACTTTATTTCACCTGCAAAACTTTTTTTTCACCTGTTTCACAGATGAAAATAAAATTAAGAAGGATTATCCTGGCAAAACCTTTTTTCACATGTTCTTAAGTCATAAACACAGGAGAAAAAACAATTTCGATCAAACTGAATTTTTTTTTCACTTGCCTCTCAGGGCTTCCGTACATACTGGCTCCAAACCTTAAAGCCGCACCATTGCTGTCCACATTAATTAAGAACTGAAAACAAACACTTGCGAAATGGCGTCCAGTTATACTGACTGGTTAATCAGGTTAATCCACACCTGACCACCAATCAGAATCAATAATTATCATCAGCCATAGTATAATTTTAAAATAGCCTATTTTAGAATAGAATATTTAAAAATTCCTGTCATGAAAATATACAGTAGGTGGGTCATATAACCCGAGGCTGAAAGTAGACATATCTTTTCCTTCCATCTGGCATGTTTATTTAACTTCCTGCTAATGCAGTGGGATTAGGACATCCCTATAGCAAATTACATCATGCATTTCTCATGAATTCCACCTCACATGTAGAGTGCAGCTGACATGTCGATGACAGCATCTAGGAAAAAGTGTTGAATTTCGTTCATACCGATCACAGAACAGAAAGCTTTAATTGCACATACATGACAAACACCGTCATGGCTGTAGCACAAGAGCACGACACGCGAAGAACCACGAAGCACATGTGTGCCAGGACACATTAGTGAGCCTGCATAGGGTATGTGTCGGTCTGTACTGTATGCATGCAAGCATAGACACAGATGTATTGAAAACACACACATAAGCAGAGTAGTGGCCTCTTTTAAACATGCTAAGATATGTCCATAAACAACAGAAAAAGCAGGCGCAAAACAGTCAGAAATCAATAGAGAATAAACAAAACAGCCACAAAAAACGGAAGATGTGTGCACACACATAAACACACATCCCCCTGCTTACGGAGCGTCTCCGTCGCATTAGGCCTTGTGTGTTTCTCTGCCCCATTTCTTTCTGCCAAACCTTTTTTATTCACCTGTTTTCACGGATGGAAAAAAGTAACTTTCACCTGCAAAATCTGTTTCACAAGTGAAAAAAAAAAGAAAATTAAGGAACTTAAAAGGATTATCCTGGCAAAACTTGTTTTCACATGTTCTTAAGTCATAATCACAGGAGAGAAAACAATTTAGATCAAACTTAGAAAATCGATCACCAGAATTTTTCACTTGCCTCTTACGGCTTCCGTACATACTGTATAATACTGGCTCAAAACATTTACGCTGCACCATTTATGTCCTTGCCAGCAGTTAAATACTGACACATTAATTAAGAACTACAAACAAACACCTGCAAAATAAGTGTCCTGTTATACTGGCTCGTTAATCCACACCTGACCACCAATAAGAATCAATCATTATTATTAGCCATAGTGTAAAGATATGTCCAAAAACAACAGAAAAAAACAGGCGCAATACAGTCCGAAATCAAAAGAGAATATACAAAACAGCCACAAAAATGTAAGATGTGTGCACACACATAAACACACATCCCCCCATCTTACGTCGCATTAGGCCTTCTGTGTTTCTCTGCCCCATTTCTTTCTGCCAGCGCTGAGATGAAATATTAACAAGGAGGACGGCACCCTAACCCACATACTGTATCCTGCACCGCCAATTTAACAGGCAGAGGAGCAGAAAGCACACACACACACATGCAGAAATAATGGTGTCTTTAAATGTAGATATACATGCTGGTACTTCACAATCATATGAGTATGAATGAAAACACAAACCAACGGCACCCCGACCCATCTCAAATGAAATCTATTTCGCTTCATCGACTTATAAACACCCGCCGAAGACGGAGAGTTGTCACATCAGAGACGCAGTTTATCTTTTTTTGTAGATTGATCGAGTACAGTACGAAGTTTTCCTATCACACGCTCATCAGATTATCTTACACGCTCTGAATACCTGCCATTCAATAATCAATTTACTTGCTATCTTTCAAATTACGCCGTCAAACCGTCTCGCTGCTTCTCCTTCTTTCTCTCCCGAAACATCTGCCGTTCCGTTACTAGTGACTGCCTACAATTTCTCAGATTGTTACACATTTAAAACCCATCTTCCCTCCCTGTCTTTTTCCTTCCCCTGAGGGACAATTACAATCTTTAAAATATAATAAGACTATATTGGCATCACATTTTCCAGAAAGTGGGGAACACTCGTTAGAAAACTGAGAGGGCGATGAGAGGAGAGAGACGGGAGAGTGGTGGTGATGGTGTGGGAGGTGGTGGAGACGGGGGGGGGAGCAAGCAAATAGGATTTGAAGCCTAGCAAAACAGGAAGGCTCTCCGGGAGAAGGGAGTTGTCACTTTTCATTAGATACAGTCACGCGGATGGGCCCCGGCTCGCCTGACGCCTTCCCTGCATTCATACCAGCAGATGAAGAGCTGTACAGCTGGAGAGATTTACTTTCTTTCCCCTCCTCAATGTGTGCATTGCATCTGTGTGTTTGGATGCATCTGTCATATGTCCTACCTCTGTCTCCTGTGTTTGCATGTCTTCATGTTGCCAGCTTCTCTTCATACTATACTGAACAACCTGCTTTTTGTCTTTCATTCTGCACAGATGCAAAGTGACAGAAGTTAGTTTAGGCGTACACGTCACATTCATTTATTGATGCACCATGTTAGGTGACTGACATTTGGAGCACTTCCAACACTTGAAGGGCATAAGACCAGAGACTGTACTGTACATAAGAAGTGGAAGTAGTCACCGGGACTTCACCCATTGGTTTATGGACTGCCGTTTTGAAGCCTTGAGTTTGGTATTTTGGCAGTCACCATCTTGTTTTTTTGCAACCAGAAGTGACACGAGAGGGTCACGTTGTTTCAATTATGTTTACACACCGACTCCAGAACTTTCGTCCATTATTGAAGTTTTCGGAACAGGTTTGATTTTCTGTGTTTTTTTCGCATCCGTCAAAAGCCAAAAGAGGGAGGGTGTTCAACTGATCAGGTCCACCGTCAATGAAAACGCCATCATCCAAAATGGCATATGATAAACTGATTCACTCCCAGCACAAAGCACTATACAGAGATAAAGAGATGCAGAATTTAGTAGATTCGTATTTAATAGTTTGTCACAGGTTCAACATTTAGTCTGACGCTGTCTTGGTTTTTGGCCATTGCCATCTCTTTTTTTTTTCAACCAGAAGTGACACGAGAGGCTGGGGTCAATTTGGGTCAATTTTTTATGAATTGGGCAACTGTAACGCTGTGTTCTGTAACAATTTACTACAGCTCTCAGTTGTGCCTCTGACATTTGCGCCTTCTCCATAGTAACGGCAACTGAGACTCATGGGTATTGTGGTATTTAGAGCCAATGGCCATGCCAAACAGATGGAAATAAACATGACTTCTAGGAAATGTAGTTGAAAGCATTTAACCTAATGGCCAAAACATAAACATACACTATGATATCCTGTTTTATGTTGAGGACTTTAAAACTAAACCTAACTAAAACAAAATTTCTGTACCCAGCAGCTGCTTGAATCTCTATATACTGAATATTTTTGACAGGTTATAGTAGTATCATATTTTCTTCCTCAGACTCTCCCTCTCCAGCTCTTTGTCAGACTCAATATCCCTTCTACCTCTTCTCTTCCTGCCCTCCATCTCTCCATCTCTGACTTTCTTCTCTCCCTCTCTCCTGTCTCCCTCCGTGGAGTTGGTTTACTCCTACTTCACCTCTCATCAACGCTGCTGTCATGTACCGTCATGAATATTGAAACGCCACCCTCCCCCCCCAGTAAAGCCTGGCCTGTCTGAAGATGTTAGGAGCAATGAATACCTCCTCCAGCAGCTAGTCTTTGCTCTGCGCTAACATGTTTGAGTGGTGCCTGGATGCTGCAGTGAGCAGGTAGAGCCTGCTAGTCCATCATGTTAGGTACAGTTGGACTTCACAGGTAGATGGCTGACCTCTGCGTCGCATGCTATGATGTCTGTGAGCATCAGTGAGGAGTTAGCAGATATGGTTTATCTTATTGACAGTTGTTGGTACTTAATGCTGATGTAACCAGTCAGAGTATATTAGATTCAAAATACTTTATTATCACGACCAGAGTACACACTCGGCACATATGGAAGCAAGATGTCGTTCTCCCCAACAATGTAATGGCTACAATGGACAAGACACATCATTAAAAGAAGTCGAGACAGGTGACATAATAAATACAATAAATAAATGTAATAAATAAGATGGTTGAGAACCTGTGTAATTATGCAATGAGCAGTAGAAAAGTATAACCTGTTCGCACAAAAAGGCGTATAAATGCCACGATAATGCACACGGCGTTTAGCGTGCAATAAATGTGCCTTTCTTGATTTACGCGTGTCTTTTTACGCCATGTTACTGACTGTAATGTAAACGTATCCGCGTATAAATGCTACGGCAAGAGTTAGCGAAGTATTATAAAAAGTGAGAAAGAGCACTTATGGTGGATGGGTTCAACAAACACAGGACTTTTAACCAGGAGCTCAGTGTTCGAGACCGTTGACTGGTATTTTGTTTTGTAAGATACGTTAGTGATGTTAGTCACGTGTTTTTTGTTTGCCAACTTATCACAGGTAAACCGAAACAGAATTTTGATTAAATTTCATTTGTTTTTCTGTTTAATTTCAACTTCTGTCAAGCTGGAGTTGAGTGTTCAGAAGCACATGATTATTATAACCATTTTTCAAATTTGTCTTCATTTCTCATGCAGATTATCATCTAATTGACATTTGTATATTTATTAAATGAAGTAATGACTGTCTTTACGTGGGATTTGACTCAGGACTTGCCTGTCTTGACTTGGAACTTGTCAGTCTTGACTCGGGACTTACTTTTGACTTGCAAAACAATGACTTAGTCCCACCTCTGCTAAGTGCAGCCTCACAGAGTTGCTACCACGGCTGTCGACTCTTCATACTTAAAGACAATCCGCTGTGTTACGACAATGATCATTAAACTCTTACATTTCCCCCTGATTATTTTAAAGAGAGACTCATCAGATACCATTTTTTTTTTTTTAGAAAAGTTAATGTTTTATTATTTGGACACGCTGTAGTTTATACAGCTTTACTGATAACTATTGTGTAATCAATAGAGAGCAGCAAACTTAACATTCATTTTTGAAGGCTATACCGGCATTATTCCCTCTCCCCCTACCTCCCACTTTGTCTCAGCCAACCAAACACTGCCCGGGTTACCGGTATAGACAAGCCTTCTTCCCCGTTTCTCTGTGTTGCTCATCTAACATGCACCCACCATAACCTCAGCTCCACCTTCCATCAGATGACCCCCGCGTCGGCCGGCTCCGACGCCCTCCTGCAAAGCGCTCTACCAGGATGTTGCTCCAGCCTTGGACCACATAACCTGAGACCGGCTCTATGCCAAAACGCTCAATATAACAGTTTTACTTCTTCATCTTATTCATGAGTGGTGAACTGTCTTCTTCTTGAACTACAAAAAAATATTTTTAAGGTGAATAATATATTCAACAGACCATGATGCAGCGGGCTATTATACAATTCTTACAGATGCAAAAATGTATTCACAGTGCTCATTTTTCCCTCATCCCACTGTTTTAAAATGCTTTTTTTGCATATGGCATCAACATTTTGAAGGCAGGAGCTTCAATGTGGTCTACTCAGTTTATACAACCAATCCTTTAACTTATCTGTCACACAACCCCAGTGTCCTACAGCAATCTTCTGTTGTCATAAAAATCCTTTTTTTTTTTTAAATTGAGGATAAAGTGGTCAATTGTCCAATTTTGGCTTTTTCGTTTTTGACATTTAACAATACATTTTCAATTATGTGACTCAGCCACAGAGTCATGGAACATTTTTTTCCTACACAATAGGGCCAATGTCTGCTGTCAGTTATAATAACACTCTCAAAGATGGGACAAAATACCAACAATTTTCAGGATATGTTTCACCTCTCTTCCCCCTCAATCATATCCCTCTCTCCCCTACCACTCCACGACGGTTCAATGGGTGCTTTATTCTGTACATTGTCAAAGCTAACTACATATCTTCCATCCCTACTTGCTTCAAAAAATATCCGCTCTACGTGTACCTCTCCACTTGGCTCTGCTTTCCTTTTACCTTTTTCTCTTTCATATAGGATCATTGAGTAGTAACAGAGTCAGTTCACTGTGGTTCTTACACTCCTATGTGTTTGATCTAAGAGGAATTAAATAAACGTAAATTAAATGAAACAACTTTAATGAGTTTCACATTTCACTCATTCCGAAATGAGACATGCATTACTTAGAAGTGACACCTACGCTCGTCTAGTACAAACGATGTGATAACAGAATAAAGCTGAATCAAATTAAAGCAGTTTTCATATGGACAGTCAGCCACTTAAAGGGATAGTTTGGGTGTTTTGAAGTGGGGTTGTATGAGGTACTTATCCATAATAGGTGTATTACTTACAGTAGATGACAGTCGGTGTGCTCCCAGCGTGGAGAAACAGACAGGAGTACCGACACCGGAGCAAAGCAATACAGTGCTGTGGAACGGCGCTGGCAAAAAAACTTATTTTAGCCACCTAAAAGAAAGGCTCACCTAAAAAAAAAAATGTGATATCCGTTTAAGTGTACGCTATATTTTGAATATTTGCACCAGTTTATCTTGCCATAAGACAGCCCTTTCCTCCTCCTATCCGACAGGGAACTGAAAGTTCAGAACTCAAACCACGAGCAGCTCTCTTCCCCCAGGAAACAAACATTTGGTGAAGCTGTATTGTTGTCTGGGAGTAATCAGTGGGGCTTTTACACGCTGCACAGTGCCAGAAACAGGTTGAGATAAGGAAAAGGAAAAAAAGGTGTGAACATTTATCATAAATTGGCAGAAATACGGGAGAATGGTGACCCTGGGGGGAAACTAGGAGAGGGCAAAACGGGAGTCTCCCAGGAAAATCTGGAGGGTTGGAGATACGTTTCACTTTCAGTTCAGTTTACCATAGGAAAATATTTTAAATATAGCGTACACTTAAACGGACATACAATTTTTTAGGTGAGCCTTTCTTTTAGGTGGCTAAAATAAGTTTTTCTGCAATCCCCGTCCACAGCACTGTATTGCTTTGCTGCAGTGTCGGTGCTCCTGTCTGTTTCTCCGAGCTTCGGGCACGCCAACCGCTATCTACTGTAAATAATACATCTACTATGGATAAGTACCTCGTAAAACCCCACTTCAAAACACTGAACTATCCCTTTAAGTCTGTAGCAAGGATACACAAGAATAGCATCTGTGCAGAAGAAAAAAATAGAAGAAGTAGAATACCCTTAAAACAGTCAAGCTGTTTTAATGGCTCAGACAGACAAAGGGAAATGTTTTCTATTCAATAATGCAGTGCTTCAGTGGTTCAATTCCCAGCTTCTCTTAACAGCATGTTGAAGTGTCCTTGAGCCAGACACAGAGCCCCAAATTGCTCCTGATGAGCACCTCTGCTTCCATGGTGTATGAATCTGTGTTTGTGTGCGTGGGTCAATGTGCTGCAGTGTGAAGTGCTTTGCAGGGCTCTTGGGATAAAGGCGCTATATAAATGCAGTCCATTAACCATTTACCATCACCCTACTTCACACTCACACTATTACATATTGCATATTCACACATCTCCACCTTCACCAGAACAATTGCATGTTAAGTGCCTTGCTTGTCGGCACATTCACGGTAACTGTTGGTGGAGGGATGAGTGTTTTCCATTCACTGTTCATGACCACGTCTGGGACCTGGGCCAGTGACCTTCAAGTCAAAGCAGGTCTGAGGCTTGGCCCATGGAGGGAAATCAATGTGGATAGCATCATGAGCTATATATGAGGACCAACAACTTGTTAAAGAATAGTCGCCAAGAAAAAATGTTGGCATTGCACGTTTCTGCAAACCACAAACACGCTGAAGGTGGACGTTTTTACAGTTGGTCAGAAAAAATGATGTAGTACAATGAAACAAAGTTACGTGGTGTAATAACAAGTATACAACTGATAAAGTCCACTAAGGGGTAGTTTTGTTGCCTAAACCCAACCAATTGTTTCACACATTAACGCTGCAGAAAATATGAAAAAAAGTTTTTATTTCGAACTTTTTTTTCCACAGATTATCTGTCTCATGCACTACTGTGAGGATATAGTGACCATTTTATAAAAATAACTTTTATCATATTTGCTCAAAGTTATCGTATGCAGCTTTAACCATGTGAAACAATTGGTTGAGTTGAGGCAAAAAAAGTACTTGGTTAGGTTACCATGTGGCATTGTGCGCTTCTGAAAATACAAGGCTGATATGAAACGTATTTATGAAATATATATTTTGGTTCAGAAACGTCAACATTCAAGGCGACTGGGTTGCAAAATTCAGTGTGTTAAAGAGCTTGTGGCCACCAACATGAGGTTGCACTTCAGTCTGTAGAGGTGAACATGAATCCCTCTCGCACAGAAAGACCAGAAAGCCATTACAAGACAAAAAAAAAACATGAAGCTTTTACCACGGACAAAGAATGATTTTATGAATGCATAGAACACTTAGTTGAGCTTTTATATCCACTCAAGCCTTATTTCACACAGTGCTAAAATGTATGAGCACATATAAAACCACTCCAGGTGCTGTCACTGTGTCCATAAAGTCAATATGAGCAAAGATACGCTCAGTGAGGCAAATAAATAAGGCTTTTACCTTACAGAGATACACATTTGATTGTTTTGGTGACACAAAATGGGAAAAAGCAACTCTTTTCATTTGTCAATATTTGGAGAAGCATTCATATGAAAAAATTTGCAAAAAATATTAGTTGAATCACTTTTATTTTTGTTAGTTAAATGCCAAATATGATGGTTTTCATAATGAATGCAGCATTCCTTCAGAGCCGTATCAGTCGAAATAATCGAACTTGGCAACCGATTTGATTGTTATCAGGCCATTAAATAAGTGTTATCAGTCACTATAAGTACCATCAATTTGGGTCAATAGGTGCCTACTACGCCTACTACATTGGAAAAGTGAAAATTAAACTTAAAAGCAACACATTCTAACATGTTGTAAAACTGAATGAAACATCACATTTTGATCACAAACGACAAAACAAAAAGGTTTAGGCAATAAAACTACAACTTATTAAGGTTTAGGCAAAAAAAACAGTTAAGTTTAGGCAATAAAACTACAACTTCTTTAGGTTTAGGCAAAAAAAACAGTTAAGTTTAGGCAATAAAACTACAACTTCTTTAGGTTTAGGCAAAAAAAAACACTTAAGTTTAAGTTTAGGGAAAAACATTGCGTTTGGGGTTAAAATAACTACGAACACAAAGACAACTACATACTGTTGGTTTCACATGGGATCCGGTCTCCTGGGTCTCCTGGGTGAAAACCCTGTGTTTTGTGTACCATCCATCATCCCCAACCTCAACCATTTATGGAGTTTCAAAAAGTCTGTACTACAGCGCCTGACTTCCACTTCTGCCCCTGTCATAAATACTACGGTCGCTAGAGGTCCCTGTCGTGTTTCTTTTATACCTTCTTTCGGTGATCTACCATGTGAATAGATGATAAAGCCTACTAGTGGGTGTAGTAGGCCCCTATTGACCCAACATCTATGGTGCTTATAGCAACCAGTAACGCCTATTTAATCGCCTGACAACAATCTAATTGGCTGAACCTGATCCTGTTTAGTTGTTGCACCAATGACAATATTGATTTAGTGAATTTCACTATCGCTTTGAATAAGAGAGCCAATGCTCTCCACTACACTGCAATGCACAGATATTGATAAAAAAAAAACCTGCATGATGATCATTCACACCCTGGATCAATGTCACCATCATAATTCCATCGGTGGAGGTATTGAGTAAACATATTGATTTATTTGCTCATGATTAGGGCTGCATGCCTTTAGAGACACTGTGGCCCCTGCACAGTGTGGAACTGAAGAGGCTGGGCTGCAAGAGGAGAGGGGCGTGATGGAAAGAGACAGGGTGAATTAAAGAAGGAAAAAGACAAAAAGGAAAAGAAGAGAGCAAATAGTGAATGAAAGAGAGGTAGAGAGGTGGAAGGGATTGAAAAAAAAGAAAAAGGGAGAGGGGGAAGGCAGATTTGGGGGTGGAGTAATTCAGAGAATGCAAGCCGCTGCCCACCTCTCTCTCTCTCTCTCTCTCTCTCTCTCTCTCTCTCTCTCTCTCCACTGCTCCTCCGGGTGGAAATTCATCCTTCAGGCTCAGTAGCGGACATTTGTGTTGAGGACCTCGGGAGTGCAGGACGTGTTCAGTCTTGAGGTCCAAACAGCAGCAGCAGCAGCAGGAGCAGCCTCTCCAGCCGTGTTAACTGGGTGTAGCAGCGGACACACACACTGCTGTAGCCATTCAAGTAGTGATTTTATTTACCGCTTACAAAAATGATGTGATTTTCTTCTTTCTTTTTTTTTTTTAATTCTTACCACTCAACTAATTTCTTTCTTTTTTTTTTTCTTTTTCTTTTTTTTTTTTTACAGGATTTTGTAATTCATATCCGGACACTATTCTGTATTTTGTAGGCAATATTATTTTGTATTTTTGAATAAGGCTTTATTCCCACCTTCCGCTGCGACTACTAGAGGCTAACTTTGGAGCACCGGAGAGACAGCCAGTCGAGAGGAGCGGGAGGAAGGAAGAGATTTGACACCGAGAGGCGGCGAGCCTATATTTGTCCGCTTGACTGTGTGTGAAAAGGAGG
The DNA here is from genome assembly GCF_015220745.1 of Sebastes umbrosus. NCBI lineage: Eukaryota > Metazoa > Chordata > Actinopteri > Perciformes > Sebastidae > Sebastes > Sebastes umbrosus. Next base: position 23,961,933 of record NC_051269.1, on the reverse strand, counting down.
AAAACGGAGCTCCACTGTCGCCACCTCCTCCAACACCACCAGCCTCCTTTTCTTCCCACCGTACGGAGGAAGCAGCAGCAGCAGAAGGAGAAGGAGAAAGGGAAAGGGTAGAAGGAGGATTTAGCCTGAATTACGCCACGGGGGATATAAAACCTGGAGGAGATTTGACGGTCAGTTTCCTTTTCTTTTTAATCATACCTCTCTTTTTTGTGTCTGAATATGTGGCATGTTTAAGTGCTTGTCGGACATTCTAGAAGACACCGGCAGAGAAAGAATCCAGAACGTAGCACTGAACTATGTTCTATGTTCTATGTTAGCTACAGTTGTTGCAATAATGAATGTAGCGTTCTATGAGGTGCGTTTGATATGACATCCGGGTTCGCTCCGCGGGGTTTTTTGTAGAGATACACCGCCGCGGTTTTGCAGCGGCACAGCTCTGTCTGTGGTGGAGGATATTTTTAGGCTGTCGCTGTGTTATTAGCTGGCTTGCTGGGGCTACTTATCCCCTGCTACCGCTTTCACCAAGCGCTCTCCGCCCTGCTCCCTCCCTCCCTCTCTCCTCGCCTCCTTCCTTCCTTCCTCCCTCCCTCCCTTCCCGTTGTTCCCTAGTACCCGGCGTTTGGACAGCTGAAGCAGCCTCAAGCCCCACCAGACCAGGCTCTCATTCCTCTGGCTTCAAAACCGAACAGGTGCATTTTTAAAGCCAGGCCAGGACAAGGCTGTAGTCCAAGAGAGAGAGAGAGAGAGAGAGAAGGGCCTCTTTTATCATTTGGACTGACTGTATTTCACATTACACTACTCCCATCTCTGGGTTTATTTTTGGCTCCCCCCCTGTGAAGGGACAGTGTCCCCCTAAAGACTTGAAGTCCCCGTAATGTGCTTTAGACTGCGAGTTAGTGACCTCGTTTTGTTCTTGATACTATCTCCTCCACTGTTGCATGCAGGGGTTCGAACTTCGAAGTTGGTTACAGTGTATCAGGGTGAAAACGTGTCGGATCGCAACACACAGACCTCATTATGAGCATTGCTTGCACCCCCCTGGTAATGCTGAGTGCAGAACTGCCCTGCTATGTTGGAGGATAAACGGTTCCGTAAACAGAAACACGCTTTCAACACTAGCTTGGCTAACCTCTTCCTTTTTAGAGGTGAAAGTAGGCGCGTATATACCAGGGAATGTTTTTGCGCCCACCTCGTCGTGATTCCTCTCACGTAGGCTTTGCCATGGAGACGTTTGACAGCCTGCCGCGGTCTGGGGATGTCTCCTTTGACCGAGGGGACAAGACAAGAAAGAGAGAGGGAGAGGGAGAGAGAGGCTGTTTGTGTGAAAAGGAGAGGATGAAGTCTCTGAGAGAGAAAACTAGGTAGAGAAAAGCAGCTGAGTCGGGCTGTTTATTGAGTTGGAGAGTGTGTGGAGGGACACATAAATAATAAGAACACTGTTGGCCTGGATAGCAGTGACTGGAGGCACTGTATAGTGTTTATGGTCCTCAATACTGTCTACAGTGATATGAATTACATGTAATTGGATTTTATGACGTGTGAATCAGGGCAATATATCATACAGTATTGATAGATTGTGATACGAAACGAGATATCGTCTTAGATTTTGGATATGGTAATATGCCATAAGTGTTTTCCTGTTTTTTAAAGGCTGCATTACATTAAAGTAACTGTTCTAGCGGTTGTAATGTTTGTTTTTACCCACTTAGTCATTATATCCACATAACTGATGATTATTCGTCAAAAATGTAATTGTGTCTACATTAGGGCTGTTAAAATAGTTAATAGCGATTAATCACAAATTAATCACATTTTTTTTTATCTGTTCAAAATATACCTTAAAGGGAGATTTCTCAAGTATTTACTTTATCAAATTTATTAACATGGGAATTAACATGGCTAATGTATGTATATATTTCTTATTGGAAATCAATTAACTACACAAAACAATGACACATATTGTCCAGAAACCCGTCACAGGTACTGCATTTAGCATAAGAAATATGCTCAAATCATAACATGGCAAACTTTGCCAGTTGCCATGCCAAAATTTAGTTTGGAGCATTATTTAACCTCCTTCACGACAAACTAGTATGACATGGTTGGTACCAATTGATTTCTTAGGTTTTCTAGTTTCATATGATACTTTGGATACTACAGATACTGCAGAGGAGCTTTGACAGCCTTAGTAATCTTCTGAACTTTCCAGACTGTTCTAGCTGTTCTATTATTTGTATTATATCCACATTATGATGATTATTTATAAAAAAGAATCTCATTGGGTATATATTTTGTAAAAGCACCAATAGTTAACCCTACAAAATCATCGCAATATCGACATCAAGATATTTGGTAAAAGATATTGCGATATTTGATTTTCTACATATTGCCCAGCCCGAATGCCAGTGTGTCGGTTTGAGCTTATAGGCTAACCTCAAGGTGCTACATGGGACTTTTAATCACCGTATGGGAAAACCTTCTCTATAGCATCCCCATAATGGTTTTACTGGAACCAGTAGCCTATTTCTTGTGTGTACATTTTGTTTTTCCATCAGGGAGGCAGAGGGCCAGAGGCTTAAGGTCTGGCCCGACTACAAAGGTGTTTTTTTTAGACAGTTGGCTGTTGCAGCCTGACCTTTTGAGGTCCTCCTGGTAGCGATTCAGTTCATGTCTGGCTGCTATCCTGAGTATGGTTTGCAGAGCGTGTGGAGCGGCAGGCTTACAAGTGAAAACCCCCACGTTTTAAACACCTCATGTTCCGTCTATTTCTGTTTTAATGTCATTTGATTGTCCAGCAATACTTGGCTGCTCGATTCCCACAGGCCCTTAATACATTAAATGACTCAACTGTTCAGTAATGGGCAATTTGGAGGGTTTTGAGTGGTCCCATGGGTGTCGTTATTCTCTGCCTAAAGCCTACAGAGCAGGCCTTGAGGTCCACCTATTTCCCTACTACCCCCAATGGACTTAAATCAATACCTTCTCAGCTCAACGCCATGCATTAAATTCTATTCTTTTCAGTCCTTGGTGACGCAAATGAGCCAGCTGAACACACTTGCCTGCATGTGTGTGTACACAGGCGTCATGTTGATAGGACTGGTGTGTTTTGTAGACAAGCTGTCTTTAATCCTCTACACAGAGAACGCTGTTTGTTTCCCGCCTCCACTGACGATGAGGATGATATGTGTGTTTGTTTCTGCGCCGTGCTGTTAATTTGTTCACTTAGGTGTGTGTCTTGTGTGGGTGTGCACCACATGGTGTGTGTTGTTTTTTTGAGTCAGGATGAGTTTGGACATGTGTGTGTGTGCATATGTATTAGTTCTAGTGTTGGTGTGGCTCCAACACAGTCTCACGGCAGTTTGTGAAATAGTCACGTAATTTAATCTATTATATTCATGAAGATAGACATGAATTTCCCTTTTTTAATTTCGTGACGCTCAGCACGACTTCCAACAACGTATTTTTTGTGCGTTTTCCTACGAATGTCCAGCAACATGTGACGCACATGTCAATTTCTGCCCCAGTCTTTTCAAAATAAAACTTCTTAGTTAGGTTTAGGAATATATCGACTTGGTTAGGTTTAGGCAACAAAATTACTTAGTTAGGTTTAGGAAAATATTGCATTTTGGGTTAGAATAACACCGGAAGTGGCGTACCTTAAGTACGGAAGTTAAGTACGGAAGTTACTGTATGTGACAAAAACTACTTAGTTAGGTTTAGGAAAAAGTTTTTTGACCGACCCATCCACCACAACTTCCCCCTTACACTGTGTTTGCTGCTCTTTATACTTCCTGCTTCACAATTACGTGGATTACAGACAAATTGATTTTGTTCTGGCCATTGATTTGTGTCCATGTACACGAATCGATACATTCAAATTCGTGACTTTTTCACGAACTGATGTGCAACTGGGCTGGTGGCTCTGTCATGGCTTGAGTTTGGCTGATCACAGACCGTCAGTGTTGCACCCCCCCACCCCCCCACTCCCACCCTGCAGCACTCAAATGTAGCAGTGTGTGAATATGAAGCTGGGTCTCGCTGGAAAAGGGCAAACATGTTCCATCGTCTTTCCCCCGATGCAAAAAAAAAGGATTAAGAAGCAGATTAGTGTCGCAGGCAGTTGCAGTAAATAACCTCATCTTGTGTTTTTTTTTTTGATGAGGAGCAGAGGACACAGCCTGACGTACACACACAACATTGGAATCGTCTGTTTGTGTATTTGACTGGATTTATTTGTGTAGCACCTCATCACCCTGCACTGTAGTAGGAGAGCTGTAATAACACACAGAGGTGAGAAATGCTCGGTGCTGTGTGTCGTGCTCTCTCCTTTTGCAGTGAAAAGAGGTCCAGTTGTTCTGTGTTTTCAGCGTGTAGTGTTTTCCATAATTTTTATAGAGAAGAGATCTCTGTGCCAGCCTTTAAGGGTTAAGTAAACAGATTTGCGAGTGTGCGTGCTTTGCCCGTGTGGATCCTGCGCCAGTGTGTGCATGTGTTAATGTATCAAAGGGTCAACACCAGCAGAGCTCGCCTCTGAAAGGCGCCTCAGTCTCCAGTAAAAAGGTGTTGTCCTAGGCTTAAAGAGGTTTAGATTACCTCTAGGAGGCATCAGTGCCTTCGTTGCAACCATCTTTTCAAGGTGATGATCATGAGCTGTAGCACACGCGTTATGTTTGGCCTGCTGTGTTTTGGAGGAGAAAAGTCTATGGGTCTGTTTTTGTGGTTTTGCAAGGAAACCCTGGAACTTGAAGCTTATAATCTTTAATGTGCTGAGTAACTTCTGACCTGAAATGACCCAGAGAAGCCCAGTGCAGACTTGTTGCAGAACTGTATGTCGTTTCTGGCGACAGTAAAGACTGATTCTTGTTACTTAACCCTCTGAGACCCACAATGGACCCGTTGTTGTCTTGTTTAAGGCGGGTACAGAGGGTCTTTAGGGGGAGATAGCAGGTCAACAGTAGATGTCACCTAGAAGTGGTGTACATCATCTGAAAGCTGAGAACCTGAATATTAATTTTAGATACTAAGCACTGTGTGTCAATTTGTTCTAGTCATAAATCAGAAATAAACATGCATTAATTAAGTAATTAATTAATTGAAATGAATTATAAAAGTGTATACGGGTTTTTAACATTATGATAGAAGTATGTGATGACCATCCCCATGCTCTTTAATGTCTCATAAGTTGTTTCTGCAATTTTCGTGTTGATAGCATTTGTTACACAGATTTGGTGCTAAATTTAACCATTTTTACCACTCGAGAATTGATAAAAATGATCAATAATCCCTCCAAAATACCACATTAAGACACCAAGACCTTGAGGTACACCATAGAAAAAGCCATGCTGTGATTTGGTATCAAAAACCTTTGACATTTGGAGATTTCTGCAGGAATTTTATTTTTTGGCAATTTGGTGAGCACTTCTGTTCTGGACAGGACTCAGAAACCATCTTAATGTCAGTCTACCTAGGAAAGCCATCCATCCTCTGAATGCTCTACGTCTCTAGTTTGTGGTTGTAAAGTTCCATGAGGCTGTGATTATCCTAAAGGTCACCACAGGTAATTTTATACAGTGAGGTCAAGTTTCAAAAATGGTCTCACTACAAAAATGGCTACTATAGGGACTAACATCATCACATGATTACAGTTGGGCTCAATGGATCCATAAGAGTCTCAGCTTTACAGCGATACCCAATTTATCTAATTCCAGGACTGTTTAGAGGCCCAAGTATGCAGAAATATTCACATACACCATTTTAGTATAGGCGAAAATAACACATTTATACTACATTCAAACAAACTGCATGGTTTTTGCCCAAAACTTTATGTGATTATCATAGAGTGGGCATGTCTGTATAGGGAAGACTTGTGGGTACCAATAGAACCCATTTTAATTCACATATCTTGAGGTCAAAGTGTCAAGGGACCGTTTTGAATATGGCCATGCCAGTTCTGCCTCACCAAAATGTAACCTAGCTTTGGAGCGTTATTTAACCTCTTTCCCAACATGCTAGCATGACATGTCTGCTACCACTGGATTTATTAGGTTTTTATAGTTTCATATAATATCTGTAGCTTCTAGCTCTAATACTGAACCTGCTAAAGCCTCTGAAAGATAGTTAAGTCGGTGTGGGTCTCAGGGGCTTAAACACCAGCTCCGGGAAGTGCACATGGTGCACAAATAAATAAAAAATATTCAGAATAACAATGTTTAAAACTCTCAGAATCCATTCAGCAATCCATTAAAAAATCAAAGTGGATTTTTTCCAACCCCCCACCAATCACAGTGCTAACAAGGCTGTTCACTTCTTACACGTTTCTTTGTTGCTGTTTTTTAATCCGACAACGGCTTTGGTTTTTATCCCATTTCCATCTCGGTAAACAAGATTTTTGTCAAAAGGCAGATTGGAGTCAAACACATTCCCCAGACACACTCCCATCCCCCCTCCACCTCTCTGAGGGTGTTTCTTCTGTCTACGTCTGAGCTACTCCCTATTTCAGAAATCAATATCATCCAAAATAGGATTGAGTTCCTCTGATATGAAACGCCTTGTGTATCCTCCTCATGATAAGTCTAATCTTCGGCTCCCTGCTTTTCAAACTTTCGGTACAAGTGGAGAGAAGGATTCTTCTTTCGGCTTAGAGATCAGGATGGATTTTTTTTTCCTATTTTGAAAGCTTTGGAAGGAAGGTAAAAAATGTGCATGTTGTGGAGTAAGCCTGCTTTATCACATTGGGAGATGAGATTTAGATGCTTTAGGCACTTTCTCTCCATGTCTCTCTCTTCCTCCTCCCTCGGCCCTTGTGGGCTAAAATAGGGGATGAGGCATCTCCAGCGTTTCTCTGCCTACAGTTGGCTACAATTCTGTCGCTGTGAGTCATGCTCTTGCCATGACTGAAACACCACTTGTCGACGCACATACTGCACTTTTGTCAGAACTCGAAAATAAACCAGTCGCACTGTGTTTTAAAGAGCCTCACAGGCTCTAAAAAGGTGTGGGCTATTGCTGCCGCTATTCTTAGTCTGAGATAACAACAGAAGGAAAAAAGACTGGGCTTAGGTTGATGACGTCGGTTGGTAGATTCAGAGGGTCTGCGAGTGGAAATTGGGACAGAGAGCTGAAGTTGGTCTCTTCTCTGTTGTCATGGTTTCAACATGGTTTAAAATAGAGGCCCCTAAAGGTGTAGTGTTGCACGGTATACCAATACTACAAAGGTATCGCAATGCCCTGCAGTTAAAAACTGTATGATACCCCGTTTTATTAGTTTAATAATGACGGTGTTTTAATACGAGCTGTGAGTTGCGTCAATGTGCGACAAGTGAAGTTGGAAAGAAGATTAAAGCAGGTTATGAATCTCTCGCCGGCTGTACAGTCCCGCTCTGAGCGTGTGTCTCTATCAGCAGAACTCCCTCCAAAAAACAAGGAAATAACAGCACAGCTGTAATTACCAATCAAATGTACCGATAACATTAGATTCAGCATCTTTTCTGAATCTGACCAAGCATCTCCTGTAATTCGGCAAACACATAACCCACCAAAGAGCATGTGTGAAAGTGTTATTTTACTGTGTGTCTCTGTAACGTGCGTGGACGGAGAGGAAAAGCAGTCCGGCGAGAGTGACTCTTCCTTCTCTTTACACCACTTCGATACAACACGATCTACAACCGCTCTTGCCATGAGCTGTAATTCCTTATTATACATTTCCTCTGGGTTACAGTGTTCATTGTCAGTCTGTCAGAGCTGATGTTGTTTTCCCCCCCACTCTACCGACAAGTCTCCAGCTGCTGTTTTCACTCACCTGTTGGGAGCTAGTCACACCACGGAGGACTAAACAGCTGTAGAATCAACATCATTTTAAGTTAAAGTTAGCAATCAGAGGTAACGGAGGTGTATTTCCATTACAGTCCTGATGTGCAGGTGCCAAGTTAGGTTTGCACAAAATCATGTTTATAGGATTTAGACCGGTCTTTTACACAGTCATGGTTCATTTAAGTCACAGTGTGAACATTTTGTGGTGCGTCAAAGTCTATAAAAGTTTGCACCCTTCAGAGTTAATTTAATACTTTTAGTTGTGGTACTGGCCTGGAGCCATATCAATCCTGTGAGTGAACAAACAACAGTCTAATCAACACCTGTCAACTTTAAATAATCCTCCCTGAAATAATCAACTCTGGAAAAATGTGCTCAAAAGGTGTCCACAGGGAGCTCAGCTGGGGGAATGCTTGCTGACTAGTGTGACGTGTGGTTGAACTCAGGTGCATTCTTATGGTGACTCATTATGCCACCCAGCAACAGGAATAATCCTCCCTCTTTTGGGTTTGACATCATCCAATGCCAGTACTCTTATACTCTTTTCCACCAAAATTAGAGAAAAAATACGAGAAAACCCGCCAAATATGGGTGATGGACTTCTTTCTCATTGCCAGTAGACAAGTATGCCTTTCTGTTTTTTTTCTGGTGTGTCACATTTGACATCACAGACATGCAAACCAGAGTTGGTGATTGTTGGAACAGTGGAAAGACAAAAACGGTTTTGTTGAGTTTTGTTTCTGTCGAGTTTGAATGAATTGTGTTTTACAGTGACCAGTGTGGTAAAATTACTGTTTCTGTCAATGGAGTCTGGTGGCTTTGAGGAGATCATATAACAGCTGTTTCTTTTCCCAGTTAGTCTAACTCGGTGAGTTAATGGTGTATTTCGATCAAACCAGAGTTGGTGATTGTTGGGACAGTGGAAAGACTAACAAAGACGGTTTTAATGTTTTATGTTATGTCGAGTTTGAATGAAGTGTGTTTCGATGATCAGTTAAGTAAAATTACTGTTGTCTGACTGGAGTCTGGTGGCTTTGAGGAGAGCATATTAATTTGATGTTTTGTACGTTAATACATTATGATAATCGTCCAAATACCTGTTGATTTTATTTATTATATAAATTCACTTCAACGCACCGCAAAAGGGGTGGAAATTAGCGTGTCCACCCGGGCGTCATGTTTCCATCACTGCCGATCGGAGCCTGAGCCGATAAATACCCGTGACTACTGCAGAGTCATTTGTCCCGGGAATGAATGCCGATTGTAACCTTTCCATTAGTGGGTGTTAATGGGTTTTTGTCCAGTGGAAAAGAGCCTTTACATGGTACGTTTCAATATTTGAAATTTAAAGATGTCTTTTAGTTATTGATTTAATTGACCTAACCCTGACTCTAGTTATCTAATGTGCTGTATCATCAGCATGTCCTCAGATTGGCTGGTTTTTGGAAAGTTATATCCAGCAGCACTATGCAACCATAGACACCAAATGACACAAAATGTCTAGGCTCAGATGGTGTGGGAAATAATTGTTCTAGTTTTTTAACTCAAGCTTTGAGCATTAAGAGAGTGTGACAAAATTTCTGCCATGTGTACAGTATATGGCTCTGGAGCTATTCGGGTGTTGCTCCTAGTGGCAGTTTCCCCGTATAATTGGAGCTGACATAGCTGTGTACTGCTGCAAAGGGAGACGGCACAGCGAGCTGGCCAGGCCATTATGAGCGATCAGTGTAGCTAACTGCTCAGGCCTGTATGTCACTGATAGAGAGGCCATTTCAGTGGCAGAGCTCAGGAGGGTGAGGGAATTGTTCTTGTGATGATGCACACATCTCACGGGTGGAACTGGTGTCTCTGCTTTTCACACATCTTTTGAACACCTTTTAGTTTTTTTTAGTTTTTTTTGGATTAGCTGTTGACATTGACACTTGTGCTGTAGGATGTAGACCCTTTTGCAGCCAACAACATCAAATATGCGCACACATATCTGTAAAGGAAGTGGTGTTTCACCGCAGCCATTCAGACGACAACATTGAATGCATACTGATACCAGCATCAAAATGTCTAGTTGTTGCGTGTTGAGTTGTCAGAATCGATATTCCAACTAGAGTTGTTCCGATACCGTTACCAGTTTGGAAATGCGTCCAATACTGCCCAAAATCCGGGATCGGGTATCGGAGAGTACGTCAGTCTACGCACCGATCCGATACCATAATTTGTTAACCCAGAAAAAAATCAACTTGTTTAACTAGAAATCAGTTCTTCTTTACTGCTCCGAAACAGTAGCCTTCACTGTGCTCTCGCCCTGGATGTATCATGGCTGCCACTGGCAACTACTGTTTTAGAGCAGCAAAGAAGAACTGATTGCAGGTAGTTTGTCCCAGCTGTTTAATAATTATAATAATAAGAAAAGAAAAAGAAAAGAATCGGATCGGTACTCGATCGGTAGCAACAGGTGTTTTGGTTTAACGAGTGATCGTGTCAACTGGTGACTTTCAGCCGAACATGTGCGTGGTTGCTCGTAGTAACTTACGTAAATAATTGACGTAGATAATAAACACAGATGAGTATGTATTTGAAATTGATTGAAGGCTTTTGTGTGGATGCCTACATGTTGCTGCCGTCACTACGAGCAACCACGGACCCATTCGGCTGAGAGTCACCAGTTAACACAGTCACGCGTTAAACCGGAACACCGACGTCTATGGATGCGAGCTGTTAAGAGTTACTACCACTGGATCAAAAATGCTTATGTTTGTATTGCCCGTTTTAAAACTCAATCAAGTCAGAATTTCAGTTTAAAACTTTTTTCCTTTAAAATGTGTAGCTACTCAGCCTCCACTGAGTTCCCAGATTTCCCGTTTCTCCTCATTCCTTAAATCTTCCCTCTGTTGTCCAGTTACAGCGCATATTACTGTGTAAGAAGCAGATATTACCGCTGTGTGTGTGCATGTGAATGTCACACTACTGATTTGGGAGGGAGAAAACAGGGTGGCAGCGCAGTCATTAGTTCTGGGGCATTAACTGCTTATCAGTGGACAGTTTTATTAGCCCCCTTGTTTTGGCTGGTTAGCCTTCTGGACATGGAGCCAAATGGTGCTCTGAGTTGCCCGGTCAACCATGGAGGAATTCCATTGCCACGCCAGAACCCTTAATGCTGTGAGAGGACCTAATTGTGATTCCACTTCACTACCAGGGCAGCAGCCACATGCTGTGAAATCTTTATTATGGTTTTACCATTAACAGGGTTTGTGCAGTCTTGAAAGTTTGGGTAATGCTTGAATTGAACTGTTGTGTGCTTGAATTCAAATACATTGCTTGAAAATGCTTGATTTTCAACATAATCTGTTGTTTCATCGGCACAATCACTCATGTAAACCAAAAATCTTTTAATATTTGAAATGAAACAATCCCATCATTTTATATCATATCATGATCAAAACATACAATCAAAGTAACAGCTGGTAAAATAAACAAAGTGACAATATACGCTGATTGCTGTGGGTATAAAGGCATTCTTTATTTTCACAGTTTCATTTATTGTAACAATTTAGATGTGATGATAAATTCTTTGTGAGTCTGGACATTTTGGGTTAATAACCCTGAGTCAAGATTAGGGCTGTCGAAATTAAAACGATAATAACGCACTAAAGCAATTTTTCAGTTGTAGCGGGCTCAGTATTAAAGGTAGACTGAAGATACTGGCATCATATGAAACTAGAAAACCAAAACCGTTTCGGTTTGCTATACTTGATGCCCCCATTTGGGTTTGTCTATTCAAACATGAAGGAAATCCACCACACATAATGAAAATATACTGAACGTTTTATCATTATTAAATGTTTGTAAATGCTTTTTTCTAGTATTATAATTTTCACGTTACTTGTCCCCTAGTGTTTAATTACGGAGTGCTATAAAACAATAATCCTTTTGTTTTACAACAAGCCGGATTTTTGACACATGCTGAGTGCAGACTTTCAGAGAGACAGATTCTCAAGTTGCCTTATAATGATGTACAATTTGTTCTTTGTAAGCACTGGAAACAGACCCACATGTAGAGGCGTGTTGCTTGGTCATCTGCGAAGGAATTCTGCTTCACCACAAACAGCCAAAACAACCACAGAATGTCAGAGCCTACTGGTGCTGTAACCATGGAGACGTGTCTGGTTTGCTCAGCTGAACGGGGGTGGTGGTGTTTTTTTTGTGTGTTTTTTTTAAATAGTTCTTTTCATTCAGGCCAAGATAAAAGTGCAGACATTCACAAATATTTGAATAATATTTGGTTTAACTTTCTTGGCGTAAGGATCGAAGATGCCTCAGATAGCGAGACACGTTCAAATAAAAATGCTGAGTGCTTGTTTTGGCTTATCTGGCATGCAGCGTTAACGCCCAGAGCACAAAATCTTATCTGACACATTGTGTTCGTGCTTGTGAGAGTATTTGCATGCCTCGTTATTAAAAATGTAGGACTGCACAGTAACTCAAAGAAGTGGGAGAGACTCGAGAAGCGAAGAAATGACACTACAGAGGCCAACTCAGGCTAAAAGCAAACCTTACATTTTTCATGTTTGTCGCTATTTGAAAGGGACATTTGTTTCATCTGTCTCTTTCTGTGTGCGTGTCTGTGTGTGTGTGTGTTGACTCAGACAAGCAGCTTGGCCCTTCCACCTGGCTGATAGCTTTTAAAGCGTCAGTTGGAGACAAATACAGCAGGCCAAGGAAATGACTTGAGAGGACCTGACATGTTAAATCTCACAGTCAAACGGCACCAGGTCGACTTCACACCAGCCCACCGTGTGTGTGTGTGTGTTAGATTCTCAATGGGTGACATTGTTCCTGGCTTGGAGTCAAACACACACAGAGTCACACACTCGCACAAGCAGGGTCATATTCTGTATGTACATGAGGCGGTGCATGTCAACACACGTATACACTCGCACATGCGCTACATAATCTGACACAAACAGGAAGGAAGGCTTCAGGTTACACACATTCTACAGGTCTCGGCAAGTCAACAGGTTGCAAATAGTGCCACATTCCAGCAACAGCAAGAAGCAATAGATGTAGGGAACAGCATTCATTATTTATGCATTACTTAGGGATTATATAGACAGAGTAATATTAGTATGACTTTAGTTGTTGGTTTTCATTCAAAGCAGAAAACACTGTCACAGTTAAATAGTGTTGAAAACATACTTGGATGTAGGGCTGCGGCAAACAATTATTTTCATTATTAATTAATCTGCTGATTATTTTCTTGATTAAACCTGCAGTAGGCAGAATGTTTTTGACATCATTGGGGAAAAATTCCATAATAACCTTTCAGCATATTGTAATTCAAGTGTTCTGAGAGATAACTAGACTTCTGCACCTCCTCTTGGCTCTGTTTTCAGGCTTGAAAAAAACACCCATCACAACTTCCCAGAGCCTGAAGTTGATGTCGTAAAATGATTTGTTCTGTCTGACCAACAGTTCCAAACTAAAACATCAAATTTATATAAAGAGAGAAGAGCAGCAACTGGTCCCATTAGAGTCGCGGAAACCAGTGAATTTAACATTGTTTTCTTCATAGATTTCTTAAAAGATAAATCGGTTATCAATATTATTGACTAGCCTAATCGTTTTAGCACTCAACGCATAACCCCGGTGTGTTTCCCTGTTTGGCCAAGTGTATATTGATTATTTTATAATGTACTTTTGTTTTTCCCAAATCAATGAAATGACTCTTGGTTGTAAATGCATCCAGCTTGAAGCAGCAGATAGACTAAACTCCTGTGATGATGTAAACTTTATTGTAAATGTATAGACTTTTCCAGCAGCAGCAGCAACCACCAGGTTCTCCATGCAGGCTGGAATAAGCACCATAACGTTGATGCTCTCCGTAGAAGCACTACTTCACCCGGTGCATTTGGTGCGCCAGGAAGAAAACACTTGGGGAAATGTGTCATGGGGGCATGAATGCTCATCTCCAAGCCTATTTGCAGATTTGTGTAACGGATCAGGATGTCATGAGTCACCCATTCACCCACCCTTTTATCCCCCTATTCATCCACCCACCCTTCCATACACACACTCATCCACCCATCAAGCCATTTATTCATCCCCCACCCATTCATCCATCAATCTGTCTTTTATGAAGGGCAGTCATTCAAAGGGACGAGAGCTGTCGTCTGCCAATGTGCTCTGATGATTCACGTCCTGGAGACGCCATAGCTGTGAGATTATGTGTGTGTGTGTGTGTGTCTGAAGCAGCAGAGGACGGGATGTGTGTGTATATTTGTATGTATATGTATGCAGGCTGCGGGGACAGAAGAGGAATTTGGGTGTGACAGGGAAAGTGGTAATGGGATGTCTTGATTGATAGGACTGGAGACTGCAGAAATACACAGAAAGAGGGGAGGTTGGTGAGATGGAGAGAAACGGGGTTAACAGAAAGCGAGGGAGTGATTGCAACAGAGGAAATGAGCACAGAGTGAGAGGAGATGGGGGGGACAGCAGGAAGCTGGGTAGAGAAAGACAGGTGAGTCGGAGAAATGGAGCAATAGAGCAGCTTAGTGTTCCTGAACGTCCTCCAAGTGTTCACTTTGACCTCCATTTGCAGCTCTGGACCTCATGGGGGTGGGGGTATTGTTTACATAGTTGCCGCTTCAAAGAGCATTACAATTTAATAAAGCAATAATCTTCAAGGGCAAATGGACTGCGATGCAGATGGAGCACACACCCAGATGCCTGCTGTTCACAACACGGCAGCAGAACGCCTCATATCTCACTGCGAAATGCGAAGTTTAAAAGCTGTTTATCAAAAATAAGAATCATCTGAAGTTTATTATTAGACTCGCAGCTTTAAAAATAACTTTCCAGGAAGTTTTTCGTTCGAACCAAACAGTCTGCAACCGACACGTTCACCGGAGGAAAAGTCGAAACTCGAGAATGAAATCCAAGTTTAACAGCAGCTGGACTCGTTTCACGTCGCCGTCCCTTCTGATATCCTCTGGTTCAAAGAAATTGGAGACCAAACAAGTTGGGACTTTTTGATTTGGATTTTTTTGAGAGTCTGCTTTACAAATTCATTGTCTTTGTACATTTCAAACTTCGGGTACGTTGAATGTGGACTTTTTTTTCTTTTTTGATTTGTTGCCTAATCGTTTACCAATCGTACCAATCATTTCACAACGTCAACCACGTGTCACTGTGTGTTCCTGCAAGCAGCTTTTAGTTTCTCCAGCTTCTGATGTGACATGAAGAAACAAAATCTCTTAAAACAAGTTTATTTAATTTTTTTTGTGGCATCAGTTATATCAGAACGAGACATTGAAATTGTTCAGACCTACAAATACTTGAGCAGCAGCTCTCTACTGTGGGTGATGACTGCCTGCAGTTTGTTGAATAAGTCATGACATATAGTATGACAGTTATGAGATATAAGATATTGATTGTTTCTGCTTTCTGTGAGAATGTGAAAGTCATCAAGGGTGTCAAGAAAATGTGATTTTCTCTAGACTGGCCTGAAGGGCCCACAGAGGTCATCGGTGGTGGCACGTGTTGTGTGTTCACGCAGTTCTCTCATAAATACACCCTGATTTACCCCGAATTTCTTTATATGTGATGAGTTCACACTTTCAGGATATGAACATTTAGTGGATGGCTATTTCCAGGATTTTGCCACATTTCATATTTATGTACGACCAGCCAAAAGACAATATGCTTTAAGTGAATTTACAACAACTTGAAACACCAGAAACAGCAGAAATATGGTCAATAAAACATCAATAAAACCACCAAAATACCAGAAGTAACCTCAGAGAGAACATTTTCATATCCTCCAAAGCGAGTTATGCTTTTGCTTCACAGAAAAATGAAAGAGTGAGCGGTTCGAGCAGCCCAAGGCGCTCTGCCATCATCTGCTCTCTGTTTAAGTCCTGAGACATCAGGTGGATTTGCTGCTGAGCCACAGCTTCTCTTGAAGTTCACCTCAAACCAGGTGTTTAGCCTCTGCAGGGCTTGGCCTGTAATCAGCCCGGCTCGGCTGGAATGATATGAATTCTGTTTGAACATTCAGGGCGAGGCTCAAACTCTCCCAGCCTTAAGGTAAAGTAACCAAAAAAACATACCTTTTTTTTTTTGTTTTTGAGCTTTTTGTTCTTTTTATTGAGACATGGGTGC
This sequence comes from Sebastes umbrosus, assembly GCF_015220745.1. Classification (NCBI taxonomy): domain Eukaryota; kingdom Metazoa; phylum Chordata; class Actinopteri; order Perciformes; family Sebastidae; genus Sebastes; species Sebastes umbrosus. Next base: position 23,945,967 of record NC_051269.1, on the reverse strand, counting down.
GATTGTCATTTTTAGTTATTTACATTGTCTTTTTTTTTTTATCTCCTTCTTTGTTGCTGCATGGCCAAATATAATTCTACACACAGTATTTCAATATGAGCAACAGATCTAATATTGTTACTTACTGATTTTTTTTTTAATCCATAGCCCCTCTGTACGGAGTTGAGTTATTAAACAAATCAGTATCTGTGTTTTTCCCCCTTAATTTCCAAGTAAAGACAAAAGACAAGCCAATCTGCTCTGTATAGTTTCTAGTTTGTCTTTTATGCCTCCGCACCGGCAACAGCCATGACCAGCGTTATGTTTTTGGGTTCTTCGTCCTTCTGGACATACGGATGTACGTACGTCCAATTCTTGTGAACATGATATCTCCAAAATGCCTGAAGGCAATTTCTTCAAATTTGGCACAAACGTCCACTTGGAATCGAGGATGAACTGATTAGATTTTGGTGGTCAAAGGTCAAGGTCGTTGTGACCTCACAAAACACGTTTGTGGCCATAACTCAAGAATCCATATGCTAATTATGACAATTTCACACTAATGTCTAATAGGATAAAATGATGAAGTGATGGCATTTTGGACAGATATGGATTTAAGCAGCAACTTGACTGGTAGGCAGAGGCATCATTCTGGTTTACAGCAGGAAGAGAGGGAAGAGAGAGAGGCTGGTAAACTCGTCTTTGAAGTATGGTAATTCATCCATAGCCCTCCACTTCGTTGTTATTCTGAGACGCTAGCCGACTCAGTAGCATAGCCAATACATTCATTGTTTGCTCTATGCTATCAGAGGGTACAGGACTGCACTTTAAAAAGACTGTCACCCACTTACCCGAGAGAGAGAGGAGGCAGAGAGAAAGTCATTAGGGCAGAGGGAGTAGAAAAGACGGAGCGAGCGAGCTATCGCTCCGTGCAGCAGTGTGTTTGAAACTGCGTGGCTGCCGCCTGCAGTCCCTCAAGACACGAGACAGACTGTGTTTTTGTGTGTGTAGAACGTACATACATGTGCATGTGCGCTTTGTAGGAGTATCTGCAGGTCTGTGTGTCACTGGTTTACATGATACTAAATAGTATTGTTATCCTGAGGCCTGCAGGAAGTCTCCTGATGCTTTGAATCCCTCGGCTTCTCTCGGTCTCTCCCTCTGCTGCTACTGCAGATTAACTCCAAACACCAACACATCCCCCAATTCTTTTTCTCTCTCTCGTTCTGTCTCTGACTGTCTCTCCTCTGGTTTCACTGTTTGACTCATGTTCTCTGCCAATACAGGTAGGAAGCACTAGTCCCCCCACCTGTATGTATCATCCACTTGCGTATCTCTTTTTAGCCACTCTTGCGTGCTTTGCTTTAGCAAATGGCAATGTCCGTCTGTTGGTTGGTCGATCCATTTTAGTCCGGACTGAAATAATTACCACCCAGTGTTCTATGTATGGTCCCCTTGGGAGGAGCAGTGATAACTCATCATCCAGTGTCATCATAAGGTTATTTTTTGAGTTATCTGTTGGATGGATTGCCATGAAATTTTGTCATATTTTATTCAAGGTTATATTTCAGAGTTATAAAACCAATCAATTTGTTCTTCGCTGTTCCAAAACAGTAGCCTTCACTGTGCTGTCGCCCTGGATGTATCATGGCTGCCACTGGCAACTACTGTTTTAGAGCAGCGAAGAAGAACTGATTGCAGGTAGCTTGTCACGTGACGATAGTAAACAACAACAGTATGATGCTAGTTGGAGAGTGTAACGGTAATTGTGGTCAGAGCGAGGAAAATGTAGTAGTGTAGTAAACAGCTGTCGGATCAGTACTCGGTATCGGTATCGGGAAGGAAGAACTGGTAGCACATTCCTGCTTGCCGAAATAACGGAGCTAACAGCTAACTTCCATTATGAAACGTTCATACTCTTTTCAGTAAAAATATTATCCGAAGGTAAATTCTAACGTGATCATGATAATAGAGAGGGAATCATGACCTGTTTAACTTCCTAACACTAGCGTGGGTTTATTTTGTTAGTAAGTGTTTATTGTTTTGTTTTTGTTATTTATCGTGGTATTGATTTGGTATCGAGAATCTTGGCATTTCACCACTATTGGTATCGACAACTAAATTTCTGGTATGGTGACATCCCTAGTCTGTCGCCTCCTTTTTCCGCCCGTTCTTCTTTCTGTTGCATCCCTCCTGGCTTCCACAGGTCTTGCTGTCCTTCTTAAATCTCTCATCCATGTCCCCATGCACTCCTTGTCTCCTCGTCCTTCCCCCCATGATCCGACTGTCCAGTGATAGTGTTGATTGAATATAGATGAGCCTTGAACTGCTTCCACGCACAGTACAAACTCTGCATTCCTTCATCTCTTTCCTCTCACCCACTCTCTCCCTCTGTCTCTACGGTCTGTCCCGTTCCTCTGATGAGCATCTGAAACACCAGATATTCAGCCTCTAGCTTTCAACCTCTCAATCACTGACGCGCTCTCTTTCTCCCTCCTCCTCCTCCTCCTCTTCCTCCTCTTCACTCCCTCAAACTCCCTCTTTTTCCGTTCACTTTAAGGTTATCAGTTTCCTCTGATTGTATGCATTGTGCTTTTTGTTAGATAGCACGCGTGGAATGTCGCCCTGACACAATGTTCTGCTGCAGAGTGCACCCAAATCAAATCACCTCGTAAGCCTGCAAAGAATATGACATTTTAATTGACCGATTACAATCAAAGAGGCTGATTTTTACTTTCCTCAAATATGCATGAAGGCTTAAGATGTTGATGTGAACCAAATACCAAACTTTAGACAAGAGCATCGAAAATAATTAACTACATTTCCAACCCTGAAGACACTTTGTGTGATATACAGTTTATATATGTATATTTTAGGGCTCTCAAAGTTACCGTGATAATAACGCTTTAACGCCACTAATTTCTTTAATGCATTAACGCAACTTGCCATTTTTAGGTTGCAACAGGCTCAGTTTAAAAGCGAGGGTGAAGATACTGGCATCATATGAAACTAAAAAACATAAGGTATCCACTGGTACCAACCATGTCATACTAGCTTGCCACGAAGGAGGCTAAATAACGCTCTAAACTTATGTTAAATTTTGGCGAGGAAAAACTGGCATGGGTAGTTTCAAAGGGGTCCCTTGACCTCTGACCTCAATATATGTGAATAAAAATGGGTTCTATGGGTACCCACGAGTCTCATACATTCCCACTTTATGATAATCACATGCAGTTTGGGGCAAGTCATAGTCAAGTCAGTACCAGTGCAGTACCTGTGAGGGTTTCTGGACAATATTTGTCAGTGTTTTGTGTTGATAATCAATTTCCAATAATAAATATACATACATTTGAATAAAACAGCATATTTGCCCACTCCCATGTCGATAAAAATCTGCCCTTAAGGAACATTTTTGAACAGATAAAAATAATGAATCACCATTAACTATGGGCAATCATGCGATTAATCACGATTAAATACTTTAATGGATTGACAGCCCTAATATATTTTTACCATTGTATCACAAATGCGACATTTCATCTTTTCCTCACAAATGCTTTATCTGCTTCCTTAGGACTCCTTTTGCAGCCTTATTTTGATAATAACAGACATCTTCTTTGTTCCGTCAGAGACGAACAAGCCGTAATATCACAACCACTATTTATTTGTCCCTCCTCTGACCCTCATAACCGCTGTTAACAACATGCAACTGTTGCCATATCATTGCTCATGGTGCGTTTCCATCACTAGCAATGAAATAAGCCAGACGCTCTAACAGTGTCTAACCCCAATGTTCTCTCTTGTGCTTTCATTTGCAACAATTTAGAGGGGTCTCAAGTTTGATTTCTCGTGGCATTTACCTAAATCCTTTTACAGCGGAGCGTTAAGTAACATTCAGTGCGGAGCTGAAAAAAAAAATCAAATCTAGTGATAAATATCAGCTCAGTGAGGCTGCTGAACGCAGCTCGCTGTCTCGGTCTATTTGACTGGGATAAATTTAGCTGACGGGGGACATCTTTAGCCTGGCGAAAAAAATCTAAGCTACGGTTCCTCTCAGACCCTGCCAGTGAGTTGGAGGTCACATTGCTCAGTCTGTAAGGCTATCAGCCGTGGCCTGCTATTATCATAGAGATAAAGAATGGAGCCTCGGAGCTGAGACATCTGCAGTGACCGTGGAGGGACTTAGAGGTGGAGGGAGATGGAGAGGGAGGGGGGGACAAAGGTAGATCTGAGATACTGGCTGGCTGAATTATGAGCTTTCTGGGTTAAAAAAAAATGGACTAACTGAGTGACTGGCAGAGAATGTGAAATCCTGTGGGTGTGAACGACTGGCTGTATCACTGACAGTACAGCTGGCTGGATTCATGAATGACTCAGTAACACTGAACGTGTGACTGGCTGACAGACGGACTGAGTGAGTGAATAAATTGCTTACAAGCGGACAGACTGACCGTGGCGTACTGTGTGTATGATACAGCTTACTAGCTGACTGAATGAATGAATAAAGCTGTTATTGATTACTGATCTGCTGACTGCTGGGATTTGGCAGTAAAGGACTAAACACACTAGGCAGTTTCTTTTGTGCGATTAATTCGCACTTCAGTATATTTTTTGGAACTTTTGATGATTATTACGCGGCGGAAAAGCAATGTACTTTCTTTCAGAATGAAGTTGATTTTTCGGAGCTTTCGCACCACGAATAAAGGCATCAACCAATCACGTTGTGCGGAACCGGTTGAGTTGCGCTTATATTTATGAAACAACAACTCAGAGGCTCCGTATTCCGAACCAGGACGGCAAACTTTCTTACTCCTTTCAACTTTGACAAAGGCAACATAGATCAGGTCATATGCACACCGGGGGCGTGACGAATAAACTACACGAAAATGCCAAATACTCACCTGCGAATGTTATATGTCTAGGGCTTTTGTTGTGAACGGACTGAAGGAGTGGATCTGGTTTGCACTGCCTTTTTCAAGGTTGAAAGGAGTGATAAAGTTTGCTGTCTCTGTGTTGTTGTTTCACAAATATAGGCGCAACTCAGCTCATTCTGCACAACAGGATTGGTTGATGCCTTTATTCGCTGTGCGAAAGCTCGGAGAATCTTCCCTGTTCCGCAAAAAAATTGTCACTTTTTCGTAATCACGTTCTGTGTGAAAGTACTCAAAACTCCAAAAAAACAAAACAGTTTGAAAAAATATATAGAAGTGCAAATTAATCTAAACTATTGATTTTTTTTTTTAAATATTAGAAATTAAAAATATTAAAAATATTGTACTATTCATCTCGGAGTCATAACAGAACACAACAGTCAAATCTAAACACCGTTTTTCGATGTGTGTGTGTTTATTTAAATTAATTTTAAATGGTATAAACTTTCTATTGCACAAAAATGGTACTAAAGTGTATATATAGTACAACTAACATGCAAAAGTATAGCACATTTGAGTGGTCCAACTTATTGTGGATATAACAATACATGGCATGTCTGGCTAATACATGTAGTGACTCTGCTAAAAGCCTTTAAATGAAGAGAGAAAATAAATAAGAAAACTTGCCTATAGGGTTCACATTGATGCCTGCAGGCTGGTTTTCCAGCAGGTGTTTGTGTGCTTTAGCTGGCTGACTGTTTGTAACTGGCATATTAGCCGACCTCGTCCACGGGATGGTTTGCTGCCTGGTTGTGTATTTATAACTCGGTGGTGTAAGCCAGATAGGACGGACACACAGATGAGAATTGATGACCTGCATCACCGAGGGATGGGAGGAGATGGCTATCACTGCAAACTCATCACACACACACACACACACACACACACACACACACAAATACATGTAATGTGAAGGGACATACAATGAACAAGGCTTTACTCAAGAAAACACAGCACCCTAGCTTGTGGTTGTTGCAGTATCCAGGTCACTGCAGTATGTGTAGACGTGGGCTATATTATCAGAACTGTACCTGCACAAGGCTGACCCAGTTTAGTCCTGTTTATCTTAAAGGAGAAGACCAGAAATGTGTTTGCGTTTCGGAGCTAAATGGAGCTGCTTGGCCAGGGCCGGCAGGAAGGGAAATCAAACTCATGGATTAGATTTCAGTTGCCGTTTTTCCAACACATTCTCACTCCCAACTCGCCAAATACCGCCGCCTGGTCAGCAATCCCGTGCGTCAGTCTCCGATGTCGGTTACCTATCTTAATTTTCGTCACAGACCAGGGACGGCGTGTCAATATACGCTCGTTACATCCATAGTGTCCTTTCAAAATAAACTTTGGTTTCACAGGAAGTTAGGTTTAAGCAACACAACCACTTAGTTAGGGTTAGGAAATGGTCGTGGTTGGTGAGTTGGGAGTGAGAGAGGGGTTCTTAAAGAGACATGCGCTAAAACGTAACATTTCATAGAGAGTGAATAAGGGTATATTCAGACAGACAGTCTAAGAAAAATAATGTGTTTTTTGAACATTAAAGCTTGTAAACATGTTCGAGTAGAAACCCAAAATACAGTATAAACCTGGAAATGACTGATATGTCCCCTTTTAAACATTAGTTTTTAACAAGGGCAAGGATTTTGGAAAACAAATATACCGATTTAAACAGTCTGAGTCACCTTCCATCCTTACCCACAGGTCTCAACACATAAAGTGAAAGTTAGAGTTCTCTGAAATCTAAATTTCACAATTGTAGCATTGTCTAGAATGCGTTAATCTGTCAATTATAAAGCAGTAATTAAACTGAATACAACATTTTGGAAGAAAACGTGATACTTTTCTGCCACAAAGCACCAGAAGAGTCAAACTGTTTAATCTAAAACGAGATACCTATCTACCCCATCTATAAGCACAAATGATTCACCACGTAAAAAATAAAGTGCATCAGCTTACTCATCTTACAAAAATAGCCGTGTATTTGAGGAGAGAGTCTATTGTGTTTCTGAAATGATGAGGTCAGACAATTTGTCCAAAACACTGTGGTATTTTTAAATGAACCACCTCGTGAGTTTCTCGTGTGAACTACACAAGTCTCACTTCACCATAACTCACTTTAACCTCTGGCTGTATTTAAGTCAAAGTCTAAAAATAGTAACTGTGAGGTTATTTACCCCGATCAGAGCTGTCAGAGGGAAGGGAAGCAGGGCACGTTCACAGGGAATTGGATGGCACCTGGGAGGGGAAGTTCACGGATTGAAGCGCGCCCTCGGATTAAAGGGCGCAGATTAGCAAGTGTGCAGTGCTGTTTTTGGGGGTTAGAAGTTGAAGATGTGTGTGCCTGTGCGTGTGTGTGTGCGTGTGTGTGTGTGTGTGGTGGAGCATTTAGAATGTCTCGTGTTGCCCTGCTGTCATTTTCTGTCACACTAGCAACTGTCCCCAGCTGTCTGTCTCAAACACACACACGTGACCAGCTGCCCCCAGCTGTCACTGTATCTCAAGTCTTAGCTGGTGGTCCCAGTAGGACGAGGTCTCACACACACACACACACACACACACACACACACAGTCTCTGACAGCGCATATGTGAAAACAGTATGTGACATATATAAACTAGGGCTGTCAAACTTAACACGATAATAATGCGTTAACTCAAATTTGTTTTGACGCCACTAATTTCTTTAACGCATTAACGCAACTTGCAATTTTTAGAGTGTTGCGGGCTCAGTTTTAAAACTATAGAGAAGATACTGGCACCATATGAAACTAGAAAACCTAAGGAATCCATTGGTACCAACCATGTTATACTCTCTTGTAGGGGTGTAATGATACGTTTTTACAACGATACGATACGTATCAATTTCCATGGTTTCGATGCGATTCAAGGACGATATTTGGCTCATCTAGAGCGATACGATACGATTTACAATCGATGTAGTAGATGAATCGTTACACCCCTACTAGCTTGACATGAAGGAGGCTAAATAACGCTCCAAACTTCCGCTAAATTTTGGTGAGGAAAAACCCGGCATGGCCATTTTTAATGGGGTCCCTTGACCTCTGACCTCAAGATATGTGAATGAAAATTGGTTCTATTGATACCTACGAGTCTCCCCTTTACAGACATGCCCACTTTAAGATAATCACATGCAGTTTGGGGCAAGTCATAGACAAGTCAGCACACTGACACACTGACAGCTGTTGTTGCCTGTTGGGCTTGAGTTTAGTTTTATGCTGAATGCAGTACCCGCGAGGGTTTCTGGACAATATTTGTCATTGTTTTGTGTTGTTAATTGATTTCCAATAATAAATATATACAGTACATTTGCATAAAACAAGCATATTTGCCCACTCCCATGTTGATAATACTTGACAAATCTCCCTTTAAGGTTCATTTGAACAGTTGAAAAATGTGTGATTAATTTGCAATTAATTGCGATTAAATGCGATTAAATATTTACAATTGACAGCCCTAATATAAACATACTTGACTACCACATAAGAAACAGTTTGAGGATTTAGCAAGATAAACACACACACACAGAGGGGGAGAGGGAGAGAAAACACAACTTCAGCAGTCTAATTGGAGTGAAATGTAATTACTCCTGCTACCTACACATTCTTTAACAATAATTGTATTTCCTCCTCCTCATTTTTTCTCTCTCCCCGTTGTTTTCTCTCTCTCTCTCTCTCTCCCTCTCCATCTCTCTCTGTGATTGTTAATTCTTTCATGTTTCATTTTTGCAGCGGCTGCAGTGTTATAATTAGCCTACTGAGATGCGCAAAGCATCGCGGCACTTTCCCCTCATGAGCTGTTAGCCCTCACACACACAAACACTCACACACACAAACACATCCTCTCTCTCTCTCTAAAGCCTATGAGCCTTATAAGCGAGCGGTCGAAAGCGCTGATGCTTCGACGTTCCAAAACACAACTCTAATCAAAGTGGACGTGTGTTTGGCTGCGTTCGCAAAAGAACCGTAATTCCCATGATTCCGCCTCGATGGGTTCATATTTAATTTTTTCTTTTTTTTTTGTTGCTTCGCCTCAAATTAAACCCTCATTTCGAGGAACTTAAAGCACACTGAGGCCTGTGGGGGACAACCAGGCTTTGTGGACACATTACACACGCTCTGACAGTATAGGAAACTAAAACACATCAATTGAACAATATTTTTAAACAGCGGGGCGTTGTTCTGTTTCTTTCATCTCAGTGAAGTTCACATTATGGTTTGATTTTCCTTTCTAATGTCACAGTTGGAACAACAAAGGAGAGGATGTTTTTAATGTTCAGGTGTCACGCTGACTAGATGGTGGTTGATTCTTTTTCTGGTAAAACAATCTTGTTTGATGGATTATTTGGTAGATAAGGATCTTGTTTTTGGAGATAATAGATGGCGTCCCAGTCGCCGCAGGTTGCCTGTGTAACTCTAGAATACAAACCTTCCCCGTGTGTTGTTGGAACGCTGGGAGGTCCGGAAGAGCCGCCCCACCTACTGTCCGTCAGGTCACAGTTTCCCTTGTTTTGTAACATCTGGAGCTCAAAATGGCATCCACGCCCAAATGATGTGCCTTTTGTCCTCACTTTCTCCACATGATCCTCTGCTGCATGTTTTGATGAACTATTTTACTAACATGTGTTTGCAAAAGTTTAGCAGACTATAACTGGGAAATAAAGGCTGCTACACATCGGCGGCTGCGTTTTTTTTGCGATTCATTGAACTTTGTTACTAGGGCTGTCAAAGTTAACGCGATAATTACGCATTAACGCAAATTCCTTTTAACGGCATTAACACAACTTGCGATTTTTAGGTTTAACGGGCTCAGTTTTAAAGCTACAGTAGAGTAAAGATACTGGTATCATATGAAACTAAAAAAACCTAAGGAATCCATTGGTACCAACCATGTCATACTAGCTTGTCGAGAAGGAGGCTAAATAACGCTCTAAACTTATGCAAAATTTTGGCGAGGAAAGACTGGCATAGCCATTTTTAAAGGGGTCCCTTGACCTCTGACCTCAAGATATGTGAATGAAAATGGGTTCTACGGGTACCCACGAGTCTCCCCTTTACAGACAGCTGTTGTTGCCTGTTGGGCTAGAGTTTGCCATGTTATGATTTGAGCATATTTGTTATGCTAAATGCAGTACCTGTGAGGGTTTCTGGACAATATGAGTCATTGCTTTGTGTTGTTAAATGATTTCCAATAATAAATATACACATACATTTGCATAAAGCAAGCATATTTTCCACTCCCATGTTGATAAGAGTATTAAATATTTGACAAATCTCCCTGTAAAGTACATTTTGAACAGATAAAAGATGTGCGATAAATTTGCGATTAATCACAATTACTATGGACAATCATGCAATTAATCGCAATTAAACATTTGAATTGTCAGCCCTATTTATTACTCCTTTTAACGTTGACAAAGGCAGCACAAACCAGATCCACTCCTTCCGTTCTTATCTTTCACAATAAAAGCCTTAGACACATAATGTTTGCAGGCGAGTTTTTCGCATTTTCGTGTCGTTTATCCATCACGCCCCCGGTGCGTAAAGGCCTTAAGTCATAAAAGGAAAACAATGAATGATTTTGACTCATTTTAAATCAAACATATGCAAATACCAGCTTGGCTTTCCACTAAATCCCATGAATGGCACATTGATTTCATGTCAGCCTCCGAAATTGTGTCGCCATCCCTTTTTTATAGGCTTCGATTTCTTATACATATGCATACCCATCTGTGCCTCAAATCATCCAGCATGAATGGACATCTGCACCCTGATGTGGCGTATTCGTTTCAAGATGGATCATATTTACATCTGAGCCCCAAATGGCCTCCCTCCCCACCCAAGAGTCTGGTGCGAGGTGATGTTTGGTGTTTTCTCGTCCTTCTGTCGTGTGTTTCCGCTCCGCAGGCTTTCCCACAACTCCCTGTGTTTTATGAGGCAGGTTCACATCTGCTTCTGACTCTTCTGTCACACGCAGATTATAGCAACTCCTACAGTATATCACAGCTGGTGCGATTGAGGAGTGGCCGGAACATTCCAGCGGGAGTTGTTTTATCTGTCAGCTGGATTTGTAGTTGTTGTTCTCGTAATTTCTCAGAGTTCTGTTTTCATCGCAGGATTTGTTTTTTTCACCTCTGTTAACATCCGTGTTTGTTGTTCCCCTAAAGGAGTTCTGACTCCCACTGCTCTGCTCTTTTGTTCTGCTCTGATCTCTGCTGTGCACTACTGTACCTGTGTCATGAGGACTTTATTTCATTTAGTTTATTTTTTTTTGTGGAATTAAAGGGACCAGTGTGTAACAACTAGGGGAACTATTGGCAGAAAAGGAAAATAATATTAACATGTTTTCTTTAATGTATAATCACCTGAAAATTCGTTGTGTTTTCGTTATCTTAGAATGAGCCGTTTATACCTACATAGGGAGCGGGTCCTCTTCATGGAGCCGGCCGCCATGTTTCTACAGTAGCCCAGAACGGACAAACACTGGCTCTAGATAGGGACATTAACGTTTTCACGTCGGCCTCCGTAGTTCTCCTACATGCTTGGCATACAGGAGAAGTTTCAGTTGGTTGCAATTTGCAGATTGGTGCCAAATCCTACACCCTGGACCTTTTAATAAGTTATTAATTTGCCTTTAAATCTGCAGTAAGCAGAATATTTTTGGCATTGTTGGGAGAAAATTCCATAATAACCTTTCAGCATATTGTAATTCAAGTGCTCTGAGAGAAAACTAGACTTCTGCACCTCCTCATGGCTCTGTTTTCAGGCTTTAAAAAAAATCTAGCCCGTGACTGAAGACTTTGGCCAATCACAGCTCATTTCAGAGAGAGAGCGTTCCTATTGGCTGTTCATTCAACGGAGGCAGCTGTGAATCACTAGCGAACTCCAATCAAATTAGGCAGCGCTGATCAAATATGAATTAAAATGTTTTCAGAAACATTTTGTAGTGTACTGTTTAGCTGTAAAATGAGAAAGTTTGCTCCGGCTGGTGGGTGGTGCTTGGTATTTCCTCAACTGATCTCAACATGGCCGGGTCACAAACTTTCTAATTTTACAGCTAAACAGTACACTACAATATGTTTCTGAAAACATTGTATGCGTGAAATAGGCATTACACTAACAGAATATTAATTAATATTTGATCAGCGCTGCCTAGTTTGACCGTTTGATTGAAGTTTGCAAGTGATTGACAGCTGCTCAGAGACGGCAAGACTCCAGCTCGGCTCTGATTGGTTGTTTTCCTCCGGACTGTGAAATCTTGCAGATGCCATTAGGAGCACCGGAGAACACCGGAACATGATTTTTTTTTCAGATTACCTGTTTTATGCACTACTGTCAGGATATAGTGACCGTTTTATAAAAATAACTTTTTTTAGTCATATTTGCTTCAATCTGCCTACCCCAGCTTGAATTGAAAACTCATTGGATCAGTTAGTGGATGTTTTTCTCAGCTTACAACAGTTAGAAAGAAAATTGACTTCCACTTAACATGTAATTATCATCTGTTGTGTTTCCTTCTCCTCTTTCCTCCTCTCCTTTCTGTCCCTCTCCTTCTCCTTCCTGTCCTTGCTTCCTCTCCTCTTCATAATTCACTGGGCCGTTGTGTTTCAGGCTGAGCTGGTGCAGCTTTGGCATGACACACAGAGCCTCTCCTCTCCGCCTTATGTTCACACATATGGCCCATCCGCTCGCCTTAGTAGCAACTAACAGAGCACCAGCCACAGACTGGATTTGCATTGTGACTGATTGCATTTCTGGGAGTGTATTGTATTATTTTGTAGCCGGATTGTCTTGGATTTTTTTTTTTTTCAAAACTGCCACCCCGTTAATTACAAATATAGCCATGAGTGGGAATGCAGATTCATTTGAATATATTTAAATATATATTTTTAAGTGTGTTTTAGAGGTAGCTCAGCCTCTGAGGTTACAGGTTTACTCCCGATGCTACTGTTCTGTTCTGAAATTCCTCCATAAGCAGCCAATAATGAGTTCTAAATGATCACACGTTTCCTTTCTCTCTCTGTCTCCCACACGCACTATAAAAGAACAATGCAGACTTCTTATATCCTCACACCGGAAGCATAATCTCACTCTTCTATTTACACGTTGCAGATCACTGTGGATGAGAGAGCTGGCTAAATACCTAAAATGTGCCTAATCTCCACGCTAAATATCTAAATCTTATTGTGAATGTAAACCGTATTGTAATCCGGAGTTTTGCTTGACGGCTGCAGTAGGAACACAACCTGCAGAGACACTGCGTTTCTTTTTTTTTAAAGATTTATTTTTATTGGCAAAAGGCTTATTTTACAATTCAATTCCAACGTGTATCAACATCTTTTTTGTTTTTAAAACAAATATTGAAACCCGAAACGTAAAATAAAATAGCATGAGAAATTAATATTTATAGAAAAAAAAGTGGTAAATATTATTGATAATGAACCTAACCTTTTATCAAATATACTTTACATAATAATAATAATAATAATAATAATAATAATAAGTAATTGAAAATATAAGATACATTCAAAGTAATGATTGAAATAATAAAGAAAAATTCTTAGAAAAAAGTCATTAAAACATCTAAAAAGAAATATACATATTGCATAAAATGTATATAAATAATAAACACACATATCTAGTGCACATACACGTTTATAAATCTGAATGCATCAGTAGCAAGCATGGTTTGAAGAAATATTATAAACAAAACTGCAGAAAATCCCCCCCCACCCCACCTCCCCAGTATAGCTCTCTAATTGCTTTCATTTATTTTCATGTACTTGCACACACCCATAAACATATCTCAGAGGGTTAACTTTGAGTTGGTCCAGGGGGAGTTGTAAGACACTGCGTTTCTGCCTGGACTTTGAAAAAAGTGTGTTTATCCGGGTCTGTAATATGTTTGCCCCGCGTGGCGTCAGTGTCACCTGTCAGTCTGGGAACTTCCTCAGGAATGTGACCGGTTTAGAAACTCTCCCCTCCTTCTGTTTCTCAGGCCGCCCTCGTCCCGTCTGTGCCAATAATAGAGGCATCAGCTGCGACTTTGGGGGATTGAAAGGTGACAGCGGGAGAGAGGGAGGAAGAGAAGGTGCAGTGAAAGCGAGATTGAAGGAGGGAATAGCGGAGGAGGAGTGGACTTTAAAGTGCCACTGAAGTGCCAATATTTCGTCCTTGACAGGATCTCTCCGATTGGCCACCATGTGGGAATTCTCTTTCTTTTTAATTGGCCGCTGAGTGGCGTTGCTGTGTCCTCGTCGGTTGCTGAGGTGAAGGAATTTCCTCAGAGTTTTAGACAGCCACTTCTACTGTTAATACTTTAGTTTCAGGTTGCCCCCTTGGTGTCTGTGTGTCCTTGGTCACTCCACATCTCGCCGTGTTGGTGTTTTAGCAGCTGCCTAGGGTGTTGGACTTCTTCCTGCTTGCCTTCTGTTGAGTAAATGCAAAATCCTTATTAAGTCAGGAACCGTGTGTTTGATACCTGAATTCCCTTCTACCGTGGGTACAGCTTCTTCTTTTTTCCTCCCTTGGGAAGGAATCAAAGCCTTTCTAGAAATTTTAACTTTGGTGCTTTCAAAGCTCCCTCCTCCTGTCCCCGTCCTCCATCCCATCACCTCCTTTTCATCATACCCCAGCGACAGCATTAAAGTCTCTCTCAAGTCTCAGGATGCCACCAAGGATGTCTCCTTCATCCCCCACCCTAAACAAAAAAGAGCGCAGACTATCACCACTTTGTCGGGAAGGGTGAAATGTGTTATGGGAGTGTAGTCTGCAGAGAGGCATCCTGAAAGTGAAGGATCACAGCTTCTGTAGGTAATTTGGGCTTTTTGTCGGTACACAATATATCTCTCTATATATCAGCACATTAGTCAGGAAATATTGAAACATGCCTCAAAACTCAAGAAGACGCTCCCAAATGACAGGAACAACAGTCCAAAACCCAAGAATATTTAATATACAATTATATAAAACAGAGAAAAGCAGCAAATCCAACAAAACTTTTTTTTCTGAAAAACAGTTTGCTGATGGTCGTTTTTAAAAAATTCATCATTCATTTTATTTATCATTTGGTATTTGTTCATATTTTATTTAAGTATTTATTTACTGCCTGACTGACTTTTTGAATGAATGTGAAATTGCTGATCCATTTACTGGAAGATCGCTTTTATTTTGAAATCAGTCCTTGGTTGCTTTTATTTTGAAATCAGTCCTTGGTTGCTTTTATGTTTAAGTCAGTTCTTGGTTGCTTTTATTTTGAAGTCAGTTCTTGGTCGCTTTTATTTTGAAGTCAGTTCTTGGTTGCTTTTATATTGAAGTCAGTTCTTGGTCGCTTTTATTTTGAAGTCCGTTCTTGTTGCTTTTATATTGAAGTCAGTTCTTGGTTTCTTTTATTTTGAAGTCAGTTATCGGTCGCTTTTATTTTGAAGTCAGTTCTTGGTTGCTTTTATTTTGAAGTCAGTTCTTGGTCGCTTTTATTTTGAAGTCAGTTCTTGGTTGCTTTTATATTGAAGTCAGTTCTTGGTCGCTTTTATTTTGAAGTCCCTTCTCTTTGCTTTTATATTGAAGTCAGTTCTTGGTCACTTTTATTTTGAAGTCAGTTCTTTGTTGCTTTTATTGTGAAGTCAGTTCTTTGTCGCTTTTATTTTGAAGTCAGTTCTTACAGGCTCTTACCGTAATGCCTAGTATATATACGTACCGCAAAACAACGTGGGGGCTAGTTTCGCTGCCTGACGACCTATCCTAACCTTAACCATTCAAGTTCAATGCCTAACCTTACTATACTATACACAAAATAGGAAATGCATGTGCTCTTTGCTAACTATACATTTCACAGAGCACTTTTCACATTGTGTTCTGTAACTGATAACAAACATCTCCTTTTAGCCCCGGGTCTCATCCTTAAATCCCCAGCCATCATCTCTCTGCCCTCTCCCCCATTTCCCTGTCCAAGTCCATTCAGTAATACCTCGCAGAGGAAGAGAGACGGCAAAAGCATGCCTGTGTCCAGTTAACTGTTTATTTATAAGATGTCCTCGCAACCTGATATTGGAGATGGGGCGCTGGTGTCTGACTATTTATTTTTGTCACTAAGCAGCAGCTAGTGAAGCCTACAGTCCCCAGGAGAAGGTGTAATATTAAAGTCACCAGTGAGTCTAGCTGAGGATAATACACATTTGTGGTACATTTTTCAAACAGCATATACTCTACAGTATATAGTATATAATGCTGTATGACTGTTGTACTTGTGTTTCAAACCAAGTCAAAACATGGTTGAAAACTCATAAGACAGGTGTGCGGTTTGTTTTAATGTTCTTTTAATTGTAAAGCTATGCCTATATTGTAACGCCCAACTTATACATGTTATTTATACGATTGGTTTGCATTTCAATTAAAGAGTGATTCCTCCTTCACAGATTGTTTTATTTGAATTATGTCGAACAACCCTGTTTCCTATAAATTAAGTTCCCATACAACTAAACTGCATTCTCAATTACTTTTCGAGGGAAAAGTATTTTCTCTCAGATTATGGTTGCCGTTTTAAACAGTTTTAAACACGTGGTTAACGTTGTAAATTGAAAAAAAATAAAAAATGCAGCAAAAATACTTGGTTAGATTTAGTAAAAAAATCATGGTTTGGCTTAAAATGACTAAGTTTGTTACGTTATTAAGCTACTAGGACGTAAATGAAAAGTCCCGTGTTTGTTTGACCCATCCACCATTTGTCATATGTCAAAAACAAGTGTAATCCAAAAACAAAATACGTTTCCCTCGAAATGTAATTGACAAGCAGTTCTGTTGTATGGGAATGTCATTTTTAGGAGACGGGACTGTTGTAAGAGGCACAAATAATTCAAAGTATACATAAAAAAAAAAAAAGCAAAGATTAAAATTATCTTCATATACATATGTTTCTAAAGCTAAGACTAAAAACAAAACAGTTGAAACACTTTAAAAGGACAACATGAACCTCATTGGATCGCTGTCTGAGACCAACATACATATAACAGTCTAGAATTCACTCTTTTGTTTTCGACTATCTTTACCTTTTCAAAGTGGTTTCGATTTGACATCTCACTTGGAAATTCCCCCATGTTCTCAACTAGTCTTCTGTCATTACACTTCCGTTGCTCATCGGTTGTTTTGCACAGCGTTGCCTCATTTAGCAGTGCAGCTGCTGTGGTTTTAGAAAAAAATAAATTAACCTCAAGGTTTTTTTTTTCTCTCTTCCTTTTTTTTCAAGCAAATCATCAGCTTACATAAAAACACAATGAAAAACAAGGCTTTAGCGCTCATAAAACATTTATAATACCATGCTGCAAAAGTGTTAAGGAGTGACTCTCTAGTGAGCCACTGCCTCTGTATTCAATCAGAAACCTTCTCTATTAGTCTGACAGGTACACCCATTTAATTACTGCTGCTTTTGTGAAGCACATACGACATGAAGCCAATTATAAAAAGGGTTGTTTTTAAAACATGCTGCTCAGCTTATCCAGATTGCTTTGTAAGTTGCTTCTGTTTCACTTTGAGTCAGGACAAACACAGTGTGACTTACACTGTTTGATACAACAACCTTTATTTCCAAATAAATGCTTTTCTTTGTGTTAATAGTTAAAGAGGACCTACAATGCTTTTGTGCTTTTTCCCTTTCCTGTAGTGTGTTATATCATTTTTTGTGCATGTAAAAGGTCTGCAAAGTTACAAAGCCCAAAGTCCAGGCCAAAGGGAGTTACTCTCCCCCACAGAAACACTGCTCCTGAACTGCCTGAAACACCTTCCTTGATATTTCACCTTTTCTTCTGGTGACATGGTGATGTCACAAAGTAACACACTTTGCGGCACGCCCTCAAATAAAGCTAGATAGAGCGGAGCTGGAGCGGAGCAACTAAAATTTGGTCAAAGCGTTGGGCTGAAAAGTGATTCTTAAGTTGTTCTTCTTATATTATTATTTATTAGTTATTCTTATCATACTATATCTAGCCTTTGGACACATGGGACTACTGTTTTTGCAATAGACTACATTATATTTTATGAAAAAAACAGTAGCCCCAGGTGCTCAAATACTAGATATAGTATGGTAGGAAAATGGAGAAAAAGGAGCACAATCAAGTATTTGGCATCTATGAACTCAAGTTGAAGATATGCACACATATGCAGTGTAAAAAAAAGCACATGGGAAACAGTTAATAAACACAATGTTAGCATTTTCCCTCATTTTTCAAAAAGCCTGACTTTGACTACTGATAAAAGTGTGACTTTACATGCGATCTAAAAATGTCAAAGTTGTACTGTTAGATACTTTCCCAAAGTATGTTCGTATCAAATTTCAAGACTTTTGACCAATCCTTTTTGCACCTGAAAACAAGCATAATAGGTTCTCTTTAAGTTCATCTCAGCACCCAAAATAAATGCTAAGCGAAGATCTGAGTGGCTTTTAATTTCCCTACCCATCCTCCCTGCCCACACGGCTCAAACATGATCAACATGTGGGAAAGTCTTCCGGACTGTCATCCCTCAAACGCCATAAATCGCTGCAGTAATTGCAGGGCAGTTAAGAGGCTCTGAAAGACCCCAGCCAATGGGAGGAGAGAGTCACACAGACATCGTTAAGTGCTTGTCCGTAACAAAGGTGTCGCCATGGCACCCGGTGAACTGGTTTCAACCGACACACCAGAGCTAGACGCACAAAAACAATGTCGGGCATGTGTAACGGCATCTCTTAGTGGTAGTTCTTTTGAGGTTTTCAACCAATCGGGAGGCATGTGGGGAGCCCCATGGTTGTTATGTCTCTTTTCCTTTCCTCTCTTTCGCTTCCTTGCATTCATGTTCATCTGAAATGTTTCATTCGGATGCATAGATACAAAAAAAACTGCCATTTTCTTTTCCTCCCTTCCGCCTGTCCCTATTCTAAATGTCTTCGGCCTCCTCCCCCAACAAACCTCTCCATCCACGTCGGAGTAATCAGCGCCGGGGAGGTGGGTGGAGTGTGTTTGGGGGCGGCGTCGTAGGTGTCGAGGTAATGACTGCTTTCTGTCCTCGCATCCGAGGAGAAGATTTCTCATCTCTCTTTTGCCTCCCTGTCTGTGCGTGTCACTCATTCTCTGCGTTTGACGGGGTTTCTTTATCCAGCAGCGTAGACGGCTCGGCGGGCTCTCTCATAGCGACACTCCCCCGCCATCATCAGCCCTATTGTCACGCGATGAATAGACGGGCTGTGTTTTTGATAGGTGAGTGGAGAAGAGTGGGGAGAAAAAAAGGCCTAGAAATTTGAGAGAGAAGGTGTGGCGTACCTTAAGCCTGTGGAGGAAGGAGAGGACGGGAAGAAAAAAAGAACCCATGCGAGGTAGACAACATCCTGAGAGACAGAGAGAAGAAGAATAAGCAAAAGAAAGAGAAACAGATGACAGACTGAAAGGGGAAACGGGAGGAATATTGCCCCCGGCAGCGTAGTTGAAGGTAGCCTACATGAAAGGGATGGAGCTTATCCCTGGCAGCCATCTTGGACTACTTTCCAGAGGGTAAAACTTTAACGCTCCAAAACAGTGTGCAGAAATGATTCCAAGGTGGCAGGAATTCTAAAGTCGTGGAGCGAAGAAAGGAGAATTTCGCTTCCTGAAGTCGACTCTTTTTGGATAAAAGCTTTAGCAGCGGGGAAACTGACTACACAGAGTGGCGCCCGTGATTAAAAACAAAAGTTTTGTCCAAAGGTGATGCACGGCGAGGGTCGAGGTAGCAACAACAAAAGAGTCTTTTTTTTAAGTTGGTCAAAAGCTACCTGGGAGGCCTCGTGTTGTTGTTGCCGGGGGAGTTCCTGCGGTGATTTCACTCTCTATCGGGCATCTGCTACGGGGCAAAATGGAGCCACAGTGGGGGTCTCTCCCTCTTTCCCTCTTTTTCTTTCCCCTTCTCTTTCATTCTCTTTTTCGTGCTTTCTGTCTATCTCTAACGAAAGCCCTCGGGGGGGAAATCATTTGTGTCGTGACACACACACTTGCACAGGAGGGGATCCTCTCCTCCATGAAAGAGCTGTATGAATAACAAACCCCCTGAGTTCAGTCCTCCACACTAACAATGGACACAAACACACACACTAGCTCACTCTCTCTCCTCCCCACACACACACACACACACACACACACACACCTACACGCACACACACACTCGGTTTGACCCCTCTCACAATAGCGAAGGCATGCATTCATTAGCGGTTCCAAGAAAGCTTTGACTGGTTCGGCATTGTTGGCTAATCCAAAGTCCCACCGCATATCACCTCCACTCTCCCCCTTCCATCTATCCGTCCCTCTCTCTCTCTGTTTCTCTCTCTCCATCACATCTCTTTCACTTTGTCTGTCTCTCTCACTCGCTTCCCTCGGGCTCTTTCATTCTGAAGTCGCTGAATGACCCACCGATGAGCAGTAAAAAAAAAAAGAGCTTGTGAGAGGAGAGAGGGTGAAAGTGAGAGCCAGAATTGTTGTAAGAACTAATCAGATTACTCCACAGCGTTGATAATATTATCCCTTCCTGCCCCCCCCCCCCCCCCCCTTCATGATGGATTTCTATCGACAATGAGATTTGCGTGGCACGAATCAGTTTAAGGGCCTGAACTTATCAAGGGGATTGACTTTTGATTCAGTGCGAGGCGCTTTGAATCGAGGTGTTTAGGTTGTGACGAGACTAAGTATGGAGTAGTTTCCCCCTGCTCCGAAAGCAACTCCCCTAACCATGCCTTCTGTCTTTCTCTCTCTTGTCTGTCTCCTCACAGATCTCTGAGGTGCTCGGCACAATGGGACTCCAGAACCTCTGAGGGGTGAGCACAAAAGGCCGTGGGGAAGAGGAAGAATAAAGCCGAGGGAGGGGGAAAAAGAGGACAAAAGAGGAAGAGGAGGAGGTGGAACAGAAGAAGAAGGAGGGAAGATTCTCACCCGGCGCCAGGAGACGAAGGAGAGGCTTTTTTCTGCAGAAGAGAAGTGGGCGGATAAGGAGAGGGAGGGAGGGAGATTTGAAAGGAGGGATTTGATCTGTCGGGGGTGCATGCTCTCCCCTAAGTCCCCCCCCTCCCACTCGGACATCCTTTTTACTTTTTTTTCTGCATCATCGACCGGACAACAAAAGGAAAAGAATGCGCAATAAACTAAGTTTGGGATGCCTCGGGGCGAGCAGGGGCCTCGATGTGAGACTACCAAGGACTAGAGCCTTGCTGTTGGGCTTGCTTCTGGCCACAGCAGGCTGGCTCCTTCCGCCAGTCTGTGCAGATGTGGAGATCGACGTGCTTGGCGAGATGGTGTTGATGGAGGGAGGTGGAGAAAGTGAGAGGGTGGGTGGAAGTAGTGACCTGGAGGCCTCCATGCACTCCTCGCTCCTTCAGGACTTCCAGGAAGCGACGGAAGGTATCCGGGCGATGGAGGCTGTCGCCGCGGAGACCGTCGAGAGGGCGGCTACTCAGCAGAACTTGGCCGCACCCACTGCCTTCCCGGACTCCTCGGCGGTAGTGGGTCGGATCTTCCAGATGACGGTGCCAAACAAGATGGAGGATGTTTACCTGGGTGATATTGTCAAGGTGAGATCCCGGCATCACCGCTTTATTTCTTTTTTTAGTTCATTTGAGTTTGTTTCCATATCAACCCTAATGTTATTTTGCTAAAATTGGCTTCCTTATTGTTTGTGCTCAATTAGATCCCAGCGTGGTCTAACTTCCTGTTGGTTACAGATGGTTCTAAAACTCCAATAATACATACCCAAATAGAGTTTTGGGGAATTGGGAGGGTTAGTTCTGCATAAAAAGCACCAACCACAGTTGTGCTCCATCATCACATTCATAGAGTATGTTATATTTCATTGTATATGAATATGTTTTACAGTGTGGGTCTCTCAAACCCTGAACAGAAGCCATTGTCTGTAGCGGACTTCTGAAACAAGTCATCAGAAAAATTGGGAAAAGTCACAAAGTATCTTTACACACCGGTGACGTGCGATTATTTCACACCTCCATGTATTTGTTTTTAGAACTGTTCAGTATGTACACTATAGTGTACAACAACACAGAGGCTCCGTAGTCCGAAACAGGATGACAAACTTTATTACTCCTTTCTACCTTGACAAAGGCAGCGCAGACCAGATCCACTCCTTCCGTTTTTACCTTTCACAATAAAAGCCATGGACATATACTATTCACAGGCTAATATTTTGCATTTTCGTGTT